>NC_138160.1:129574457-129977230 GCF_964165515.1 Mesoplodon bidens
AAGTGATTTAACCTATGTGTTAGTTTCTTCATCTCTAAAATGGGGATAATAATGTTAGCTACCTCATGAAGTTACAGGGATTTTTCCAAAAGTTAATAAATCTAAGGCAGTACCTGGTACATATAGGATGTTGGGTGAATGCTGGCTGCTCCTCTTATTATCCAAAAGGTTGGCCTTTGAGGTCAACTTGCCCAACTCTTTATTCCATAGATGAGGAAACGGAGGCCCAGAGTTTGGAAGGCACTGGTTTGAAAAGCAAAGGCTCTAGCCACCTCTTTTCCTGTCCCCTGGCTAGCTCTAAGACAGCACCTGCCAATTATTTAGGAAACCAGCAGCTTCAGGGCCCCACCTAGGTTCTGCAATCCTGTCTTGATTGCAAAACAGGGCCACCATTTGAGTTGGCACTGAAGTGGTGGGGCTGAGCCTCCCTTCTGCCACTGCCATCTGGACCCAACAGTTGGGCTGGCTGACTCCGTCACTGAGTCCAGTGCTTACTCAGCACTGATAGGGCTGCCTTCCATTGTTTTCGCTTTTTACGCCCTTCTTATTTATTAACTCATGTTCTATCTTCCTCGAAGATGCAGAGCATCAGCACTTTTTTAAAACCTCCTTTTAATCATCTACCGTCCCCATCCACCCACCAAGCAGGTAGATAGGGAGCTCCCCAAATATGTCTATAAAAGAGAGAGTAAAGAGGTACTGGGTGCCCACTTATCTGGGATGCAGTAGGGCATGTTCTCAGGCTGGAAACAAAACTGGCTTATGATTCCTCTAGAGTATCTGTCTCCACCCTTCCTTTCCTGAAACCCAGATGAAATCATCTACTTTCCTCTGACAAACTCACACGTCTCAAATCTTACTAGCAGCTGGAATCAGACCAGTTTCGTGGGCTCAAATTTGACAGCACATGCTGACCTGAAGATCTGCTTATTCCATTTACCAAATAGTGCTTTATTTGGCATTTGTTTATTTAATAGATAGTTACTGAGCATCTACTGTGTATTAAGCCCTCTGCAAAGTGGTAAGAATGAAGCCTTTGTGGACCTTATGATTTATTGTAGAAAACAGACAAACAAGAAATGCTGGTAAAGTACAACAAAGGCTTGATGTGGAAAATTCAAATACTCTAGGAACTATAATAGAATAAAGCAAGGGGACCTGAATAAAACTCTTTCCATGGTGTTGACATGATGCTGAAATCTGAAAACGGTAGGAAAGAACCAGTAAAAGAGAGAGAACATGGAGAGTTCCAGACAGAACTCAACAACATAGACAAGACCTGGAGGTGAGAGAGAAGAGCATGTTGGAAGAACTGGAGAACAGTCCAGTACAGCTGGGTAGAGAGAATAAGAAGAGTGTGGCAAAAGATGAGGAAGCGGCTGGATTTGGAGGATACTGCCTGAAGCGCTAAGGAATTTGGACTTTAACCTGAGGGCAAGGGGAAACATCCTGGTGGAGAATAACATCTTTCAAAACATAGGGTTCCTGGGAACAAATCAACCAAATGTACTAGAAAGGCTGATGATGAAAAGACTGGCAAGTGTTGTTTTCAACCTTGTCTTCATGATCTTTGTACTGAGGCTCAGACCTCCTTTGAAAGTAGTCTGCAGCATGAAAGCCCAACCCAACGGCAGGCCATGCTCCCTCAACCTCCCAGCCCACTGTCCATGAGATCAGTACTCCCGAGTCTGGGGCAGCACAGGTCTTCCTTAGACCCTTGGAACTGTAGAGGCACAGAGACCACCATGGAGAGATTGTCAAAGACTCTTGTCTAACAGATTGACCAACTGAGGCCCAGAGAAAGAAGGTAACTTGTCTGTGGCCCCACTGCAAGCCTCAGGCTCTGACTCCTTCTTGTCTCCCCCAGAGAAACCAAACACTAGGGCTAGGACTAGGGTGAGGCAAGTCAGGCACTCAGGCTGCACCATTTAAGGAGGCACTCGCTTGCGGGTGCCAGCTCTGCACTTGCCTTACCCTCATCCTGGCTCTGTTGGACACACTTCGAAGGCAGAGATTGTAACTCCAGAAACCTTTTTGACATCTTTCATCGTGTTGACATGATGCTAGGCACATTTTTTTTTTTTTTTTTTTTTTTTTTTGCCGTACGCGGGCCTCTCACTGTTGTGGCCTCTCCCAGTGCGGAGCACAGGCTCCGGACGCGCAGGCTCAGCGGCCATGGCTCACAGGCCCAGCCGCTCCGCGGCATGTGGGATCTTCCCAGACCGGGGCAGGAACCCGTGTCCCCTGCATCAACAGGTGGACTCTCAAACACTGTGCCACCAGGGAAGCCCCTAGGCACATATTTTGAGGGATCCTAGATGCCTGCTGATGCTAATGAACAATGGATTTCTGACAAACTGATACGTATACAGATGTTTGTATCTTTGGTTAAATATGACCTTCAGGAGACACCAGAACAAAGTCAAGAGGGCCTGAGAATGGAGTCTAGACCTGGATTCTGGTACCCTCTCTGCCATCAGTTTGCTTTGGGAACTTGAGTAAATTGTTCCCCGTCTCTAGGCTTCAGCAAAATGAGGTGGTTGAATAAATAGCATTTATTGACTACATACTCTGTGTCAGCCACCGTTCAAATGCTTCTGTGCTTTAACTCGTTTAAAGAATTCCTGGCCTTCAACACTCCCTTCACTTCAACAGGCTGTGGTTTGAGGTAAGGAAGGCTTCACAGAGAATGTGGGATTGAGACAGACCTTCCAACTTCCCATGGGGACAATACTATCTTAAATCATAGTAAAGGCATGGTATCTCAAATCACTTCTCCATCAGAAGACAGAGAATCACCTGCCTCAGAATCACCTTTGGAACATGTCTGAAGGTGGAACCCCAGCCTCTGCCGCTAGAGATTCTAATGTACTGATCCTGAAGAGGGACCTGGGAATCTGTATGAAAATCTTCTCAGGTGGCTGGTAGTCTGATTTGGGAAGCAGTGATCCCAGTGCATTCCCCTATCGGTGGAGAGAATCATACCTAGACAGCACAGACCTAGAGCTCCCTGAACCGATCATCAGCATCTTGAAGCAGAGAAACGAAGTCATGGATTGATTAATGCTGCAAATATTAAGCACATGTTGTGTTCTAGGCCCTGTGCCAGCTGGTGATTATGGTCCCTACTCTCAAGCGACTCCTGGTCTAGGTCTGTCACTTATTTTATTTATTTATTTATTTTTGCGGTACGCAGGCCTCTCACTGCTGTGGCCTCTCCCGTTGCGGAGCACAGGCTCTGGACGCGCAGGCCCAGTGGACATGGCTCACGGGCCCAGCCACTCCGCGGCATGTGGGATCTTCCCGGACCGGGGCACGAACCCGTGTCCCCTGCATCGGCAGGCAGACTCTCAACCACTGTGCCACCAGGGAAGCCCTGTCACTTATTTTTAGAAACAAGTCATCTAGCAAGAACCAGAAGGGACTTAGAGAGCATCAACCAATCCCATCATTACACAGTTGGGGAAACTGAGGCCCAGAGAGGGAAAGCAACATGTTCAAGACTACACAGGGAGAAAATGTATTTTCTGCTCTCAAACCAGCTGAGGAATCCCAATGTTCTTCCCAGGAGAGGGCTGCATTCAAAATTCTAGGGAGAGCATTCACTCTGCTTTTTAAGCACTAAACCTACATAGAGTAAATAAATGTTCCTGGAAGTCTCACTTCAGATCTTGCTGACATTTTAGGTCCTTAATATCCCTTCAACCAGAATGGAGGCAGGAGGGAACAGGGAACACCTTGGGGGTGCCATCAACTCTTCGGTGCTTTTCAAAGCCCTTTCCCCGGCTGTGCTGAGGACATTGTGCCTGCCTTTTCTAGCACTTCAGAGTCTAAAGAAGAGGGTCCCGCCTCACGGGTTCACAAGGAACTGGCTCCCATCTCTCTGTCCGGACTTGCTTATGTCACTGTCGCCCAGGGCCTGGGGAGGGGGAGAAGCGGAGGGTAAGTTGTGTCCGCCCCTGAAATGCCAGATGCCCTGCGATTGGCTGCAAGGACTCCGGCCCGGCCGCGGATTGGTCATCGCTGAGGGCTTGAAAGGTGGATGAGAGCGGACGACACCTCAGACGGACTGTGGCCGGGGATCAGACAGCGTCTCCGGCGAGTCCGAGACGCGGCCCCCGCCCACCATGGCCCGGCTCTTCAGGGCATCCTGCCTTCTCTCCCTGCTCCTGGCCGGCTTCGTTCCGCCGAGCCGAGGACAGGAGAAGTCGAAGGTGAGTGAGCCTCGGGGATGGGTGGCCGGGGGATCGAACGTGGTCCGCAGGTGTGCATCTCTCGGTGGTAAGGCACCCTTCTTCCCGGGCTCCCCACCAGTAGGGTGACACCTAGGTGCGAGAGACGCTCTAACTCCCGTTGCCTCCCTCTTCAGCATACCCAGACCGTCGTCAGACTCTTCGCGGTTCCATCTGTTGGAGACCTGGGTGCCCCGGGTGGGCAGAATGAATGAGGGAGGAAGGGTCTTCTCTCCCGGTCCACACTTTCATCCCCACGGCTACCTCCGGGTCGTCTTGCTACCTCCAAGTCACTGTCTGTTTCTGAGATATTCCCCTCCAGTGGGGCCTGAAGCGGGTGGGGGGGGCACAGAAAATGGCCTGGAGACTCAGGGTCTGGGTTGGCTGCAGAGGTTCCCAGGGAGAATGGCAGGCAAGGTGAAAGGGAAGGAACACGCAGCTGTGTGCTCCCCGTCTAGCCCAAGCGTAAACGCAGGTAGAATTCTGGGATACTGGTAGAAGACGCAGAGGTCTGTGACAGAAGGAGCTCTGAGCTGGCAGCACAGAATGCCCAGGATGCTGACTAGACTCCCTTTTCCTTTGTGGACCTCAGTTTCTCCACCTGTAGCAGGTGGGAGGACAGGGCACAATGAGGCTGATGATTTCAGAGGGGATGCTTGGAGAAGCTGCAAAATCCACACGCTGTTCTCTGACGTGTCTCCTGTTTGGGGGCAGCCTCACTACCCACAACCCACTGCCCATCTTGGCCTGAGCAAACCTAGTAGTTGGAGAAAGCTGGGGACTGCCAGCTCGATAGGAGAGGCAGAATTCTCCTGAGCCTTAGTCTATCCCCAGCAGAGTGTGTGGCCCTTAGCTAGAGTGGAGATGCTGAGGCCAGGAGCAGGGGTGACCACACATGCTTATCTCTTTGGACAGTATATGCCAAAGTGGGCTATGTAGATCTCTCCCCTTCCCCAGGGTGGGGAGGCAGAAGCCAGGCATAGACCCAAAGAGAGAGATGTATGTTTCCAGCAACCCAGTACACACACACACACACACACACACACACACACACACTTGTATAAGCTGAAGAAGCTTTGCACTTCTGTGTTTCTCAAATCTTCCAGATCTTAATTCTAAGATCTTATAACTCCATGATTCTGTTTCCAAAAGCATATCTACTGTTCAGGAAGCCCATTCCAAACACAAGGTTCCTTCTGTCTGTTTCTATCCCCTGTCCTGTCCTCAGCCTAAATTCCAATCAGTCTGTCCCTGCTTGGAGTCAGCCTTGAGACTGGATGGTTATGAGGCCACTTCCTCTAAGCCTCTGGCTTTGTATCCAGTCCTGTTCATAATCTCCAACTCAGAAGGTATTTTCCAGGGCAGGGATGGTACTGAATTTCAATATTGGGGTGTGGAGTAGAAGTGAGGGTAGACCATGGGTAGGGCAGTATCTTGGAGTCCTATAACCTCAGCTTGGGGAGAAGCAGAGAAGGGAAGATGGGCCCTGCTTCAAGAAGGCTGGTGGTAAGAACATGGATCCCATGAATAACTCATCATAGCCATGTGTTCTCTGTAGAACTCTGGGGAGTAGATGGATTCAGAGAAAACAGGATGGGTATGGTCTAGAAAAGTCTTAGGGTGAGGTATGATCATATCAGATACAACCAGCTAGGAATTGCTAGCTAATGACAGTCTGGGTGTGCCTATTTCTCCTCCAGGTCCTGAGAGAGCTGAAATGTCATGGCCCTAGGTTCTAGGACTCAACCACTTATCCTACCCCAACTCCAGGGCCAAGCAATGGGGCAAGGGGCAGGTGGAGAATGGGATGGACAAAGGGTGAGAGCCCCAAAGGGATGTTTGCCTCCTCCCAATTCAAAGGGAGGGGCTGAGTAACAAAGGGAATCCTCCTTTCCTTGCCGTGTCCCCTCTCCAGTCCAGTTTAAGGCTGCCCAGCCTCCCTGTCTTTCCTCTACAAAAGGACTTTGCGGAGGCTAGAGAGAATAACAACCGCTGACGTGCGTGGGATCCTAGTAACCGCTGGTTTCTAGGTGACTAAAGCAGGCAGAGAGAATCATGGAACCACCGGCTGACAGTCAGGGCTGAAGAGCCCTCAAGACAGCACTGAATCTGACCCCGCCTCACAGCTGAGGAGCCAGAGCCCCAGAGAAGGGACAGGAGTCCTCACACAGAATCAGAGGCCCAGCCAGGCCCAGAACTCACGTCTCCTGCCCCCAGTCCAGCTCTCCTCTCACACTTTCACACTGATGGGAGTGGGCAGATGGGTGAGGAGAAAGACACAGGACCAGCAACCCAAGCCAGCTGGGGTCCTGGCAGGGTCCCCCCTCCAACTCTCAAGCCATCGAAACTCTCCTGTCTTGTGCAATTGTGGGAGGATAGAGGGACCCTCACTCCCTCTCCCCACCGCCACGCACAACTCCTCTGACATCCGGGTTAAGGTGCAGGGTTCTGGGACTCCATGGGCCCAGAAAAGGGGAAGGGGCTTCCGTAAGGACTGGACGTGTGCTCAGTGGTGAATGCAGGCCATGGCTTCCCCCACCATAGGCGCTCTCTGACCCCTCTCGGTCGGAACTCACAGCACTGGCTTCACTGGCCCAGTAGAAAGGATGGAGGCTTTGTCACACATCCATCCCTTCTCCTGTAAACACCCTGCCCAGTGCATCATCTTCTTCATACTGGCTGGGGAACATCAAAGCCCTCTTCACAATAAGGTAGGAGCGTCAGGGCCCTTTACCCTATCCCTTGATGGGTGGGTGGGGCAGGGGGCGGGTACAGATTTCTTTCTAAGAGGCTTGCAAGACAGTTTTGACCTGCTAGTAAATTCTCGCAGCCATTTTGGGAGGCAGGTGGTATTATCCTCTCCCGTCAGCAGACGGAGGCTCAGACTGAACGTGACTTGCCCAGGGCCACACAGCCAGCAAAGACTCAAATCTAATGAGAGGAGATTCCCACCCTGAAACTGGTTTCAGAAGCTGATCCTCCCGCTGTTTACAAGTTTCCATTATTTAGACAACCTCTTGGCTTTTTTTCTCCCCATTTCACGGTTTGTTTTCAGACCGGGGTGGAGTAGAGAGGCAGGTGGGAGGCCTTTCCTTCTGGCTGCTAGACCTCTGTGGCCAGCTAGGGTGTGTTTGTTGTGCCCTGGCTGTTTGTATTTTGAGGTGGAGCTGACCCCAGCTGGGGCCCACGAAGCCCAGGGGCTGAAGGAATGTCAAGCTTAGGTCTCAGGCCGGCCTCCAGCAGCCACCAGAAGTCACGGGGCATGGAATATTAGACTCACGTGTAGCAGGGAATTTGTACCGGAGCCAAGAAGAGAGCTTGCAGCTGTCAGGGAATGGCCGCGCGGAGGGAGTTCCAGCTCCCCTGGCTCAGCAGGCTACGGAGTCTTCAAGACAGAGCCTGCTTTTTTAGACCCTGCTGGGGCCACGCCCTGCCAGCCCAGATGGCTCTCTTCACGCAGTTGGGCAGAGGTGTAACTGGCTGCAACAGCAAGTCTTCCAGGATTGGTGGGAAGAGAGGGCGTGAATTTGCTTCTCTAACTCCAACCACCTGGCTCTGTCTCTCTGGTCTATAATGCTAGTTTGCATTCGATTTGTTTATTGTCTTCTCATCTCCTCTCAGATGTCCAGGCCAGGACTACCTGCCCAGCTGCTAATTATGGTAGTGATGCCATGACACTCTTTCAAGAGTAGACCCAGATTTTTGTAGTCTGTACCAAAAAAATGGCAGAGATGAGATGGGGTAGAGTGGGGTAAATGCAGCATCCTGCTTGCCGGCAGCAATCCATCCCCTCCTCTCCCACTAAGAGTGACGCTGTCAAGCCATGGTGGTTGAGAACAGCTGATCCAGTTCAAGGTTCTCATTTTATAAATGAGGAAACTGAGGCCCACAGAAGAGAAAGGGCTAGTCCAAGACCACACGGGGAGTTAGTGGCGGAGCTGGTCATGGAATCCAGGTTCCCCAACTTGCAGCCCATTTAACGCTCTCTCTACTAGTTCTGGAGGCTGACCGTGGAACAGCTTGGGCAGAGGAAGGTATAATGGTCATCGTCACAGTTGCTCGCCCACAGGGAACATTGAATCTACGCCAGGCAGTGGGGCTTTACCCTGACCATCCCATTTAATCCTCATGGCAGGCCTTGCCCCATTCCTGGCTACTATCCTACTTCCCTATTTCTAACAGCCTCAGTTTTCCAGTCCCCCAGATCGGGAACCTCTGAATCACCACTGTCCATACTGCTGCTTCCTCATTTCTGTTCAGTTCTTCCTTCGCGATGGTCTAGTTCAGGCTCTCATCACCACTTGCCTGCATTATTGCAATAGCCTCCCCGTCTCCACCAGCCCATCCAATAACACAACACCAGCATTGGGGGAGTCTCCCTCAGAGCCTGCCCAGTGACTGTTTATAAATTGACATGTGATGCAGAAGTAATGACCAAAGTAAGTATTTCTCCAAGTTTCCATAGCACCCACCAGCTTATTAAGTGTTTTCAAAATTATTGTCTTGTACAAGGAATTAGGAGACCTCACTTCTAGTCTGGCTCTAATTCTTGGAGTGGTCTTGGGCAAGTCAAGACCACTTGGGCAAATCAGTTCCACCTCTCCCTGTTATCTTGAAAATGGTGGAGTCTAAGTTCCCTTCCAGCTCTAACCACTCCCCGGCACTGGTCTTCTCTTCCAGATGGACTGCCATGCTGGTGTGAGCAGCACCATCTATGAGTATGGAGCCCTCGCCATTGACGGGGAGGAGTACATCCCCTTTAAGCAGTACGCTGGCAAATACATCCTCTTTGTCAACGTGGCCAGCTACTGAGGCCTGACGAGCCAGTACATTGGTAAGAGCCCATCCCTCTTCCCCTGCTTGATTTGGGGCTGTTTCTGCCGATTGGGCACATTCCAATCACAGGAGCTTTCCCCGTGCAAGGGGGAAGGGGTGACTGTGATCATGAGATTCCAAACCCCGTATCTTAATCCTACTGTGTTCCATGGTTCTTTGAAAATGATTATAGAAGCCTGAGGTCTGATCACCTTCAAATATGTTCTGGAAGATTCTCAGTTATCCTTCATCCCGGGGCACCTCAACTGCTCTAAAAGCAGAAGGAGGGAGGAGATTGGGTTTGTGCCTGGAGTGTCCTTTCATTGGAGTAAGAAATAATAGCTCTGTCTTGCTGAGAATTCCTCACCTGTCCTCAGCCCCATCTGCCTTAGTGCTTCTCCTGGCCCCTGGAAAGCAGGCAACTGGCCTGAGTCCCCAGAGTACGGGTGTTAGTGACAGAACCAGGTGTTGCACCCAGGTTTCATGATCCTTGGTACCCTCACTTCTTTCTCCTTAGCTGGGTCAGAGTCAAGAGCCTGAGGGAACAGACAGGCGAAAGGCATCTGAAAGCACCCACAAGAAAATGCTTTGGGGGGTGGGGTGGGGTTTGAGGGAGGCAAGGGCAACCTGACCTAGGGCAACCTGAATGTTCTGCCTGGCAATCATTGGACCTTGGCAGTGGGTGACTGATTACTCATTTGATGAACCATATTGCTCTCTTTTCCCCCAAACCTCCAACCTATCCAGATTGGAATCCATAGCATGGGACTTGAATCCCAGCATTGCCACACTCAGTGGATGATCTTGGGCAAGTCCCTTCCCCTGTCAGGCCTCAGTGATTTCAGCTGTACAATGGGTGAGCAGGTGGAGTGGTACACAGGAGGGAGGGCTCCTCATCAGGCTACCCCAGTCTCTGCTCTCTCTCTCCCTGGCCCAGAACTGAATGCACTACAGGAAGAACTTGCACCATTTGGTCTGGTCATTCTGGGCTTCCCCTGCAACCAATTCGGAAAACAGGAACCAGGAGAGAACTCGGAGATCCTAGCCACTCTCAAGTGAGTGCTAACTCAGTGTCCTGAGAAAGCGCCCCAGCCTAGCCTCCAGGCACCTCTTGCAGCGGCCCCTACTCATGATGGATATTTATCAGCCTCCAAGAACTACTCTCCCCTTCCAGGAACCCCGTTTAGTGGAACGAGTGGAAGAGGGGCCAGGAGAGGGACAGAGACAGGGACGATGGTTGTGAGCACATGACCGGGGAGGGGGAAGGGGAGTACATGTGGAGGGCAGGGGTTATTGAGAAGGTACCAAACTGGAAAAAGACTAGACCCACATTACGCCTGTGCCCATTCAATATTCGCTGGCTCCCACTGCCCACTGTAGAATAAAATCCAGACTCCCAACACCCCCTCCCCTGTTCTGTCCCTTCATTTCTGAGCCCTGTGCCCATTTCCCTGGGACCCACATAAAAACATTGCTCTTAGGCATGTCCGACCAGGTGGGGGCTTCGTCCCCAATTTCCAGCTCTTTGAGAAAGGGGATGTGAACGGGGAGAAAGAACAGAAGTTCTACACATTCCTGAAGGTGAGTACACAGCCACCTCTATCAGAGCCTCTCTGCCCAGCTGATGCTGGCTCTGGACCAGGCTGCAGCCGCTCCTGGCTCCAGCCCACATAAAGACAAGGCCTGTGCAACCCTCCTCTGCTCCTGGGCTCTTGGGGAATTTCTTGGCATCTGATTATTATTCCAACTAGAGGGCTTTGCAAACCCTAGGGTCTCATCAACCCATTTTACAGATGGGCCCCAGAAGGGACAAGATTAGGGTCTCACAATCTGCTAGAGCCAAAACTGGTTCTGGGATTCAGTTTTCTAACTCCCAAACTGATGCTCTTTTCTCAGTGCCAGGCTATTCTCCTTCCTCCAAGAAGTCCTGGGAAGGAGGCAAGATAAGAGGGTGGGAGGGGTCCCAAGCAGGGTTGACTCTATTCTCATCTCTGCTCCAGAACTCCTGTCCTCCTACCTCGGAGCTCCTGGGCTCATCGGGCCGGCTCTTCTGGGATCCCATGAAGGTCCATGACATCCGCTGGAACTTTGAGAAGTTCCTGGTGGGGCCAGATGGCGCTCCCATCATGCGCTGGCACCACCGCACCTCGGTCAACACTGTCAAGATGGACATCCTGACCTACATGCGGCGCCGGGCCACCCTGGAGGCCAAGGGGAAGTAACTGAGGCCCACCCCACCCCATGTCCACCACGCAGGGGCTGGGGAGGACTCTGTTCAGGAAGGAATCCATTTCTCCACCCACACCATACTCCCGCACTAAACCCCTTACGATTACGCAAGGCCTCAGCTTGACACGAACGTGTGCATACAATTGTGTCTGTACTGCTGTGCACATGGGTGTTTGCACGCATGCCTACAGCTGTGTGTGACCAGGTGTGTGCACACACATAAGTGTACGGCCCCATGGGCTGACCTGCACGAATACCCAGGAACGTGTACCGTGTGTGTGGCGACAGCTGTGTGCCGTGGAGAGTGCCAGAGAGTAACTCCCCTCTTTCCAGTTCTCTGTTCCAATGACAATTCACTTCCTGCTGAGCCCAAAGAAAAAAACCAGCTCTAGATTCAACTGTTCCGCTCTAACCTGGACCTCAACCCCTGGAGCCGGCACCTCCCACCACCTCCAAACACCACCCCTGAAGTGTCCAAAAGTTTCTGGGCCTGCCACACTGCCCGACCTCCCTCCTCTCCATCACACAGCCTCCCTCCTTCCTGAGGGCCCTGCCAAGCCCCCTACCCCACCCCGCAGTGTTCCCTGAGAGTAGCCAAGGCAGATGTGAGAGCAAGGGCCATGTTCCCCGTGTCAGGGGTGGCATCTCCATGAAGGAGGGGCCCAAAGCCCTTGTGGGCGGACCTCCCTTGAGCCTGTCTGAAGGGCCAGCCCTTAGTGCATTCAGGCTGAGGCCCCTGGGCAGGGATGCCACCCCCGCTCCTTTGAGGGATGTGCCCTCTCCTCTCACCCCGACCCACTGGCATTAGACTCACCCCTGTCTGCCTAGTAAAGGCCTTTCTGCAGCAGCTGAGCCTACTGTGATGCTTCCTCAATGGGGCCACCCTCGTGGTGGGGGGGAAGGGAGAAGAGGAAGAGGAAGAGAAAAGGAATGAAGGGAGACCTTTGGGCCCTTGCTTTTTGGTTTCCACCTAGGCCCACTCTGCTTCCTCACTCGGCAGTTGGAGTTTATAAAACCAGCTCACGTCTACTCTCATCCCACAGTTCTCCACGGCAGCTAGGGCTCAGGTGAGGTGTTCATGTGACAGATGAAGAAACTGGCTCGCAGAAGGTCCAGGCCTTGCCCAATGTCTCCTGACAAGTGAGGGGCAGGACTAGAATGTAAACCCAGGTTGCCTGACCCCCAGCCCCTGGATGACCCTCACGGAGGCTCTGAGCAGGGCCCCAGAGGATATCTACCAAGAGTAACGGTGATGCTCCTGGGGGTGTCTGTGAGGAATGGGGTACGGAGGGAGGGGGCCAGGAAAGCAGCACGCTGGTTGAGTAGGAGGGGAACATTAATCAGGGCATAAAAGAATACCAGTCACAAAATGTTAATCTTCAACTTGGATTTATGTCCAAGATTCGTGCAAACAGCTGCCCGGGGATCAATAGCCACCCCAAACCGGGCCTCCAGCACCACAAGCCTCCAGCTGAGGGCCTGGCAGCTTCAGGCTGGGGCCCCTCAGCCGATGTGGCTGGCATGGGCTTCATCCCAGGCTGCAGTGGTGCTGGCAAGGCTGCCATGGGCGGAAGTGGAGGGCCCAGGAGGAGAGCATCCTGTCTCTTCTGCTCCCAGAGGCAAACCCGCTCTTCCCGCAGCTCCTCAGAGTGGGAGGGGATGTGCGTGGGGCAGGTCCTGCTACTGCAGAGCTTGAAGCAAAAATTAAACACACACATGAACTGAATGTGGTCCCCAGAGGGGCTGCTGAACCACTTCTGGGGAAGTTGTGAAAGGAAGGGGGGTCTTGACTGCACCCCACTTGAGATTAACATCTGCCAGCAGTTTCTGCAGAGGATGGTAGGTCAAGGCCGGATGACACTTGTCTCCACCCAGTGGCAGAGTAGTGAGTTTTTCCCAGTCACTCCAAAGGAAAGGCCCAGATGGACGCCTTCTGGATGGAGCCTCCCCAGTCTCTAAACAGTTCAGGTTGGGGCCAGGGCTCAAGCTGGCCATCCATCTCAGCCTCCCGAGTGGCTGAGGCTCAGAGAGCCCATGGCCTCTAGTTTTCCAGTAAGCTGAAGTCAGCTGGCTCTGCAAGACGAAGGTGGAGCCAATGGACTGGTTTCACTGAGGTCCCTCACGGTCATTTTTGGTGGGCTCTAAATAAACAAAAATTTTGAGGATTTGAAGACGAGGTGGTACAGCAGGTTTCAAAGTCCTATGGAAACCAATATAGTAAGAGTGGAAAGAAACCAGTGAGGGTTGTTGGGTATCACCAAGTGCCAGGCCCCAGGCTAAATGCCTTAGGTATATCTGTCATTCAGTCCTTGCCCAGCCCTATGAAGCAAACAGATTATTATCCCTTTATGAGGGGGAAGGGAACTGGGGCACAGAGAGGTTTTTAAAAACTTGCTCAAAGTCCCAGGTCTAGGAGGTGCTGGCGCCTAGTCAGTCTGGTTTCAGATCCCAGAAATGGAGTAGTTCTGGGGGAGGGGACAGTCCTGCCCACTTGGCCACCCTCTGCCCTCATCAAAGCAGGCTCCGAGGGGCTCCACAGAACCTCTAGGGCTCCGCAGGGAAACATCAGGAAATGCCCAGCCCAATACCTCCTCCTTCCAACCACGAGATCCTCCACACCACAGCCCTCTAAGTCCCCCTGTAGTCTCTGCTCCCACTCCTTCTGCAGAGGGGCACTCGACCTCCTGGCACAGATGCGACCCTTAGAAAACTCCTCTTACTGCTGAGATGGACTTGGCCTCCCTATTGCTCCCCTTAGTTGCAATTCTGCTCCCAGAAGCCCCACAGGCAAGGCAGTGCCTTCTGCCCCACGAGAGCCTCGCAGAAAGTGAGGGAGTGACCAAGGGCCCAGGGTGCTCTTATGACTAGCGAACAGACCTCCAGTCCCCAACTGTTTATGGCGGACACCGTGGCCAGAGGGAGCTTTACAAAATGCAAATCTAATCTCTCATGCCGCTCTGATTTTATTTTATTTTTTATTTATTTATTTTTTTGGCCACACGGCAGGGCTTGTGGGATCTTAGTTCCCCGACCAGGGATCGAACCTGGGTCCCCTGCAGTGGAAGCACAGAGTCCTAACCACTGGACCGCCAGGGAATTCCCATGCCACTCTGATTTTAAAATGTCCAAGGACTGCACATCATCCGTAGGATAAAGACCAGCCCTCCTGTCGTGGCCTGCAAGGCCCTCTCGGCCAGGACCCACCAACCTCCCTGACCTCGCCTTGCCCGTCCCCGCCTTCCCCACCTTGTTCCTGGCTCCAGCCACACCGGCCTTCTCTCAATCCTCAAGTTGGCCACATTTCTTCATCCCCTCCCAGCAAGGCCTTTGCATTTGTCCTTTCTCTGCAAGAACACCCTTGGCTTCTGCCTCTTTACCTCGTTAATGCCACTCATTCTGAGGGTCTCAACTCAAACACCGTGGCCCCCACGCTGGGTCAGGTCCCTCTGCTATCTGCTCTCATAGAAACCTGCTCTTCTTCCTTCAGGGCACTTGAGTGCAGCTGTATGCCCACTGGTGTGATTTTAACCATTCATTTCTGCCTGCCTCACTAAACAGTAAGGTCATAAGGGCTGGGACCATATCCGAGCTTCCCCAGAACCTCGTACAGCACACAGCATTTAGACCCTGAACTGTAATGAAGGAAGGAATGGTTTCAACCCCCTCATGATGCAGTCACCAACCCTTTCTTCTCAACACTATTTCAGAAAGCTGGGCCTCCTCCTCCACCTAGATCAGAAGGTAGCAACATCGTCGTCCCCAAACGGGGGTGATCCTGGCAGATAAGTTATCTCCCCCCATGGAAGACAGGGCCCATTACCAGGGGATCATGCTCACCTGGTTCCGTAGGCCTGGCCGTGGGTGAGCCCATCACTTGGGAGCTCTGATTTTGTATCCCTCCACATGGCAGCCGCCAGGTGTATTCTGGCTGCAACAACACTGGTGCTTAGTAATCAATTACCATAGTCGAAAATTACAGTAGCAGCTACCGTGCCAGAATAGTACGAAGTTCATATTAATCGAGTATAACTGAATCCTTACAACTACCAAGGTTGCCACCCCCATTTTACAGGTCAGCAAACTGAGGCTCAGATGGGTTAAGCAACTTGTTGAAGGTCGCCCAGTTAGGCAAGTGGTCAAGCTTTGATTTGAGTCCAGGTCTCTATAATCCTGGAGCTAATCTCTTAAGCCCCACAGTACACTCCAGTGTTTAAAGATGCATGTAAGGAACGGTCATGGGGGAGAAGCTGGATGGAAGGCAGCTGTCACCAGGTGAGAGCGGGGGTGCCTGAGGGGGCTGTGGCAGAGGCACTGCAGAGGATGGGACAGGTGACAGCAGCTCTTTGGAGACAGAATGATAAGCAAGAGAAGAAAAAAGCAGCCAAAAAAATGGAATAAAAGAGAAAAGGAAAGGAAACTGAAGAGGGAAAAGAGAAAGAAAAGCAAAGGGAGAGAATGCATGGTGAGGATCTGGTACCTGGTTCCATGCGGAGGTTGTAAAGAAGGTCAAACCCAAACTCCAGTACCCATGGCCTGGTGGGCGGGAGAAAGCCCTCCTTCTGGGCCCACTCCCTTATTTGGCCTTTTCTGTCCTACACCAGTGACCCTGAGCAGCCCTGGGCTGGAAGGTCCTGCCCCTGGGACAGCGGGCCACACACCACAGTGCTGTTCAGAAGGGGCCGAGGATGCAGCTTCTGACTCCCTCACTTGACCTTGCCCTCTGGAATGTGTCTGGGTGGCCTGTGTGTGTGTCCTGGAGTGAAAGAGGGGCACAGACTCACCAGGTGGAAGAGGCGTGACTTGGGAAGCGGGTATGGGTGCTCCATGGCCGTGGGGGGAGGTGGGTAGCGGATCTGGGACCAGTCCTCAAAGCCACGGTGTTGCACAACGGAGGGCATGGGCAGGTAGGCGTAGGGGTAGGCCCCGCAGAGATGCTCCGGGTGGGTCTCCACGTGGTAGCGGTCTGCCGAGGTCTACAAGAAAGGCTGACATCTGGCTCTGGCCTGTGACAGGCTGCCTGGGCCGTCCCAGTGACACCCATCCCATCTCCCGTTCTCTACTTAGAATCTCAGTTCTCTAAAGACTGGTACGTGGCCACGGAAGGCTGGCACATGCACACAAGAGTGGCACATGGGCATGGAAAACTGGTACATGGGCACAGAGTATCAGCTGTGATAAGTTAGTGTGTCCTGAGCACTTATTCTGTACCGAGTACTGTTATGAATGCTCCACCCGCATTACCTCATTAGTTAGCTGGGCACCTGAGCAAACGATGCCCCCCACCCCCCGCCCAGTGACTGCAGCACCCCGAAGGAGGTAAAATGCAGTAAGTGCTGCTTCCTCCCTCAAGCCTCCTCACCTTTGCTTTCCTCTTCTGCTGTCTCAGGGCATCTTTCGCCCTTTCCTCATCTTTGAAGGCTTTTAGCTGAGAGAAAGAGGGAAGGAGAGAAGACCGTTAGTCTAGGTGTTTCCTGGCCAGGCCTGGATCCAGGGCCTAACCAACCACAGCGTTGACCAGCCAATGCATAAGGCACCGCTCTGGGCTGTCCTTCCTGGCCCGGCCCCGGGAAAGGGCCCTATGAGACACAGCACAGCCCAGGCTGCAGGCTGCAGGTAAGGCCTGCTCACCCATCACGGGGTGGTCTGAACACAGGTCAGGTGGGTTGCGTGAGCCTCACTGCTTCTGTGTTTTCGCATTAACCCCTTTTAGTTCCAATGTGGGAGACAGTGGATGGCTCAGAGCTAACTCCTAAATTTGCTCTTTTAAGGCATGAAAACTGATTGTGGAAAATCAGAGCTACAGGTCAGAGAAGGGAAGGGCCTTTCTGAGGGCCACAGAAATGTGGCAGCAGAGCTGAAAGGAGAATCAGTGAGTGTCCGGACATCCAGTCTCACCAGGGACCCTTCAATCCATGCCCCCTCCCCGTGAGGACAGCCAGCTGCCCCCTCCTCGGTCCAGCTCTTGTCACCTGGGCATGCAGTTTCTCCACCTGCTTCTTCAGCTCTTCCTTCTCCTCATTCATACGCTCCCGGTCGCTGCGCTCCCTCTGGAAGTCCTCCTCAAAAATCTTCACCTGAAGGGGTGGGAAGGGGTGGGGAGGTGGGGAGAAAGGGATGAGGCAGGAAGGGCAGTTCTGAGTGGAGGCTCAGACCTGCTCAGGCCTAGAACCCTGGGCCTCCTGATGGGAGTCAGACATCAAAACTGGTTTCACCGCATCTCAAAAATCCCCGTGGGGAGGGGAACGGGTGTACCTCTGGCCCCCCACCCCCAAGTTCAAACAGAGTAGTTCTGGGTCTCTCTATCTTATATTCTGGGCTTCTACATAGGGATTTATTTGAAAAAAGGATCCATGCCAACAAAGAAAACAACAGGTTGACAGCCATCAACCAGTCCCATCCTCTCCTTCTGCTGAGGCCCACAGAGAGATGGAGGCCACAAAAAAAGAATATGAGTGGAGGACTGGAGTTCCAGTCTCCTGGCTCCGAGAGCAGAGGGCCTACAAAACTCTCCCAAGGCTTTCGGGTGCCCTGGCAAGGAAGGGACGGGGTGGGGCCCTGTCTCTGCCTCTGCAGTTTCACATCCTTACTGCAGATCAGTGAGAAGCCGACCAGGCTCAAAATGATTTAGAAGGATCAAAAGCATGGCACCAAACACCACAGAAACACGTGAGAGAACCAAAACCTTTTCAACTTCCTTTCAATTCTCTGTATCCCTCAAGAAGAAAGTCTGCATTTTATGCTACTGTGTCTTTAACAGGTTTCTAGTACTTAACTTCCCTTAAATAAAGGGAGAGACGACTCAAGCTCAGAGTCTTCATCAGGCAACACTCAAGTTCAACAACACTATTTTACCTTTTACTGTATTTATTGTTTATAGTTACTTTCTATTTATGGCAAATAAACAGGTTTTCCCATTTATAGTAGAAATGTAAGTTCCCTTTTAAATATATTTATTGAATTTATTTTAAAATTTGTTTTCAAAATATTAGGTAAATAATAGCACAGCTGGGGCACAGAAATGTTTAAGCCATGATGGTGGTAAAGGAATGACCTAGATAGGGATACACTGGTAGTGAGGATAAGCCTATATCCAGACAGGGGTCCTGGCCAATGGTCAGAAAGTGGATGACAGATTACAGCTTCCACATGGTTCAAGGCCCATCCTGGGCCCTCAGGAATGCTCCAGCTCCCACTGGGCACCTCCTACCTCACCTCTTCCCCCTAGCCTCACCTGCTGTTTCAACAATTCATTCTGCGTGACCAGTTCCTGTTTCCTTAGCAGGCCTCCAGCTCCTTCGGGGCTCCCAAATGCTGTTGCTGGAGATGATGGGGAGGCCTGGATACTCAGTGCTTCCTCCAGGGCCTGGAATCAGGAACAGAGGAGACAGACCCATCATCAGAAAGCCCCTAGAAGTCAGGCCTCATTGGAAGGGTCAGGCCCCCTTGAAAGATCCCTTTCCTGATAACAATAATAGTAATAATAACCACCACTATTTAATAAGTGCTACCTTATTTATGAACACTATACACACGTCATTTCACTGAATCCTCGCCACAGTCCTATGAAGAAAAGATTGTGACCATCATCCCCATTTTATGGATGTGAAAACTGAGGTTCAGAGACCTGAAGTGATTTGTCCAAAGTCACACAGCTAGTAAGTGGCAAAGCAGGGATTCAAAGCCAGCGTGTGATCTTAACCAGCAGCCTAACCTGTGGTCTTTATGTAGAAGGGAGAAATCTCCTTCCCTGAGGATGAGTGGCTCAATTCTTAGCACCCAGACCTAGAAAGAATACTAAGTCCTTTGGGGGAAGAAATTTCAGTCTCCTCGACAACTGCCTGCCCTGTGATTCTTCAGCTTCCGTAACCCATTCCCACCAAGCCAACCTCTCCAGCCCCAGCTCTTCTGTATTAGATTAGCCTGGATTTTAATTTTGACTTAATTAATATTTTACCTTTCCAACCATGAAAATGGGCTGAAACATCACCAAATAGCATTTTGAAAATTTAAAAAGCACCCCTATTTTACCATGTCCACAAGATACCTTTCCTTACGTAAACAGTGTGCTCACATTCTCTTATAAGTTTTCCATTAACTGGCTTTCTCCTTCAACCCTGCTAACGTGTTGCTTGAGAACTTTGGAACACCTCTCAAGACAACACCCTCATCACCACCTGGACTTTAGTCCCCTAGACAGCAGGGCCTCTGCTGGCCATGCGTCAGCACTGCTCACAGTGCCTCCCTGGACCTTGGGGAGATAAAGGAAACCTTCCCCAACTTGGACTTGGGCCCCACTTGGTCTCCAAGACTCCCCCAGAAACATGAGGAAACTGCTGAGCCAAGAGTAAATACAGGATGCTCAAGGGGTGGGCTATGGCTGCACTGCACCCTCCTCCTCCGTCTGCCCCATTTTTCAGATGAGCAGGCTGAGGTCCAGGGACAGGGAGAGCCTTGCGTTAATCATCCCCACCAGCGTCTGTCCCCAGCTATGCCACAGAAACCTGGAGGGCAGCGACCCTGTCTGAGTCATCCCTACAACCAGCAGCATGTACGACATTCTGCCTGGATTTAGACCCCCAATTCCCCCAGCTCAGGACAGATCGTTCTTTTCCCTGAGAACAGGTCCCAGGGCCCCACACTCAGCATCATCAGCGCTTACCAAACACCAAAACCAAACAGAAAGGGTCACCCCCGGGGCCTAGTGAATGCAAACTCACAGCAGAGCTCGCTGCGAGCAGGAAAAGCAGGCAGAAGGGAGAGGCAGACAGACAGGACGGGAGGAAACGCTGAGCACAGGCTCCACAGCAGGAAAAGCTGAGCCTTAGGAGAAAGTTTCCTTTCAAAGCCCCTCCTGTCAGCTTGTTCCTTGAGCCCCTGCACTGGAAGGCGGGCAGGGGCTATAACCTGGTACCAGAAACAGCCCCCAGCCCAACCCGGCCCACTGCCTCTCACCGTGGCTCAGAGCAAAGGGCTCCCGCTTTACCTGGGCTCTCCCACCCCCACCCCGAGCCCCATATCTCCCTGGATCCCCCTTCTCGAGGGCAGAAACCTCAAGCCAGTGGTCATCCACTCCCTTCAGTAAGTTTTTTCTGAACACTGACGGGCTTGGCGCCAGGTGCTGGGGGATACATACCCTGGTGAAGACGCACACCTCCCACAGTCAGATGGGAAGACAGGTCATCGGTAAGTCATCACAAGAAAATGCCAGAAGGGGTGTGAAAGAAGCTGCCGGTACTTTAGACACACAGAATAGGGAGCTCAAAGGAGACTTGGGTTGGGAAGGCCTCACTGAAGAAGCAGTGTTAAAGCTAAACCTGAATGATGAGGGGGTGGCACTGTGTGAGCGAACAGCACGTCCAAGGGCCTGCAGGGGAGCAAGCATGGGGTCATCCCAGCCTGGCACTCAGCATGCGGGGAGGGGAAGGCAGAGGTGGCAGAAATCACGGGGCAGCACCGAGAGCCTCAGCGCCCTCGCCCTGACCCAGGAGTCGCCCCTCCTGAGCTGAGGGTCTGAGGCACTGGCCACAGGGCGGGCGCCATGGCTGGCTCAGGGAAGCCCTGCCCACCCAACGGACCATAGCCGAGGCACCCACCTTGTTGAGCCGCTGAATTTCCTTTTCCTGGTACTCCCGCTGCCGGGTGAGTGGGCTCAGCTGATCCTGCAGGTATTTGACCTTCTGGCGGAGCTCCTTGGCCTCTGCTGTCAGCTGCTCCTTGTCGGTCTGCAGGGAACACAGGACTGGTAAGCAGGGAGCCTCCCCAAGAGGCCTAGACTCCCTGACTGCCCGCCCCGCCCTGCGCGCGGCCATGCCTCCCCTCTCGCTCTCACTCTGCTGCCCCAGGATGCTCATGCACAAGGCCCCAGGCGACGCACCCGGGTGAGAGCGGTAATGTCTACATGGTCCTGTCCTCAAGGAAGGGGGAGCTCAGTTGAATGAAAGGCCCTGGGTTCTGCCACCAGCTCCTCCAACAGTGAGCTGAGCCCTTGGGCGCTGTCCCAGCCCTCTCTGGTCTAAGCTCTCCTATCTGCCTTACGTAAGGGGTTCGTAACAGGAGTCACAGGTGGGCTTCAGGAGGTCTGTGAGCCCCTAATCCGAGCACACAATTTTTTTTCTTTTTTTTTTATTTGCGGTATGCGGGCCTCTCACTGTTGTGGCCTCTCCCATCGCGGAGCACAGGCTCCATATGCGCAGGCTCAGCGGCCATGGCTCACTGGCCCAGCCGCTCCGCGGCATGTGGGATCCTCCCGGACCGGGTCACGAACCCGTGTCCCCTGCATCGGCAGGCGGACTCTCAACCACTGAGCCACCAGGAAAGCTCCCGAGCACACAATTTTGACTGTGCAACTTTCTAGAGAGAAAAGCCACAGTTTTTACCAGATTCGCACAGGGGTCTTCTATGATGCACAGAAAGTGATAAGCCACCGCAAGTCTCCAAAGGACCTTTCAGCTCTTACAGTCTCTGAGCCCAGAGGAGATAAGACCCTCATAGAAATAAATGCAGCACAAGGCAGAAAGGGTTCCTCCACGGAGAAACAAAGTACTACTGTGAGGTTAAAGGAAAGAATACTACAGCTGAAAAGAAACCAGGGAAGGCTTCAAGGCGGAAGCACTGCTTCCATACCTACTATGGAACAATCCAGGTTCTTCATCGCAAAGAGCCACACCTGGAATGGCCCTCAGAGAGCATCAAGTCCTAGCCCCTTTATACGACAGGAAATGACTATCCAGAGAGGGGAAGTGACTTACCCAAGGCCACGCTGTGAGCTGGGGCTAGACTAGAACCCAGGTCTCCTCATTCTGGTGCTCTCTGTCCCCTTGCAAGTCAAAGGGAGTTTTTAAAATAGAAGAGGGCAGCACAGTGCAGAGGAAAGACCAGGCACACCCATATTAAACTATTTCTGTGTGTTTATTTGTGATAAGAGGCCTGGAAAGATACACCAAAATGGTAACCATGGTTACCACAGGGAAGAGCCTGGAATTGGGGGGGTGGGGGTGATGAGGAGAGACGGTCCAGGGAAACTCTCACTGTATCTGTATCTTGTGAACATGTCAATATCCTACAAACTAGCTGGTGAGCTGCTTTCAGCCAAAGATGGCCGAGGGCAGCCTTGGTTGGATCTTTGTGGGAGTTGTTGCGGACTCCCCGCTTAAGAGACTCCCGGGTCAGCACGGCCTCTATGGCCATGTGTTCCTACCCACAGGGCCATGCTTTTGTCTTGAAACATCCCGCCTTTCCCCCAGCTGACAGGGAAGAGTGTCAGATGCCAGGAACTTACCCCACCCACTAACGTGAGCGAGGGTCTGGCTGACAATCCCAAGCTGTGACTGTGCACTCACCAGAAAAGACAGGCAGTGTCCTCCCTAACACACATCTCCAAGGTACGGGGCGGTCGCCAAGGCAGGCTGACCGCTCAGAGAAGGCCCCTGGGTGTCGTATACTGATGGGAAGGAACTCTGCTGGAAATGGCCATTTCCAAGTCAGGCAAAAGCAGCCTGTACACAGTTCTCATGAAGGAGAAGGCATGGTGACAGAAATAAAATCTCCAGAGAGCCTGGGGGTCAAATGGCCTTTCCTCTTTAAGCTGCTCCAGGACCCTGAAGGGCCTTGGCCGGTGTCAGTCACACACATGACAGATCAGATGCTACTTCTTCAGGGCACCTGTTCCTGGCCCCCCCCCAGAATGAATCCAGGCCCCCTTTATGCTCTCACTCTGATCCCTGTAACTTCTCCTGTGTCATACTTAACACACGTCTACTCATTTGCTTCTGTAATTAGATGTCCCACGTCTCTTCCCCCGAGGGCGGGGTTGACTGTTCACTGCTGAGTCTGTGTGCCCAGCACGGTGCCCAGGGCATGATCTGTTGAACAGTGACCAGATGAAGGACTGAATGAAGCTCTGTCTAATGGTGGAGCCCCTCGCCCACAAACAGCCATCACCATTGTACACATTCAGCAGCACCCAGCCCATCAAGTGTACTAGAGCAGGCCTGTGGAATCTCTTTTATATTCCGTGCTTCCCTGTGCAGTTCCCTAGATCATAAGATTTTAACTGAACCAAAGCTCTTCGGTATAAAAACAAGAAAAAAATGAAAAGAATAACTAATCCAATCTCAATTTTCAGATGGGAAACTGAGGCACGGGGAAGGAAAGTGCTTTTGCCTCCAGCCACACAGCCCTTGAGTACTGGAGTCAGAGATGGAACCCGCGTCTCCTGAGTCCCACCCCTGATTGTTTACTCCCCTAGCTCCAGACTGCTGGGGAGGAGAGGGCTGGCCCCCCGGAGCTGAACTTGTGGGACCAACAGTCACACTTGCCTCCTCCATTTCTATCTTGGACTTGGCCAGGAGGAGCTTGCGGTCAAAGTCGCGCTGTTTCTGCTCCCGCTCGGCCTCCAGGTCAGTCACCTGCTTCTGCAGGTCCGCCAGCTTCTGGCGCAGCTCAGTGATCTAAGTTCAGAGGCAGAGAAAGGGAGTGTGTGAGGGCCGGGGTGAACATCCAAGGTTCAAGGCTGCTGTGAGGGAAGCAGCATGCAGGATGCTGGGGATGCCCGGAGAGCCCAGCTGTGAAGCAGGACTCCAGCCTTGAGTTCCCATCACCCCCACAGTACCTTCTGCTCATACTGCTGCTTCATGGACCGGAAATGCTGGTCCCATTGCTTGTTCACTTCCAGCAGCTGCAGGGGAGAGATTGGGGTGGGCAGGAGATAAGCAGAGAACGACCAAAGAGAGCCAACTCCTCCAACACCAGCTTTGCAGGCGTGTGCAACGTGTGTGGACGGCAGCTACACACACTGCCTCGATCCTGCGCTTCTCAAAAACGTCCCTCAGAGCAAATCACCTTTATCAACCGCCACATTTTACCCTTGCCGCGAAGGCAAGACTAACACCAAGACACAGAAAGAGTATATAATTTTTATTGTAGAATTATGGAACACACACCCACATGGAGGGCAATTTGGGACTCTGTATTTAAATTTCCAATTCTCATTCTCTTTAACCAAATAATTCCACTCTGAAAAATGTAACCAAAAGAAGTACTTGTACAAGTGTGTAAAAAATATGTGTACTGTTGATCATCTCAACAATGTTTATATTGCAAAAAAATCTAGAGGTCAACTTCAGCATCAGAAACAGGTTAAGGAAATGATAGAATAAACAGAAAATGGAGCACTGCACAGCTCTTCAGAAATTCCGGTGCCTAATACATTGCCTCCGTTCTGAGATGATACTAATTATTCGCCATAATCTTGATATAACAACAATTCGAGGAAGAAAAATAACCCAACATCATTAAATTAACAATGGAAAGGGCATCCCAAGTTCAAAAACATTAAAATATGATAAAAAGTACTCAGAATTAAAGAAACACAGGGTATGTTTTACACATAAATAAATACCCTCAAGATATAGTTAATTTTAAGGAAAGAAAGAAAAAAAGCAATCTGCAATGTGGTATGTATGATATTTTTACAAACATCATACATTAGTAAGTACATAGAGAAAACTGAGGAATATGCAATGAACTGTTATCAACTGTGGTCATCTCCAGGAGGCGAGGTTCTCGATCTTTTTATAATGAACATTATATAACTTCTGTAATCAGAAAAAAAAAACTTACAGTAATACAAAAAGAAAACTAAAATGAGTATGCATACAAACAAAAGACCAAGAGAACATGACTCTCAGATGTGCTGGAGGATCAGGGAGGGCAGAAAGGCCCAGGGACTGGGACAAGGACCGGGCTGTGTGGAGAGGAGGGGCTCAGAGAATAGAGAGGATGGGGCTCCCACCTCTGGTCCAGAAATACCGGGGGTGGGGGACGGAGGAAGACTATGCACGAGACACAAGGAAAGAGCCTCAACTTCTGGAGACTCTCAACTGATTAGAAGCAGTGCTGCAAGCAGGTATGGGATCTCTCATTCTGTGACAGTCCCTCCCTGAACCAGGCTGCATGGTGAACACATGAACCCCAGACTCCCCATTCCTGATGCTAAAACTTGCCTCTTATCACAACCTCTCTCCACCATCCAGGGTTTACCATGGGAGCCTTCCTAAGCTATCCTCCGCAGCAATTTTAGGCCATACCCCAAATGCCACCTCCTCAGAGTGACTCCTGTGGGTAGGGGAACTGATCAGGAGACAAGGGCCAGGGAAAAGCAGCATCTCTCACCCATGGGCAGATGGTTCAGTAGTCACCATGGCAACGCATCACAGAGACCTGGGCCTAGCCAGAGCCAGAGGGCCAGGGAGGGTCTTTGTCCTGCTGGTCCCAGGAGTGAGGAAGGGTCTTCCCCGACCACCACCACTCCCTCCAGCCACCTACCTCTGTGCGCTGCTGCTCCAGCATCCTCACCTTCTTCTCAGCAGCACCCAAGGCTCCCACCTCTGGGACTTTACCTGCTGTCACACCAGCCTGAGGAGAAACACAGAGGGGCCTTCAGCAGAGCCTCAAGTAACAATTCTCTCCCCTACTCAGTGCCCCTCTAAGGCTGCTCACCCATGAGACCCAGCCCTCCGTCTCTTGCCTATCTACCCTCCCACCCACCAGGACACTGTTACTCGTCCCAGCTATGACTGAGTCCCTTCGGGAAGTCCATGGAGATCATTATTCCCCCTCCCTGACCCTCAGGGGCTCCCAGACCCTTCCCTCTCCCTCCCCCCCCCACCATGGCCACTTCTTTTCCTGCTCAGGCTCTATCTCTAAGGCATTGCCAGCTGCCCTCTCCTCCCCTACCCATCAGCCAAAAATGCTCCAGCCTGGAAGGCAAGAGTTACACATTTTTTTAACATTTTATAAAATGTTTATTTTTAAAATGTTTTTTAAAAGATACACAAATAAAGATCTGTGTGCATGTGTGATTAGTACATGTATTTCCTAGCTCTGACCTCTGAGAGGGCCTAAAGCAGTGTCACTCCAATAGCCATGAACACAGATCTTGGTTTCTAAATACCATTCTCTAACAAAAAGAAACAGGACTCCTTGGAGGAGTGGTTAATTTCAGGCCTGGGGCAGGGAAAATATAAGGTGATTATGGAGCGACTTATGGTGCCAGAAAGTAAGGAAGTGCTCAAACATAATAATAATAATAAGAAGAAGGGCATGTCAAATGGGCATAGGAGACAACCTGAAAGAGATGCCTATGACCAAAGCTGGAACTATTTGAACAAGAAAACAAATTGCAATAGTGCTGGATTATAAGCCAAAGAATAAAATAAATATCCTTGAGTCCCTATTAATAGAAAAAAATAAGTGAATAAATAGATGCAGGAGAAGAAAAATTCCAATTAGTAAATAGAGAAGGAATGAAGGAAGCACAAAATCACCATTAGAAGACTACAGTAATAATCACTGCAGGTGAGACCCGCCAGTGGATACTAAAATTAGTATAAGGAGAAACAGGACATCTGCAGTCTCAAAGTGTCTCCTCAAAAGTAAATATTTAGGGGCTTCCCTGGTGGCGCAGTGGTTGAGAGTCCGCCTGCCGATGCAGGGGACGCGGGTTCGTGCCCCGGTTCGGGAAGATCCCACATGCCGCGGAGCAGCTGGGCCCGTGAGCCATGGCCGCTGAGCCTGAGCGTCCAGAGCCTGTGCTCTGCAACGGGAGAGGCCACAGCAGTGAGAGGCCCGCGTACCGCAAAAAAAAAAAAAAAAAGTAAATATTTATTAACTACAAAGGGAAAATTAGTCCCTTTATTATGGAGAAAGCTGACAGACACCCCTTTAGCCAAATGATCAAGATTGAATGTAAATAGACACATCGATATCATGTACCCTTGACATGATGCAAGATGTCACTCCAGTGATCTTCTTGTCCAAATCCATAACATCAGTCTAATCATAAGAAAACATCAGAGAAACCCAAGTTGAGGGACATTCTACAAAATAACTGGCCAGTATAACTCAAAAGCCTCAAGCTCATGAAAGACAAGAACCACTGGGCGCTGTCACAGACAGAGGGAACTAAGGAGACAGGACAACTCTTGATAAATGCAATGTGGGATCCTGGATTCGATCCTGGTACAGAAAAAGGACATGAGTGAAAAACTGGTGAAATCTGAACAAAGACTGTAGTTTAGTTAATAGTATTGTGCCAACGTTCATTTCCTGGTTTTGATCACTGAACCACGGTTAGGTGGTATGTGAAGACGATGGGGAGATGGGCACTCTCTGGACTATTTTGCTACTCTTCTGTAAGTCTAAAATTATCTCAAAATAAAAAGTTAAAAAAATTTTTTTTTATACATAGGAAGTGTTGGCAATTCCCTGGCGGTCCAGTGGTTAGGACTCTGCGCTTCCACTGCAGGGGGTGCGGGTTCGATCCCCAGAAATTGAACACCAGCTCTATCTCCAAGGCCCTGCTTGATATAGGCCAAGACCCACACCCTTTCTGGGCCTCGGTACAAAGAGATCAAACAGGATGGGCCCCAACCTCTGACATCCTGTGGGTCCGACAGCATTTGTCCTGGATTCGTTGCCCACATTCTCTTTGTTCCTTGCCCTCCCATTCGCGTCCACACTCCCCTGTGGCTGGTGGGGGTGTGGGGGGGTGGGGCACGGTGCTGAGTGAACTTGTGAGGCTCAAGCGCCCCTACAGGCTAAGGTCTGTAAGTACACCATAGAGCCCGGGAGTAAGGGGAGAAGGCTGGGGGAGCGCTCCAGGGACCGTCTCACCTCCTTTAGGAAAAGTGAGAGATGGGCCTGCCCTTACTGGGGCAAGGAGGAAGGGGGGTGCCGTGCTCCTGGGTGTACCCTTAACCTCCACAGAGAAGAGAGGCATCAAATCTGCCATTAAGAGCGACAGCCAATGTTCATTGTTTACCACGTGCCAAGTGCTCAACCTACTGTACAGGCATCACATCACTGAATCCTCCAATGACCTTCTGAGGTAGGTGTCATTATCTCCATTTCACAGAGGAGGAAACTGAGGTCAGAGAGGTTATGCAACTTGTCCAAGGTGGCAGCATTGACCAGAGGTAGAGTCAGCATTCAAGCCACATGCAACTCCAGGGCACAGGCTTCACCACTGCCCAGAACGCATGCCTTCTACGGGACCTTCCTCCCCGGCAGGGCAATAAGGGCATCTGGCCTTTCGAGAAGTCACTGATGTTAAGGGCTTTGGAAAAGTGAAGAGGCCTGCCCACACACTTCCGAGAACCCAGGGGAGATCAGGAGAGTCCACAAGTCACTTCCTCAAGAGGGCAGACAAGGCAGGCTCTGACTTGAGGGGTAAGTGGAAGAAGAGAGGGGCTTCATGGGCTGGGATTCAGAAGGCCATTCATCGGCATGTTGCCCTCTCACACCCCACATCTGCCTAATAGCAGGTGGATGCAGGAATCTAGATGATGTGATGTCACAGGACCCCTCCAAACCTCCCGCCATAGCTGTCTCACGGAGTAAGAGTGCCAGCCCTGCCTCCCTGACATGTAGAGAGGACGTCCGAATCACATAATGAGTTTGCAAATCCCAGGTAAACTCTACATTGCCATTGCACATAGTAATAAGGAATTGACTTATTAGGATAATTATTGCTATTACACAAGTGTGGGGTTTGTTAAAGACACTGAGTCCTGCTGTACAGCCATTAAACCCCATTAAAGAGGAGAAACATGTCAGTAAAAAGTTGGGACTCAGCTCTGCAGCACAGCACAGACCAGGCAAGGGGCCAGCCAGCTCCTAGCTGGGAACTGGATGTGAGCCAGCGCTGGGAGCTATGGTGGGAAGGGGGCAGGTGGGCCAGCCCAGGGCATTAGCAGGCCTTGCTGCGTCAGCCCACACCCTGTTCTCTATGTCAGAGGTTCCCAGGCAGGAGCTTAACAGAGTCCCTTCAGGGGCTTTCTCAACCTAACACCCTAATACCACCAGGGGTATCTGAGACATTAAACTGGTTTTGGGGAGCCACCCTGTAAGAGAGACCTTGACAAACTGGAATATGTTTAGGGGATATGCCCAGACTGCACAAATGACACGACACCACCTTTATGAGAAATGACCAAAGGAACTGCAACTATTCAGCCTGGAGAAGAGAAGACATGTGGGGGCCAGGGAGCCAGAGTCACAGCCAGCAGGCTGAGCGTGCGTCCCAGGGAATGGGATGCTCCATGTGGCTGGCAGCAGAATAAGGGCTGAGGAGTGGAAGCTACAGGGAGGTGGACTCTCAGGACAAGCCAAGGAAACGCCGTCTAACAACTAGAACCTTCCAGCAGTGGGGCTGGCTCACTGCCTCTGGAGGCTGGGCACCAGCCACTGCAGTTCTGGGGAAGGAGTTTCTGACCACATACCTGCTGCTGTGCGGCTGCCCCCTTCTTGCCCGTGCCTTCCGTCTTTGGTGAGCCTGGCCATCTGGAGGCACCATCTTTGCCGCTGCTCATCAACAACTTCCTGAGCTCCAGGTTTTCCTCCCTGGTTGGAGGCAAAGAGAGAGGTCATATTGCTGGCCCTGGGTCGAGGATCCTGGGGACCTCAGACCTGCTACTCATCTGAGTTGCAGCTGAGACGTGGGGAGTAAGGCGAGTCCCTGAGACCTGCCCTCAGGTGCAACCACAAAGGGTATCCTTACGCCACTTTGCTCGGCTTCCCTAGAAGTCTCTGACGCTCACCAACAGGGTTTCCCCAACTGTGAGACGTCTGTATACATGAGATCTTCAGGATACATCCACGCTGCATTAAAGAACCCTGCATCACACTCTCTGAGAAAATTCCACCCTTTCCAATTATCCTCAGACGTCCTGTGTGGAACATGGGGAAAGTCTCAGTTTGGTGCTGATGGGTCCTGAGTGCCTCTCTAGTGCTTGCTAGTCTCCCGTGTTAACAGAGAAAGAGCAGCCTTCAGCCTCAGAGCCTTGAGTGGGCAATTCGCCAAAATTAATTAACATCCTTCCGTTTTTGTTGTGTTTATTATTGTAGGTATCTTCTATTTATTCCAGGTCATGCTGTTTTCCAGTTACTCTAGTGCAAGTTTTCATTATAATAATCTTAAGCAAAAACATGATGCAAATTAAATTCTTAAGTAAATAATAAGGTAGGTGATACAGGACATAAGAAAAATGGTGATGTGGACTCAGGTATGACTGAAATATGGAAACTATTTCTTCGTATCCTATTTGCCAGCTGGTTTCCATGTGATAATAGGAAAACAGAGAAGTAAAATGGCTTTCCCAAGGTCACACAGTGGGGACTTGCATCCTCACCTTCTAATCATGGGTCTTTCCTCCAGCCTGGGTTTTTGGATCCATGGATGGAGTCATTATGGCTATAAAACTCCAACTGCTTGGCCATCCAGAAGTCAATAAATATATGCTGATTCAAAATGGCACAGTGGATCAGCAGTCACACCTGACTCCCTCTGGGCTTCACAGGCCTCTCCCTGGACCTCAGTTTCCCTCTGCAGGGTGAGGGGTTTGGCCCACATGATCTCAAAGGGCCCTTCGAGCTCTGACAGTCAAGATCAGTGCCTCTCAGATGTGATCCTGGGTCTACCTACATCGTAATCACAGAGGCCCACTGGAAAATGCAGATGCCTAGGTCTCACCCCAGACCCACTGAATCAGAATCTCAGCACAAGAGAGAGGCGTGGGAGTGTGAACTTGCAGTGCCTTTCCTGACCCTCAGTGATTCTGATGCACAGTTAAGCCTGAGACCCAGTAGTAGCCCAGGTGAGCAACCCCTGACTGTTCTCAGGAAACAGAGCGGGTCAGGATGGTGACCAACAGGGGGCAGCAAAGTCCAGAGCCCTCTCTCCAACAGCCAGCTAGCTGCTGTTAACAGGCGGAGGGGTTAAGTTCCCAAGGAAGGAGTGCACTTTGTACAGACCTTCTTCTGAAGCTCTCAAGGCACTTTATACACAAACACTCCCCAAGGTATTAAAAGGACCAGAGAGGAAACACCCAAGGAGAAGGACCAAGAGACCTGACATCCAAAGCAGGGCTCTGGGCACAGGCCTCAGAGCGCTCAGCCTGGAAATCAGTGCCACGCACCACCGTCTTCCTCCTGCCCATCCGACTCCTCACCCCTCCTCTGAGGAGCCTGGACTTACCGGAGCCTCTCAGCAGCCTGATCCCGCTGTTCCAGGCCCTTGTCCAGCTTGGCCTTCAGGGCCTCATTCTCCTTCCGAAGCTGCTCACACAGGGTCTGCAGGGCAGAGAGGGAGATGGGGGCAAGGTAAGGGAAGGGGTGCACCCCAAATGCAGGTTAATGCTGGGGGGTGGGGGCGCTATAGCCACGCCAGGTCCTGACATGGTATCCCTTTTGCAATGGCCTCACCCAAGCCCTCTTGGGACAGCAGGAGCCAAGCCACAAGGCCCACCCAGGCTCCTCTCTGCATCCTCTCCCTCAGAAGCCAGCCATGAGGACGCCGGACCAAGAATCAGCCACAGCGCCTTCTGTTCCTCCAAGGCAGAGAGCACCATCCCTCCTCTTCCTTCACTGCTGTTCCCACAGCCTAGAATGCTCTTCCCCACCAGCCTTCCCCTGGCTGACTTCTACTCCTGCTTCAAGTCTTAGCCTAAACGTCACCTCCTCCGAGAAGTCCTCCCTGACTCCCACATCTCAGGTGAGTTAGGTCACCTCCATTATCCTCACTCACAGTCCCCTGCTCTCACCCTTCCTGGTACCCGTGACAATTAGAGCTAAAGAACCATCAGTGTCGTTACTTTCTTAATGCACCCCCCACCCCACTAGTCCATGAATTCCCAGACGGCTGGGATCCTCTCGCTGCTCTCTTGTCCACTGAGGGATCCTCAGCCCAGGGCCCAGCTCAGCTCGACACTTTGTTGAAGGAACGCAGGACTGATTGGCTGAATGGACCTGAGTCGTAGTAGGCCTAGAGCTCAGGCGATCTGGAGAGTACTCAAGGCAGCCGGGGTGCAAGGTTGTCAGCCGGCAAGTCAGAAGACAGGGCATCGGGTCAAGACCTCACCAATTCCCAGTGTGGCTCAGGATTCCCTCACTTCTGAGACACAGTTAGTTCCCCCACCTACAAAGTGGGGCAACTGCTCCTCCCCTGCCTCCTTTATAGGGCTGCTATGAGGACAAACGAGACCGGGAGAGTGCAAGTGCCTCGTGAGCTGCCAGGCGCTTGATAACCTTTGAGGACATGTGTTTGAAGTGCTGCAAGGTGGAGGGGGCATGGAAGATGGGCAGCCAGACTCAGGGCCTCACAGATGGAGGGAACGGAGGTACTGACTAGTAAGGGTGATGCACCAGGTCAGTACTAAGCGACTCAATCTCTCAACAAATACCTAGTGAGCACCTAACCCATGACCCGTAAATGGCCAGGTGTTCTTCCACTCACCACCTCGGTGGAGCCTCACAGCTTCCCCAAAGCTACGTAACTCATCTCTATTTTAAATGTAGGCTAGGGAATTCCCTGGCAGTCCAGTGGTTAGGACTCGATGCTGCCACTGCCGAGGCCCCGGGTTCAATCCTCCGTCAGGGAACTAAGATCCCGCAAGTTGCACGGTGTGGCCAAAAAACACCAAATGTAGGCTAGTGCAGGTGAAATAATGTGCATGAGGTTGTACAGCTCTTGGGGATCACCAAGGGGATTAAACTCCATCTGGCAGATCCTAAATGGTACCTCTTTCGCCTGTGATGAAAGAGCAGAGAAGGGAGGTGGCGGGCTGTGAGCTGGGCTGAGGGCAGAGACCGTGAGCGATATTCACCAGACCTTCTACCTGCTCCCTTCCATGTCCATTTCCCAGACTTGCTGTGACCATGTGACCACTTCTGGCCAATGAAAGGTGAGTGGTAGTGACAAGTGTCACTTCTGGGCTGGCTCAGGCACAACTCTCTGGTCTCTTTTTCCCTATGGCTGCCAAAGGGCACAAGACGGCTGGGGCCTCAATGTGATTGTGGAGCAGAAACGAGCCCCTGCCACACAGAATATGAGGGAAAACTTTCATGTTATCCAGGGAGATTTCAGAGTTGTTTGTTTCCACAGCAAAACCGAGCCCTTTCTGACTAACCCAGGAAAGACTTGAGAAGGCTGGATGGAGAATACAGCCTGGAACTGGTGAGTGGTCAGACATGGAGGAATAGAAAACCATTATGACTGGCTGCAATGCCCAGCAGAGGTCTCATGCCATACCTGGCCTTGGAAACGCTGAGTGAACCAAGAAACAAATCAGTGAATAAATGAGGAGGAACCAGATTAATCTACCTCCACCCACAGGTTGGGCAAATACCCAGGATGCAACAGCCCTTCCATCAAAGGGGTTAATAGAGTGCATGTGTGAGTTCATTAGTTCATTCATTCATTTGTTCATTCACCAAATGTACATTCAGCACCTACGAAGTGCCAGACACTGGGATGCAGTGGTGAGTATGACTGACAAGGTACCTGCCCCTCTTGTGAGGCCTACATTCTAGCAGGGAACACAAGCGAAAAAACCAAACACCAAGTAAAGAAACCAATTAATAAAATTATTACAAACTATGATAAGAGCTAACAAGGAAACAAACAAGAGCCTGATAAAAAATAACAGTGGGGGCACTTTCCTGGTGGTTCAGTGGTTAAGACTCCGTGCTTCCACTGCAGGGCGCACAGGTTCAATCCGTGGTCAGAGAACTAAGATCCTGCACACCGTGCAGCACAGCCCAACAACGATAAAAAAAATTTTTGAAAAATAATATATGCGTATGTGTGTGTATATATATATATTTATATATAAAACTGAATCACTGTGCTGCATACCTAAAACTAACACAACATTGTAAATCAACTATACGTCAGTAAAAAAAATTTTTTTTAAATAACAAGGGTTGGCAGGACCCCTTTTATGAAGCCCAGTATCAATCCTTATTTCAAAGCTGAAAAGTTGGGACTCCCCTGGTGGCGCAGTGGTTAAGAATCCGCCTGCCAATGCAGGGGACACGGGTTTGAGCTCTGGTCTGGGAAGATCCCACATGCCATAGAGCAACTAAGCCCGTGCGCCACAACTACTGAGCCTGTGCTCTAGAGCCCGCGAGCCACAACTACTGAAGTCCACGCGCACACGCCTAGAGCCTGTGCTCCGCAACAAGGGAAACCACCGCAACGAAGAGTAACCCCTGCTCTCTGCAACCAGAGAAAAGCCCGCACACAGCAATGAAGACCCAACGCAGCCAAAAATTAATTAATTAATTTAAAACCACCACCACAACAAAGCTGAAAAGTTGACACTCAAAGTGATCCCACCACAAGCAACGCACCAGGTTCGCCTCCCCAGTGGCTCGGCCTTGACACTTGACATCTCTGGGCCTTGCTGACACCTGAAGGCGGTCTCCCTCGGCCTGGCCCTCCAGGCTCCAATCACTCCTCCAGCCTCCCAGTATGGCCCCTCACCCAAGGTGGGGGTGGGAATCCTCTGCTCCCCCCGTCTCTCCTCACACCTGTCTCCAGCCTGGACGCCCCTCCTGCTTTTGTCAACCCAGGCCCTTCCCAAAGCTGCACACAGTGGACACCCCAGCACCTCATCCGTCAACTGGGCACTCGAATGTTTGCTGACATGAGTGAGACAACAGGGCGGTGACTGGCCCAGAGGAGGGTCTAGGAGGGAGGAAGGCTTGGAGTTACAGCTCTGTCACTAAGGTGACAGATACTCAGGTCCCGAGCAGGTTTTCTCAGAGCCTCAGTTTCACCCTCTGTGAATCCTTCCCTACCCCCAAGCCGTGAAGGTTCAGATCCCCTGCCCAGTGTGGATGAGCCATCACCATAAAATCTTAACAGTGACCACTTTTTGAGCACTTACTATGTCCTAGACTGTACAAGGGGCTTCATTTAATACTCAGAGCAATTCCACGAGGGAGGCATTTCCAGCCCCATGTTACGGATGGGGACAGTGAGGGACCGAGAGCGTAAGTCACTTGCCCAAGGTTAGAGAGCAATAAAGAGTCTACTGGAACCAAGGACCATATGGTTCCAAGGCCTGGCCTGGCCTAGGAAGGAAATCTGACTTCATTCCCACAGCACAGGAAGGGTATAAAAGGAAGCCTCCTCCACTGGGGAGGTAGGTTGGGATGGGAGTTAAGAGCATGGACTTTGGAATACGACAGACCGAGGTTCAAATCCCAGCTGCACCATCTACTAAGTGGGGGGCCTTAGGCAAAAAAAAAAAAAAAATCACCTCTCAAGGGCTGTGGCCCCACCTGTGAAGTGTGGATAATGATGGTCCTGGCTCAGGGGGCAGGGACAGTAACATACAAGGGGCCGGCCTCTGTCCCCTCCCTTTCCCCACCTGTATGTGAAGAACAAAGGCAAGGCTGCTGCCAACCTACCACATCCACAGCCTTGAGAGTAACCCCAACCATGAAATCTGCATCACCCACACCATTATTTCCCGGTTTCCTGCCTCTTCCTCGTCCCTTCTCACAACTTCCTTACCCTGCTCACTGCCCTGAACCAGAAGCCCAAGTCGGGTCCCCATCCTCACCCTCGGAAGTCCCCGTGGTACCCTGGACTCTCCAGAAGAGCTGGAGGAAGCAGAGGGGGAACCACATGGCAGACCCCAGGCCACCCTCCCTGGGCCCAGCCTCACCTGCAGGATGGAGGTGCGCTGCTCATTCTTGTGCACCTTGGAAGCCAGCCGGTTGAACTCGAGGGCCATGCGGCCCAGGTGCGTGAAGAGCTGGCTGTGGTCAGGCTCCTCGGCGCACACGCTCAGGGTGGTCTCCAGGCGCTGCAGGTGCAGCATCAGGTTGCTGTCCTCGTGGGGCAGGGGGCCCAGCTCCTGGCGGGGGGAGGGGACGTGGACCGCTCTTCACCACAGTCTGAGTAGGTGCCCCCAGCCTTTCTCCCTCTGCTTCCCCATTCCTCATGACTCAGTTTCCCCCTCTGATCCCATCTCAGCCCAGGGACATTCTCCAGTTATGCAGGTTCCCTGTCTGGGGCTGACTCACAGGGCAGGACCCGGGACTTGCAGGCCACTGGCTGGCTTACCAGTGCTGGAGCCACCTTCCTCCCACACGTTGGGCCTTGCTGAGTGCCTGTGGGTAAATCACTCATCCACTGGGCCTCAGAATCCTCATCTACTACATGTACACATCCCTTTTCTTCTCTTCTACCCCACAGGGTTCTTATGCAAGTGAAATGACACATGAAAGCAGCAAGCCCAGGAAAGGGGTATCACTCAATACACAGCACTGCTTCTTCAGCTCAAGAAGGCTTGACCAGCAGACATCAAAACTGTCTGACTATTATGTCTATACATGTGTTTTCTTGGAAGTGGTCCAAGCATTCATCAACTTTTCAGAGGACCCAAGACTCAAAACACGTTAGGAATCACAGATAGTTCAAAGAATCCCAATCTAGCAGAGAATTGAGATAGGAAGCAAACCGTGGGCAATATAGTCCAATCTCAGAATCTATCAGTCCCTGTCTCTCTCTTTCTCCCTCTTTCCTCTGTCTAGAACACTCTTGGCAAAGACAATGCCTTAGCTATGCCAACACCACGTCCAAGAAGCCACAGGGGTAGCTGACAGCTGACTGCATCAAGCCCCTGCCAGGCAACTGAGTCCCCCTCTTCCCCTGCCTGAGACCCCACCCACCAGGCCCCACGCCTCTCTGGGCTTCATTCCTGTGGTGTCCCCTCTGTTCATCCTTCCCAGCACCCCCGTGTTTCAGCTGCTCTAGCAGGCCTCCCCTACCACTTATGGCAGTCACAGGCCGTCAGAGCTACAGGGAGCCTCAGGGTTCCGGTTTGGAAATGAAGCTTCGCGGAGAAGGAGGTTGCTCAAAGTTGCCCAGTGAGTCAGCGGCAGAGCCAGGACTGGAACTTGGGCCTCCTGACTCTCCATCTATGGCCACTTCCCTCATCTGAACTCTGCAGCAGTGGAAATGCCCTGGCAGCCACAGCGTGATGTCCAGTGAATGCCTCCATGATACTCTTAGCACCTTATTCTATCAGATGCTGCTGCTTCTTCAATTCTGCCTTCATTCCCCCACTGCCTCTTCCCACACAGGATATGAGGTGGTGAACGGTGCTCTATTGAAGGCTGGTGAATTGTTTCATCGCCCTGACTTCTCCGACTGGCCTACAAGCTCCCAGAAAGCAGGGAGGCTGTCTTGTCTTTGCTCAGCACAGACTAGGCACATGGTGGGGCTAAGGAGGAACCTATTAACGAGGTAAAGTCTGAGGTCATAGAGTGAAATGCTTTCTGAGCAGGGGGGTCTTGCCTCCTTGGCCAGCTTCTCAGAGCCCTTGGGGATAGAACAGGACAAGGGGACAGAAGTTCCCAGGGGACAAAACACAGAACATTTCTAATACTCAGAGCAGCCCCTCATCACTGAAGGCATGCTAGTGTAAGCTGCATGACAACTTGATGAGGACCTTGCACTGGGGACTGATAGACACAAGCTGCAAACAGTGAACTAAAGAGCAACATTTTTTTTTTGCCTTGTTAATTCAATATTTTTAATTTAATTATATTTTAACTAATTTTTTGGCTTTTAACTTAAAATTTTAACATTTTAATCAACTATTTGTAGCTTAAAAAGTCAAACTGTTTTGCAAGGTTTGTAATGGAAACCAGCAGTTTCCTGTCTCACTTCCCTCCATGTCCCAGTTACCACTTCCCAAAGCCATTCACTTTACATGTAAAGAGCAACATTTGTGCCCCAAATCCTTGGTAGAATGAGGCAGTGGAGACCAAGGTATCAGTGAAGGGTTATACCACTTATTGCCTGTATAACAATCAAAAAATCTCAAAGTGAGGAAGGAGGAAGGAGGAGGAGAGGGCAGGACCTGAAGACTTTTGAACAATGTTCCACACCTTTCTCAGTGGTGCTCCAATAAGTCTGCCATTTTAAGAGAGAACAGGACAACATAGTTGGAATAAAGGCAGCAAGTAGGGTAAAGCAGAGAATGAGGATGCCAGGTGGACACCCCAGAGCTGGAGGGGAGTGTGTGTGTGCGCGCGCACGCATGCATGCATGCGTGTGTGTGTGTGTAAGTGCAAGGTTTAACCTCCTACCTGCATGCCCCAAAGGGGAACCTGGGAGCAGCCAAGAGCCTGCACAGAAGGGCCACACCTGCCTCAAGCTGCTCTGGGTTTCTCTGACCCTTTCTACTCTACCCAAGCTACGAGTCCATAGGCCCAAAGGCTGAGTCAGAGCCTGCGGAGGTGCCCGGCGCTTGGCGGAGGCCAGTGGGGCTGGCGACGTGCCTAGGCTTTCACAATGGTCGGGTGATTGTGTGGCTCACAGGGAAGTCACCAAGCCACGGATTTGCATATGTGAGCGAGAAGCACCCCCTGGTGCTGGCCCCTCAAGCGTATCCCTAGTGACTCCGGGGTGCCCAGGGGATATAAGCGGGTCCTGTGCCTCTCACGCGGGGCCAGGTGACTGAAACAGAGAGGAGACGGGGGACATGCCCAGGGACCTGCCATCCACTCACCATGGTATTTCTGGTGTGGCCGCCGCTCTCTGGTGAAGAATGCCCCTCGGCAGGGACCACTTCAAATTCGGAGGAGGTGCTCTGTGTAGAAAAAGGGGGTCAGGGGCTGCCTGAGAGAAAAACATCTCGCCCCTCCTCTGGAGCCCCATGGCTGAGAGTACAGCCGGGTCAGAAAATGGAAAGAGGAAACCCCTTCTCACGTCCAAGTCCTCTAGGCAGGAGGGGAGCCGGCCCAGGATGAGCTCACAGACCACGAAGCAGTAATGAATCCCAGCAAGTCAGCCCGCAACCCACTGTGTGACTCAAGGTCACACCACATCCCTCTGTGGCCAGTTTCCTCATCTGTAAAACAGGGATACTGGACTAGCTGACTTTAAACCACTAGCACTTTAGGATCGTATCTTTCTTAATGGCTTTGCACTTTTAAAATGTTTTCATGAACTCCCATTTTTTCTCAAAGCAACCCATGGAGTGGTCAGAAGGTTATATCCCCATTGGGCAGATGAGGAAACTGAAGGCATATCATTAATAAATGCAAAAGTAGGACTGCATTCCAAGGACTGCAAATCTAACATTCCTGCTATGGCACCAGAGCTGTCTCCTGGGCCTAGGTGTCTCTGACTGGTCACCTGGAGAACACAGACAACAGTTAGTGTGGCCACAGCCATGGTGGTCCTGTGCCAGCCTTGCCAACCCAGCCCCAGAGATCCCAGGGGAGTGGACTGATCTGGGATAAGTCCCAACAAGACATCCACAAATTTGGAGAGACTTTTTCAGGACACACCTAAATCCAGGGAGGCCAAGGACTCCAGTCTCCCCAACATCTCCCAGCCACTCCAAGTAGAAGGCACTGGTTGTGCCACCAGAGGATGGGCCGATGGTCCCTCTGGACCAGCAACTGGCTCTGGGATTGCTGTTAAACCTGGTTGAACAAAGACTAATTCAGCCTTCCTTCATCCCAGGAAAGGGCAGGGCTGGGAGGACCTCCGTGCTCAGCTTCTGCTGAGCCCCATGGCCACCAAGGGCCCAGCTTTGGATCTTGGCACCACCCTAGGAAGTTTCCCTTTCACCTCTACGTTTCCTCAGCTGTCTGCATGACCTCACAAAATGTTCTTCTCTCTCTGGATCTGATCTGATCTGTGGGATGGAGACTCTAACTGATACGACTGGGACTTCTCTGGTAGTCCAGTGGTTGAGAATCTGCCTTCCAATGCAGGGGACGCGGGTTCAATCCCTGGTTGGGGAACTAAGATCCCACATGACGCAGGGCAACTAAGCCCCCGTGCACGTGCACGTGCCACCTACAGAGCCCACGTGTCACAGCTAGAGAGAAGCCTGCGCACCCCAACGGAAGAGCCCACGTGCTGCAACTAAGACCAGATGCAGCCAAAAATAAATAAGTAAATAAATATTTTTAGAAGTTTAAAAATAAAAATAAATGATACGACCACCTGGGTCCCTTCCAGTCCTAGGATACCAAGCAAAACTTCTCAAGGCAAATCTTCAGAAGACAGTTTCTGAGCCCCTGTTGAGAAGGTGAGTTCCCTGTCACATCTGCCTACTTTCTGAGCACTGTGCAGTCGATACATGCTTAACATTATGCAACCTAGCAAATGGGAGGAACTCCTTGTACATATCAGGGTCTTCCTGGTAAGATTTAACTCTGACCTTCATTTGAAAATGCGTAAACCGAGGCCCCAGAGAGATTGAGATCAACTTGCCAACATCACCCAGCAAGTCAGAACCCAGGTTTCTTGACCCCAAACCTCTCTCTTGCTGTTCTGCCAATGGGACCTTGAAATCCAGGTAACTTTCAGCCATGACTCCAAATGCAACTTACACTTGCTGGAGGTTTGGGGACTGGCTCTGGCTTGTCGCTGGGGTGTGCAGGGTCAGCGGGGGGTGCTGGGACATCTGCATCCTTTCCTGGAGAATTGAGAAAACATGGGTGAGCAGCAGGGAAAGGGGAAAAGCCCAGATGCTGCCCCCTTAAGGACAGCCTTGGCCAGGAAAGTTCTCAGACAGAGTTCCCTACACGAGTCTGGGAAAATGGGAGGTGGTCCCAGCAGGGCCCCACAGCCTGGGAGAACGACTGGCTCTGGAATGATGGGGTAGAACCTGGGCAGAGAGACCATTTTCCCTGATTTGCTGGGAAAATCCCAAGGTGGCCACTGCTCCTTGCTACCCTGGACCTGCCTCAATGATGACAATTTACAATTAACAAAGTGTTTTTATATTTATTATCTCAGCCAATTCTCAAGACAGCTCTGTTTCCCCATTTTAAAGGTAAGAAAACTGAGGCATGGAAAGGTCACCAACTGGCCCACGGTCACACAGTTGGCAACTGCAGAACCAGGACTCAAAATTAGCTCTCCTTCCCTGAATTCCTGGGGCTCTGGCCACAGGGGGCCCCTTGAGGGGAGTTGCACGGCTCCCTCTGGGGATGGGCCTGGCACCCATCCAGGACTCAGAAAACGCTACTGAATGGACAAGTGGAAGCTGGAAACATCCATTGCCTGCAGAACAGTGGACTCTGCAAGCATCACTTTCCTCCATGTGTCCATTCAGCAAATATAGCCAGCAGCCAAATGGAAGGTTGGCACACTGGCCTGGGCTGAGACCATAAGGTGGGGCTGCAGCAGGAGGCATCTGAGCCCCATGTCGGGGGGCACCTTTTCCTCCCTAGTCCCAGACTTTGTCCTGGACTTGGAGACATGCCAGAGGACTGCACGGTGATCACACACAGGACTTTAACCCTAAGTCACAGTCATCGCTTTCCTTTAATAGGTAGCATATGGACCTGACATCTGAAAGACACTGCAGCAGACTGATAGGCAAGTCTAGTTCTTCCACAGGCCTCGCTTCCTAACCTGTAAAACGGAAGGAGGGGGGCCAGACCAGAGAGCTCCTGACTCAGATGCCAACTCTAGTGACCTGAAGTGGCTGCCTGGAGCACAATGCCTGGCACATAGTAGCTGCTCATTAAATATTTGCTGAATAAGTTACGCTGATAAAGATCCTGAGTCCACATCCTGGGTGCAGTGGATTGTTGTGATCCATTTCTTATGTCTGCCACAGCCTCAGGACTGCTGAGTCACCAGCTATTTTTGGACAAGGTTATTTTTTTTATTTTTTATTTTTTTACAACTTTATTGGAGCATAATTGCTTTACAATGGTGTGTTAGTTTCTGCTTTATAACAAAGTGAATCAGTCATACATATACATCTGTTCCCATATCCCTTCCCTCTTTCGTCTCCCTCCCTCCCACCCTCCCTATCCCACCCCTCCAGGCGGTCACAAAGCACTGATCTGATCTCCCTGTGCTATGCGGCTGCTTCCCACTAGCTGTCTACCTTACGTTTGGTAGTGTATATATGTCCATGCCTCTCTCTTGCTTTGTCACAGCTTACCCTTCCCCCTCCCCATATCCTCAAGTCCATTCTCAAGTAGGTCTGTGTCTTTATTCCTGAAGTCCTTTCCAAATGTGACCTTCTGGGGGATTCTATAGCCAGAACATGACTGGGAGGATGGCCTGTGGCCTAAGGATAAACGAAGGAGAGGTGGATTTCTGATTAAGAAGGAAGTCCACGGTTAAGGGATTAGAGAATAAGGAGTACGGGCAAGGCAGAGGACCGCCTGGGCTCCTCTTGTACCTGTGAGCTCAGCCAGGTGGTCGAAGGAGGCCAAAGAGGGAGACGGCGGTGGGAGCAGCTCACTGTCCTTGACCAGCTCCTCTGCCTTCTGCCGCAGCCTGGACGCTTCCATCTGGGACTCTTCCAAAAGTTCCCCTGGGGAGACAATGGGGGAAGGAGGAACAAAAGGAATTACTCAGTTCAGTGTGCTCGTTCTCCCATCCCAAGCCTCTAAGCCTTGGGTTCTGGAGCTGCAGGCCCTGGGTTTCACTCCCTGCATCACCTTGTTGGCTGAGTGGGACACACGTCATTCTAGCCCACAACCAGAAAGAGGCCTGATAAGAAAGAGCCCTGCAACCAGGGGAAAAGGAGCAGGGGAATCTAGAACAAACTCCTGGTCCCTGGCACCCTCTTCCTGCCCCACTCCCACTGCACCTGGCTGGGGACTCCACAAAGCCAGGGGCTCTTTTAGGTCCACCATCATAGTCCCGGGGGGCTACCCACAGCCTACAGCCCGCAGTCAGGGACTGCCTGAAGGGAGGAGACCCTCCATAACATCAACCACCCCTCTGGGCCTCGTTTGCCTTCTTTTGTAAGTGGAGACAGGGAAACTCCATCCCTCCTCCCCCAATCTGCCATTCCAAGGAGAGATCTGCCAAGCAAGGAGAAAGCATTTGGAAAATTGGGAGCTGTGCTCACCCCCAAAGCCTAAGCCCGGAGAAGGTGGCAGCAAGGCAAAGGAAGAGTTTTAGGAGTTTGGAGGAAAGAGAGTCCCCTCTGGATGGGGAAATCAATGAAAGCCTCTCATGGAGGAAAAGACGGCATCTGAGCTGGGTACTGACAGATGGGGACTAGTCTGTCATGTGGAGGTAAGCAGGCTTGCTCTGGGCAGTGGCGACAGCTTGAGGAAAAGCCAGGAACAGAGAAACCAAGGGGCCTCGTCCCGCCTTGCTTCAGGCCAAGCTCAGCTCCCTGCTCTAACACTTGGGGACCGTACCCTGGTTGCCCTGGTGATGCCAGCTCTCCCCATTTCTGGTGCTTCTGGAAGATGGGCCATTCTGTTTCCCTGTCGGCTAACTGGGCCTGCCAGCTCCCTCTCCGCCACCCCAGGCCTCCTTCTCAGTCCCTCATGGTATTCTGAGTCTTGTCATCATGGTTCTGGGGTGCGAGGGACTCAGGGCTCGGAATACTGCCACCGTGCTACAGAAGTACACAAAGACACAGCTGTGGGGCAGGAGGGAGAGGGATGACTTCGGCAGAAGCATATGCCAGCTGGCACTGCAGGCTGCAGGGAGGAGGCTTGCAGGCAGAGTGCAGGGTCTGCTTTACCTAACATCTTTATCCCTTGCATTTTTTCCTTCAGTCTGGAATTCTCCTCCACTAGGCGCTCAAAAGCTGCGGACACCTCGCCCAGAGGTACGCCGCCCCCAGGGTCGTAGATCCGGTATGGTCCTCTCCCTTCCATGATGGTGGCTCAGCCCCTGCCGTGGTGCCCGCCTGGCTGTAAGGACAACAGCAGTATGTCAGGGGGCTGGCCAAGCCACTGAGGCGTCCTAGTCAATCAGGGCCTCAGAAGGCAGTCACCATAACCCAGAAGAGAACACAGCACTTCAGACTGCCTGGTCACAGTACAGCAGAGCAGAATAGTCACCTCCTTTGATCTGGAAACTTTGCCTCTATTAATGCAACCTAAGAACGGCATCAGTTTCTTTTAGCAGCCTCACTGTACCACCGGTTCATTTGGAACAGCAGTCAACTGTGAGGTGCAATGTGGAGTACAAGAAAGAGCACTGGCCTTGGAGTCAAAACACTTGAGCTCACGTCCTGTTGACAGGGTCCAGAAGAAGAGGACCCTGCATCACTGCATCCGCAGCGCCCAGCATGGTGTTAGCTATGACAGGAATGCCCAATAAACTCTTATCAAATGAATAAATAGTCTAGCTATTAACTCACTGTGGGATTGTGGGCAGTCCCTTGCCCTCTCGGAGGAGGGGAAATGAAAGTCTTACACTAAATCAGTGATCTTTAAAATGAAATGTTTGTGCCCAAAGGGATAAGCAAGTCAATCCAATCCGAAGTTCCATTTATATGTGCACTATCTTTTTTAAAAGAAAGAATAAGAAGAAAACCCCCTGACTAATATTTACTATACGAATTGACACTGTCAACCTCCTCCTTCCAGTTCTAATGAACAGATGGACTTTCCGTCAAAGCACCATCTACTTGTGCAGCCAGTGCTCTGCATTACTCTGTTCAATTTCACCAGCTTTATGTCATCTGAAACCACCATGCAAAGTGACTGCAGAATCTGAGTTCTGTGACTTAGCAGAGAAACTTCTTTCTTGCATTCATTCATTCCACAATTATTTATTGAGCATCTATTCTGTGCTGGGTGCTAGTCTAGGTGCTAGGTAATTATCAGCAAACAAAATAGACAAAAATCCTTCTTGGAGCTTACATTCTAGTGAGGGAGGTAGATAAGTAGATACATAGTGAGAGAGATGAACATAGTATCAGGGGTGATAAAAACATCTACGGACAAAAATTAAGCAGGAAGTTTGAGGCCAGGACGTTATAGAAGGAGGTGAGGGAACTAGCCATGCAGATATCTGGGGGAATAATATTTTAGGCAGAGAGAACAGTAAGTGCAAAGGCCCTGAGGATGAAAAACTGATTCAGCCTCCAGCCCTACAAAGAGCTTACTAACCACGAAAGAGCTCCAAAGGCCTCCACCGGGGACTTCAGAAGGGCTTGGGGCCCCGAAACCTCCCTCCCAAGATCACCACCCCCAGGGCCAAAACGATTTCAGTCATGAGTCCTCAAAGGCCCTTTGAGCACCCACAAGTGCTCACTGCAAGAAAAGAGTAAAAAGGGACTAATAATAACAGCCACCATTCATTAACCTACTTGCCAGGCACTGCATTAAGCCCTTCAGATGCATTATCTCAGTCAAACTGCACAACAACCCTAAAATACATAGTAAATTATCCTCACTTTATAATGGAGGCTTGTTGAGGTTAAGTAACTCAGCCAGGATTACACAGCCAGCAAGTGAGGGTCAAGATGAAAATCCAGTTCCACCTAAGAAAGCCGAGCTAATCACCCGCTATCCTCACACAGCTGCCAAGACTCAGGCCAGACGGGCAAAATGCAAGTTCAAGCCTGTTTGTAGGGTAACATGGGTACCCTCTGGGCTGTTTCCCCTGCCTTGCAGCACAAGAGATAAACAAGGATTTTGCCCAGAGGGTCCACATTACCATGGGATGCCATGAGCCGGGAGGAGAAACAAAGTTCTGGTGAGAGGGACCCTTCCCCCAAAGGCTAACGAAAAAGAGAAACACACACTTGAGAGGGACCCACGCCCTGCTGAGCCCCACAGAGGCAAAGGACAGCTGCCCACACACCCAACACAAAAGTCACCAGTCAGCTTAGGGGGGACTTATTTTTAACTTGAAAGGTCAATGTTACACAGCAGAGCAATAAAGCTTTGAAGTGGTCACTGAATTAAAAGACAGTGTGGGTAAGGCACTTGGCACAATGACTGGCATATAGCAAGGAGCTTGAAGTGTGGGTAGACGTTGGGGGCGTCCTTCCTCTATGCTCCCCTTTCTCCTGCGTGCCTCTCCAGCAAGCCCTTACGCCCAGTATGGAATATATATGACTGGGGTAAGCCTATGTGCATCTGACTGAGAACCTCCTGGGGGCAGGAGCATGCTCTCCTCATCTCTGTTGCCAGCACAGGCCTGGCACTTGGGAGGTGAGCCGTGATTCAGAGCTGAATGGAGTTCACAAATGGGGAGGCCAAGAGCCGGAGGGGCCGTAGCCACCTTTGGTGATAAGTGACAGCAGGTGTCCGGGATCCTGCTCACCACTCCACACTCACCCTACATGGAACTCACAGCTGACATGGTGTGATGATTTGGGAATGTTTTTACTCCACATCTGGCTTGCCCAATAGATTAGAAGCTCCATGAGAGCAGGGGCCGAGATCACCTGGTCTACCAGGGTATCTTCAGAGTGGTCCAGAATAGAGCCCCAATAAACCTCTAATCAGAACAGAGAGACAGAAAGGGCCAGAGGAACCCTTGACCCTATGCCTGCCTCCTGACAGGCCATGTGCAAACATCCTGAGAGCCTAACCGTGATCCATGGACCAGAAGCACCTGCACAGCCATATACTTCTAGAATCGAGGCTGGCACAGCCAAGGTCTCTCAGAGATGCCCAGATGTAAGGCCAAGCGACAGAGCAGGATGCAGGATACAGGAACTGAAACCCCACCTCCACATCCTCCAAACCCCGCACGCTCTCCCTCAGCAGTGGGGAGCCAACAGGGAAGCGGACTCACAGGAAGCAGCGGAGGGACAGGCAGGGCTATTCTCCTGACTCCAGCCTGGGCAGCTTGGGGGCAGGGGGAGAAACAGGCTACAGGCAGAGGGAGCCCAGACCAAACAGTCTACTGTGAGAAAGTCCTCTCTGGAGATCAGAGGAGCTGCCCAAGAGAGGGTCTGGACTTCTGGAGGAAAGAAACACAAAGACAGGAATGGGGAATTTCCACGTCCTGCTGACCTCATGCCCAGATGGTCAGTGGCAGTTCCAGGATGACCGCCGGGCAGATGGGAACTCTCCTCCTGGTCTGTGTGGTTTTTAGCCCTTTCCTGGAGAGGGGACTCATTCCCAGGATGACAGAGCTGGACAGGAATCTCCAAGGGCAACAAGGCCAAGCCCGTTACCAGGCGCCCCAGGGCTCTCGGAATGCGGGGCTGCATCACTGTCCTGCCTCCCCGGCTGACAGCACATTTCCCCTCCGTTACAGACCGCAGGAGTGGGTGTGGATAGGGGAAGGAGGCGCTGACCACCCACACGCCTTGCATGGGGCAGTACGGGAGCTCAGCGCCTAGGCATCCCAGGGCATGAGCTCATCTGACCCTCCCTCATGGTGTGAGGGCAGCAGTCAGGCCCCAGAGCAGGAAGACCAAGGTCACACAAAACATCAGGATGGAGCTGGAAGGTGCCTGCTCTCTCTCCAGTCTGCCACTGCCCCCACCCACCATTTCTGCTCCTGTGCTGCAATCCCACTGCAAAGCAGGGGCCCCATCCACATTCTTGCCACGTCTGGCCTGGACTCCATACCCACCTGAGCCTGGTTCCTTTAAATTTAAAGCTACAGATCAGGTGACCCGCCAGCAGCGGACACCAACCTGCCTTCCAAAAGCAGAAACCGTCGGTGGGGAAGAGGCAGCCAGCTCAGACCTTCTTCCAAGACAAGATCTTGGCTCAGGGCAGGGGTGTGGGATCCTATAGCCCACCCTGAGAGGCCTGGGGGTGCCCGCTGGAACCAGAAAGTCCTGATTTAGGGGCAAAAAAGGGCCCAGAGAGATGGCAGGCCAGGCAGCGACCACAGAGTGAAACGACGGAGGTGATCCTGTTGAAACTGAAGGAGCCACCAGCCCAAAAAAGGAGGAGGAGCCGGCATGACAGGACGACAGGTGAGCAGCTAAGGGGATGGGGGTGTGGGAACGTGGGCCCAAATCACAACCTCCACCCAAGAGGACGATGACGGTTGAAAAAGGCTAGATTCAGAATTAAATTTACATTCCAGCTTCTGCACTGAAATGCTTCAGCCCATCAGAAGCTGCCTTGTGATCAGCCATGTGCTGGTGCCAGAAGTAGGGGCTCCTAGGTATGAATGAATGCTATGAATTTGCACAGCCAGTAACATTTGCAAAATACCTAGAGTTTCCCAAGCGTTGTTTTTCTGTCACAACAGCCTTGGACAGAAGGCATGGCTGATGTCTGTTCGACAGATGAGGAAACTGAGGACCACTTGGGAACTTAGTCTGATCTAATGCCACTGGGCACTGGCTGCATCCTGAGGTCAGTTAGACGCTGCAGCTCTGGGGGAAGTGAAGTTCTCCCTGGACCAGAGGAAAACTCCTGAGTAGATATCTGGTACTGGGAGTTGTGAGGTCACGGTGGCCAGCAGCCTCATCCCCAGGCAAAGGCAGGGGCTGGCAGGGATGCTGGTGGGTGGGGGTGACAGCGTGGTGAAGGGAAGGGGTCTTCAGGAGGAAGGCACAGGACAGGAAATCAGAGGTCCTGATGTCTACTCTGTTGCCCGCTCTGATGGGCATGGGCAAGCTGTCCACTCTCCGTACCTCAGTTCCCTCATAGGCACAGGGAGGAGCCTGGACCAGAGAGAAACTGGGTGATGACTTAAAACTGGCCTAAGGATCCATGGAGACCCAAGCCTTGGCTTGGGAGCCAGCCACAAGGCAAGGAAAGAGAGGGGACCCAGCACACTGGAGATAAAACAGCCTTGGAGTCAGGAAGAAAGGGGCCCAGTAGGGTGGGATCTGGGGGTAAGCAGGTGAGGCACGCAGGGTGCTAAACAGAAGGGGGCGCCCAAGTGCATGCAAGAGACCCTGAGCGGGAGCCCTCCTTACACACTGCACCTGGGGCCTCACCTGCGCCTGCCTCCCCCTGGTCCCTCTGCCCACCCCTGCAGGCTGTGTGATACTGGACCAGCCCCTCATCTTTTCTGAGCCTCAGCTGCCTCATCTGCAAAATAGGAATAATAATAGAATCCACTGCAGGTCAGATTAAGGAAGTTAAGTGAAATAATATATGTATAATTGGAAGGGAGTTCTCACTTTCTACTTCCCAGTTGTTTACTTAACAAAGAAATGTATGCATTTTGTAATAAAATTTTCTAAACAATAATAATAATAGTACCTCACTAAGTACCTGGCACTCAGTAGGTTCTTACTAAAAGGTTGAGGCAGCCCCATAACTGTGCCCAGCTGATTGATTATGGCATCCACTTAATTTCTGTGAACTGCAAATAACTGTTAAGCAGGGACACTGGGACAACACCATAGCTGGTGAAGCTGAAGCTACAAGAAGCCCATGGACAAAGGCGATGCTCATGAAAGATGAGGAATCACGTGAGTCTCATTTTCCTCAACTGCAAATGGGAATATCTTGCAAGTCTCCCGAGGGCTAACGGGAAGTGAGGCATCATGAAAGCAGCTCGCAAACTAAAGCAAAAATCTGTCCACATCTGCACTTCGTGATGACCTCCAGTCCTCCTCACCCATTTCACAATCAGGGAAACTGGGGCTCCAGGTCCATCCATCAAAGAGCAGGTGGTGCCCTCTTGATGACTGTCAGCAGAGAGACAGCACCTACTTTAGATGCTCTGTACCCAGGGCGCCCGCCTTAGCATCCTCACCAGGGAGGAGCCAAAGATGTAATCAGTCTTTCCAGCCAATTCAGTAATAAAGAGGCTGCAGGCATGGGGTGTAATATGAGGAACAGGTGGGGCTCAGGGAATCGTAGGATCTAGTCAACGTACGTACACCAAGGCAAATATCTTCCATCACCCAGCCTCAGTTTTCTAAAAGGAGAGGTTAGCAACAATGGCAATAATACAACATAAGGGGGAAGACTAGACAAACTTTAAGGCCCCTTCTAGTTCTAACATTCCAGCACTTGCAATTTATTGTCCTCCCTTTCTAAACCCTTCTGACCTTGAGAAGCCTGCTCTCCCCAGCTCCAGTCCCTCCCAATGCCCAAGCAGATTTCCTGCCTCATCGATCCTCCCGCAGTGCTGTCAGGCGTTCTGTCGCCTCCCCAAGAGCAGTGAGAAACCCCTGGATGATGTCTGCAGCCCTTCCCCAGGTCCTGCCCTCCTCTCTGGCCTGCACCCGGGCTCTCCAGCTCAGCCTGAGAACTGTGTCCTTCAAACACAGCACACGTCTCTGTGTCCTTCTTCCCCTGCTCCCCTCCACTGACTCACCCACAGAGGGAGCCCCACTGCCCCCACTTAGCCTCCAAGACCCAGGCTCTACACTATCAGCCTAGGGACAGTGGGGAGGACCAGGGCCATCGGCTGGCTGGAAACGCTGCAAAAGTCGACCAAAGAGCATCTAACTAAAGCTGGGAGAGGGCCTGACAGTTGTGTGCTACCATATGCCAGGCACTAGGCTGTTAGTGGCAGAACAAAGAATCCAGCCTCGATCTATCAGACTTCAACATCAGTGCCCTTTCCACTGGCCTGCACTGACTGAGAGGCACAGGGCTCTGTGCCTCAGGGAGAGGACACCAGTCCTGCCTGTTGTCCCACTATCAGGAACATGCCCCAGGTTCTAGGTCCCTACCTCTATGCATTGCTAACTTTGCATCAGGTACCAGTCTGCCCTTGATTGCCAGCAGTCAACAAGGCTTAGACTCTCAGGATGAAAGGAAGCTCAGGGGAAATTCGGTCCTGTGCTTATCCGGTCCCCAGGGGAGCCAGGGGACTCTGATTGACCATCTTTAGTGACCCAGACCAACTTCCTCCTCCAGGAGCCTCCCCTGGGCAGCCAGCATTGGCTGTAGTTAGGCTACTCCCAGTTCTGCTTCCACTGACCCTTGCTCTGCTTCCTGGGGTCCCCTAGAATAAAGAACAAGATGACCCTCTTCTCCATCTCAGCCCTGAGGAGATCTGGAACCTGCAGCATTCTCTCAAAGCAGATTAGCCCTTGTTCCCTGCATCGCCCTTTGTAGGGACTGGCTTCCAGACCCCTCCCCATCCACCCCCTCAACCCTCCACCCCCACCCTATCTGCAGTGGGCTTTGAAACTGGACACAACACTCCAGGTGTGGTTTGCCTGACCAAAGAGAGCAAGTTTCACCTCCACCCTTTTAGGTATTATGTTTCTATTGATGTCGCCTTGTGGACATTTGCTTTTCTTATAGCTGGCTGCCCACACTAAAGAATGTCCTTTCTCAATGACGTCAACAATCAGGCTTGTATGCCTGATTGGCTGAGAAGAAAGTTCTCTTGTAGAAAAGTATGCTTGAGGAGGTTTCAACTATCTAAAGGGTCAGAGGTAACTGACTGGGTAATCACCTATTTAAGTAAGCTGGGAACCTCTGTGTCACTGTACACAGAGACTGGACAAAGATGTGCACTGCCACACACTTTGTAACAGCAAAAATGTCCTGAATGTTCATCAAGTGGGGACTAGTTTAATAAACTATGGTGCATTCATTCAATGGACTACTTATACAGCCATCAAAAAGAATGGGGCAGGGCTTCCCTGGTGGCGCAGTGGTTGGGAGTCCGCCTGCCGATGCAGGGGACGCGGGTTCGTGCCCCGGTCCGGGAGGATCCCACATGCCGCGGAGCGGCTGGGCCCGTGAGCTATGGCCGCTGAGCCTGCGCGTCCAGAGCCTGTGCTCCGCCAACGGGAGAGGCCACAACAGTGAGAGGCCCGCATACCACACACACACAAAAAAGAATGGGGCAGACTGCTTTGCAGTGACAGAAAGGTGCCCATAAAATATTGTTAAGGGACTTCCCTGGTGGTGCAGTGGTTAAGAATCTGCCTGCCAATGCAGGGGACTAAGGGTTCGAGCCCTGGTCCGGGAAGATCCCACATGCCGCGGAGCAACTGAGCCCGTGTGCCACAACTACTGAACCCTGTGCGCCTAGAGCCCGTGCTCCACGACAAGAGAAGCCACTGCGATGAGAAGCCCACGCACCACAATGAAGAGTAGCCCCCGCTCGCCACAACCAGAGAAAGTCCATGCGCAGCAACTAAGACCCAACGCAGCCAAAAATAAATAAATAAATATTTATTTATTAAGAAAAAAATTGTTAAGGAAAAAAGCAACGTATAGATTTATATGTATAATAGGATACTATTTATTAAACACACAACTACCTGTGCATATATGTGTGTGTGTATATATGTATACATATATGTATAAAATCTTAAATGTGCTTAGAAAAAGGTCTGGAAAGATACACACCAAACTGCTGCTAGTAGACAGATCTAGGGAAGGACTTGGGCTAGGGGACTGTAATCAAAAGAAACTTTTTTTTAACCTAGTTTTTTAACTCTTTACAATGGAATCTAGTTCTGTTCTATTTTTTAAATTAATTTTAAAATACAGGCAGGAGAGAAGGCGGAGAAAAGAACACAACTTTCATTTTTTATGTTATACCTTTAGTATTGCTTGAGTTTTTGGAGTTTTTTCTCTAATGAATACGTGTTATTTTGTAACACTTTTAAAGGGAGAGTTTAATTTTTTGTTTGTTTTTAATTTAAGTGGCTTGACAGGGCCAGAACAATAGGAAAGGGCTATTGTTCTGGCACCACATGAGGCTGGAGGGCGGCGGGCAGGGATGAGAGCCTCCTTATTATGAATCTGCTTCACGTGGACAGACAGGCTATAGGGACTGAATCATAAATAAGGAGGGAAAGTCCAGGGACAAGTTTTCTAGTCAAGGAATGCGGTAGATGGAGACCTGGCAACTGTGAAGGAGAGTTTCAACCTGGAACCCGCCAGAAAGGATCTGGCTTCAGGAAGGTCAGGGCTGGGCTTGAGGTGACAAAGGCGGGAAGAAAAGCAACAAACTTTGGTGCTGGAAACAAGGGCGAAGCTTCCCACCCATTGCCTGTGGGCCCTCACACAGGGACTTATACCTGTTTTGCTGGAGAGGAAGCCGAGTCAAAACAGGTGCAGAGCTGGGCTCAAGGTGGCACAGCTCCCAAGGGACAAAGGAGAACAGCCCCACCTGATCATCAGTCCCCAGCCTGTACTCCCCACTGCCAACAGCCCCCTAAGAAGGGCTGAGAAGGCAGCCCAAGCAACCCCAGCCCGCTTTCTTTCGCCTCCTCACAGTTCTTGGGATCCACAGGTACAAATACTCTGCTGCTCCGAGAAGCCCGGCTTCCCTCCCAGCAGCTGTGACTCTCTTAACCTAGGAGAAGCACATCCACCATCAGCCACAGGGACACAGAGCACTAGGCCCAATCTTGGGACAAAAGGGAAGGGAGACTCGACTGTCCTCCTGTCTACCTGACCCCAAAATGCCCAAAGCTGGTTTATCCAACAAAGGCTTTCGCCAGCCCTGTAACTCCCTCCTCCAAGGGGGAAGATGACAACTTTTGAGAATTCCCCTCATACCAAATATGGCGAAAAGAGGGTTTAATGGGTTCAACTCCTGGTTCTGCTCCCTCACCACTGCTCACCTCACTGAGCAGTGACCTGCTCAGTGACCCTGAGCAGTCCTCACTTTCCTGGTTTCTTCTCCCTATGGAAATGCTGTGAGGACCTACTGGGAACACTCTGTAGACTATCCCAACAGGAGCCACAGTGGTTAGGAAGAGAGCTTCCGGGGGCAAGACTACCCAGATAAAAGCCGGACATGTCCTATTTTAATAGCAAACGCTGGAAACAACCTAATGAAGAAGAAAATGAATAAAGACATCGACGCCATTTCACACCCGGGAATGCTAATACTATACAGCTGTGCAAAGCAAATAGGCGCGAGCTAGAAACACAAACAGGGATGAATCTCACAGATATAACACTAAGCGAAACAAGCAAGTTGCAGAAGAACACAGGCAGTATGATGGCATTTAAATAACATTTTAAAACAAACAAAACAAGACTAAATATTGTTTACAGATGTATATGTTTATAATAAAACTGTAGAGAAATACAAGAGAATAAGCTCTAAATTCAGAACACTTGTTTGCTTCTGGAGGGGTGGGGAAGGAGATGATCGGGGAGAAATTTTACATGAACAGAAAACACGTTTTCTTAAGCTGGATGGGTGGATGCCCAAGTGTCTGCATGTTACCTCTGTGTCTGAAAGATTCCTTCGTGTTTTCTAGAAGTCAGGGCTGCCATCCTCAGACCCCCACTCCTCTTCCCAGAGGTTGGGGCGGGGGGTGGCAGCACCTCAGAGGCAGCAGTGGGGGTGTGGCAGGAACTGGGGTCCCTCAGACCACTGAGATGAAGCTGGCCGTGAGGAAGGCAGAGGACCAGGGTGTGCTGGCCAGCTGAGAGTGGTACAGGCGTCCTCCACTGCGGGTGGAGACCACACCAAGGGCCCCTGACTCATGGGACACCCCCACACCTGCCCTAAAAGCACCAGCTCTGGTCTCTGAGTAGATGACTCCCTGGTGACACGACACCCCAGCCCCCAGCCCCCTCCCCCACCCCGACACACACACACTCACACATCTGCCTGGGCCACCGGGACTCTCCACCCCACAGGTGCTCAAGGACACAGGCAACAGCCTCGGGGTGGGCTCCTTGGGGAGAGGAGAGTTCAGCCCCGCCCAGGGACAGCCCCCAGACAAAGAGCCAGCCGCCCCTCAGCCCAGTGCTCCTCAGCCCAGTCGTCCGTTCCTATTGGAAGAGCGACTGTCCCGGGCCGGTCACGGGGAAAAACATCAAGGACTTCCTCCCGCAAGTGGCGGCCCAGGTCTGTCTCTGCGGGCCAGGGAGCCTTGCTGCCCACAGAACGAGGGGCGCTTCTCCCTGCTTCCCTGTGCCTTCCTTCTGGCCACTCTCCAGGGGACTCCAGACACTCTCCAAAGAGGAACAGGAAGAGGAGGGGCAGGTGGGGGGTGGGCAGCAGCAAGAAGCCGGGAGGGTGGGCACAGAAAGGCCTGGCCCCGTGGGAAGAACTCGGCAACTACCGGAGCCATAGAGGGCGGCCCAGTCACTGGGCTACAGTTTTCTGGAAGTAACGCCCTAAGACGCCTGCCACTGCAATCCCTTCATTTTGCAGCTGGGACACCAAAGCCAGCAAAGGGAGGAGGACCTGCCCAAGGCTGCAGGGACGGCCGGTGACACAGAGGGGAAGAAAACCCAGTCTTCTGGTGGCCAGCTGTGCGCTCTTTTCACCACACCTCCTACTGCCCTCCCTCTATCTCATCCCGCTTCTCTCCCTCCAAGTGGTCAGGTGTGCAGTGAGGGAAAAAAGAGGGACGAGAAAGGAGGTGGGCCCACAACGGGGAGCCACCTGTAACAACACTGGAAGGGGCTGCCTACAAGGCAGTTCACTCCTGACGCGGCACTGGGGGTGGTCAAGCGGAGGCTGGTTGATCACCTGCTGGGGTGCTGGGTGCTGTTGAGGAAATTCGGGCCAGATGTCCTCTGCGGCCCTCCCACATGTCTACTGCCACTATTCCAAACAGGGATGGAAAGACGTCTGAGACAAAACAAAGGATGACCCATCCAGAGAGGACATGGCATGGTCCAGAGGTGGCAGAGGATTAAAGGCAAGTTATCCCGAAGCATGAAAAATCGGACCATCTGCATCATCTCCTACTGAAATCCCTTCAACAGCCTCATCATCAGCATCATTAGTAAGATTTAATGATGTTCGGCAGCCAGCAGCGATTGATCACCTACCCCACGCCAGCCCTGTGCTGAGTGCTTGACACACACTGTCTCATTAATGCACACCACTCTGGAAGTAACACTTACGTCACATAATCTTATGGAAGAGGAAGCAGACACGGCACGCACCCAGGTGTGCTGAACTCTAAATCAGGCACACTACACCACGGGCTCTCAAAGAGCAGCTGGACCGGCAGCATCAGCATCACTGCCACCAGCTGGATCAGACACCCTTGGGGGTGCAGCCCTGCAATCTGTTTAACAAGCCACCCAGGGGATTCTGATGCACGCTTGGGTTTGTCAGTGCTCTGATCACTTCCCAGTGCTGCTGACGGGGAAAAACTGACACTTCTCTGCCTGGTAGTCAAGACCATAGGGTTCTTCCTAGCCCAGCTGGTCAGCTCCCCCAGTGCAGCAGAGCCTTAGCCCAAATCCTCTTACCCTAAGTTGCAGAAGGGGCTCAGGCCCCGCTCTGCACCTCATCATCTTGCCTGGGCCCGGCCTTGAAGTCGCCTCCTTCCAGAAGCCCCCCTGACCATCTGGCACCCCCAAATTGCTCCACACCCCAGTCAGACTTACTGCCGGGCACCTGCTGGCACACTACGCCTTCCAGCTAGCACTCATGGCACATTTCTGCCCAGTCCACAACGAGTTCCTGGAGGGCAAAGCCAGTACCTTATTCACTTGAGTACCATGCCACTCCACACAGCACCAGGCCGGAGGGCTGTCAGGAAATGTTTGCTGACTATCAGAAGAAAAGAAAAATGCCTTGGGAAGCAAGTTCTGGCTCTCACCCTGACTCTGCCACTACCTCTCTGGGACAAGTGCCTTCCCATCTCTAGGACTCAGTTTTCTCATCTGTGAAATGCACCATTATCCTAGTTTCTTCTATTCTACTCATCTGCTGAACAAACCCAGCAAAGCCTTACCCCAGACACTCTTTATCTAGTATCAGGAACGCACACGTGAAGACTAAAGAGGTCCCTGCTCTCACCCTTCTATTCTAGGAAAAGAGGAAGACAACAAACAAGCAAACAGTAAAAATTACTGTATGCCTGACACATACAGTGTCTACACACATACTTTCTCAACTGCAAATAAGCAAGATCATTTCAGAGCATGATGAATGTATTAAAAAATATATGTAATAGTAATATGACAGAAAGTGAAAAAAGGGGTTACTTTGCATAGAAAGATCAGGGAAGGCCCCTCTGAGGAGGTGACATTTGAGCTGAGACTTGACAGATAAGGAAGAACCAGCCATGAAAAGAGCTGGGGAAAGGTGTTCCAGGCAGAAGGAACAGTACATACAAAGGTCTCAAGGCAAGAATAAGCTTGGCCTGTCCAAGAGGAAAAAAAGCAGGCTGCTGCGGTTAAATCACAGTGAGTGCAAGAATAAAATAATACCCAGTAGTACCCAGAGAGGGAGGCAGACAGCCGACCTCCTACCATTCTGAGGTGTTCAAATCAGGTCGGCCAACCCAACCCAGAACATCCGGGGCCCAAGTCACAGGCAGCACTGGGGGTTAGGGTATGAGTCAGACGCCACGGCTTCCTGGGGCCCCAAAGGCCCTGGTGTGGGAATAGGGGCAGGCGGCAACCCTCAGCATGAGTGCCATGCCATCCCCACGGACACACATGGGTGGGAGAAAACAGGGTCACATAAGTATGTAGAACACAGGACACTCATGGCTGCAGCCTCCAGAGGGACATGATCAAGTGTTTCAGTGAAGTGCCAGGCCCTGATCACATTATTTTCCCAGGACACAGCCAGGATAGTGGAAAGGAAACAGGGCCCAGGGTTCAAGGCTTACTAGTCTTGGGCAAGTCTTAACCTTTTGGGGGTTCAGTTTCCTCACCTCAAAATTGAGGCTACTACTAGTGACTCTCTCCTAGGGTTGCTGAAAAGAGTAAATGAGATACTAAACATAAAGCACTGTGCCTGGTACACAGTAAGTGCTGATAAATGTAAGCTGTTATTATTACCATTATTGGTTTTTCACTGCCTCAGTTCTCTCTGCTGTAAAATAGTGATATTAATACATCATAAGATTGCTATGAGTTTGTGCTAATAAATATTCCAGCCTCCTAATGCAATATCCACTGTCAGGAATGAAAAAATAAATTGAGAGTCGTCTTTCCGGATCTCTCATCAGGTGCTGAATTCCCCTCTACCCTACCACATTGTTTGGAAAATGAGTAAGAGCTGATTAAATTCTATTTTGACAATACTGTGAAATAAAAATGATGCATTAGGAATCCACAGATTTCTCTGCACTGTCATTCTGCAAGGGGGTGGGGATAAACGTTGCTGATTCTTCTGCATCATCCACAAAAGTCCCCCCCTCCAACCAAAACACGAAGTCTCACTCAGTTGCACAAAATTCCCACCCACAAAATTCCCATACAATGAATGAATATATAATACAATCACTTTCATGTACACACAACTTCACACACTCTTGCAGACAAATGTTCTACAGCGGGAAACTCACGCATATGTAGAAACTACACACCCCAAATCGCTCCCAAAATTCACTACAGCTACCCTGCAAATGCACCCAAATGTTGTCTCCGACGGTGGGCAAAATACGTTCAACAGAAACAGTATAGCACAGAGTCTGGAGTCAAACGCCAGAGTTCAAATCCTGACTTTGCAACTCTCTAACTGTATGACTCCAATCTCCAAGTGCCTCGGTTTCCTAACCGGTAAAATGCGGATAATAATAATCATACTCGTTTTGAGGATGGAAGTGACAATTAAACGAGTTTAATACATGTAAAGAGCTTAGTTCAGCACTTGGAAAGCGCCCAATAAGAGTTATTTTCCTCTTCATTACGTGTGCACACGGCTTCCAAAACTGGTCTCCCACACTATAAACAGACCCACGCTCGCACACACACCCTCCAACCCGAGGGTCCGCACACCCAGCACACAGCCCGCCTGCAGTTCCCAGACACGCTTGCCCACTCAGTGCGCACGCGCGCCTACCACCCTCCGCGCAGGTCAGGGATTCCCCACTCGGCCGGACCCGGCCGCCCCTAGAGGTGCCCTGCGCCCGGGGACCTCGGACGCCGGAGCCCAGGAGACAAGAAACCCAGGACACCAGTCCGGGCCTGACCTCCCCCCTGCCACGCCCGGTGGACTACCGAGGCTGGAACCGGCCCAGTCCCAGACTCCCTTCCTTTCCATCCCCGCTCCGCCCGGCCGGCTTACCTGAGGGTGGGGACCCTGGGAAACAGCGTCCCGCTCTCCGCGTCCAGCCCGAGTCCAGGTACGCGGTAGAGGCCTGGGCCAGGTTCTGGCCCCGCAGCACTGCACAGGATTCCGGCTCAGGGCAAGGGGACACGGCCAGGGACTAGGAAGTGCTGGGGGCCGGGCCGCCCCACCCCCTGGGAAAGTCCCCAGCGATTGACAGGCCGCTCGCCCAATCACGCTGCGCCATCTGGGCGGGTCCGCAGCCACCGGGGTGGGACGCAGAGAGGTAAACAGCCGCCGCCGGAGCAGGCCGGTCTCTGGGTAGCCTTTTTCTCGGGCTGCAAGCTCCGCAGGTCCGGGCAGTCCCTCGCGGCCCTCCCTGCTGCGGAAACTCCGGGCGCCGGAATAAGGCTGGGGCCACCCTGAAAGCCGGAATTTCAGAGTAGAGACGAGCCGAAGAGACCACCCACCCTTTCCTTGCGCCGAGGGACACGGGGGCCGGAGCGCGGGGAGGGGACTTGCCAAACGGCATGTAAGCATTTGTAGCTGAGCCAGAGCTAGAGTTCGGGGTCCTAGAGTTCGGTCCAGGGCTCCCCCGGACTTCTTACAGAGCTCACAGAAATTCTGATGTGAAAATACCCTTAAAGAATCTTATTGTCACAGCTGACATTTTTTGCGTACTTACTGCTCCAAACTTGGTAAGCACTTTACATGCTTTATTTATTTAATTCGGTCAGCCACCCTAGTGAGATGGTTTTTATCCCCCCCCTTTTTTTTTTACCATAAATAAATCAATGTACAAGGCGCATGGAGGTTAGATGACCTCAGTAAGTGGCTGAACCAAGATTGAAACCCAAGGGAGCAAATCCGTAGCCCACTTTCTATACTGTCTACCTGTATGTGGGCCAGATCATGCAAACAGGCTGTGAGATTTCCCAGACCAGGAAGGAGCAGTAACTTGGTTTAAGGTTGGGAACACTTGTTTTTTTAAGCCCACCATTTTAATTAAAAGAGGGTAAATTTTAATTTCAAAAAGTGGAAAGTCCTAACCTTGGAATATAGGACAGCTCTTTAAACTGGGTTAATATAGCTTTATGAAAAATTTATTCCTAAAGATTCGTTTCACTGGAACTATTGAAAACTTAGTCATTGACAGGCCCTCATCCTCAGAAAGGATTTGGGGAACTATTTTATACAGGCCCTCATTTTACAGGAGAGCTCTGTAAATTAACTGTAACTCTGTGTGAAAACACACGCACGCACACACACACACACACACACACACACACAACCTACCCAACTATATGACTAATCCAAGAACTCTCCTTTCAGGCTTTGTGACATCCTGGGATGCTTTTAGTTACTTCAAAGGGGTTATCAAAGTCTCAAAATGATATTAATTCTAGTTCATTTTAATTATGAAAATAAGTACACATATTTTGAAGAGAGGGAGGGAGAGAGGGATGCGACCACCAAACAAAGCACCACTGAGTGTCACCAATCACCGGGAGATTAAGATCTTGGGCTGGTTCATACTGCAGCTCTCAGGCATCACCTCACCCATTTGTGCGCTGCCCCCGCCCTGTCCGGATTTCTTCCTGCTCTTGTCTGTAATTCCCAGTTTGCCTTTTCCTCTAATGCACTCTTCCTAATCCCAACCAAAGTCCTTCTCATGAACACTGAAATTTACTTTAAAAAATGAAGAGTCTCCAACTGTTTGCATTTTGTTTCCAAACTATTTCAGCTGTTTTTGTAAATGTCTGACCTTAAAGGAATTAGGCAAATGGTTTCATTCCCCAAAGTGCTGGGTGACTCCTAGAGGTGGGCTTGTTGGACAATGCTCTAGTATGGCACAAAAAGGTCACACAGTCATCTTTTTGCCTGATTCCCTCCTTTTGGATCATTTTTCTTAATAACTGCAATATGTGAGAAGATGCATCTTTTCGAAGTCATGACCACATCCACCTCTTCCATCCATTTCAGTCTGAGTTCTAAACATTCCATGTTAGGGGCCATGGGACCGTTGATCACAATCCCCTATTTGGCAGATTGGTAAACTGAGTCCTCAGAGTAGTAAAGAACTTACTTAAGGCCACGCACATGGAGTGATGAAACCAGGGTTGGAACCCAGGTCCTTGGCTCCTGGTCTTATGTGCTCTTTCCACTGCATCATGTTGTCTTTACAGTGTCCTGATTTTTCTTACTTTCTTACAGAAACTCAACACTCATGATGAACGTAGGCCATGGACCTAACTAATGGGGTTCTAACCACTCAACCACTGCCTTCCTGGGTGGCCTCTCTAAGTCTCTGTTCCTCTCTGAAAAATGGAGATAATGATTACCTACCCCTTAGGTGATCATGAGGATAAATGAGATAATGCAAGTAAAGCCCAAAGCTTGGCACACAGTAGGCATTCAAGAAAAGATAGTGGTTTGTAGATGTGGATTGCATGCGTTGAGTAGAACTTCACTGTTAAACCCAGGAATGCAACCTCCCCAGGCTCCATCCCACCATCCACAAACTCTCTGGGACCCTAGACTCTGGGGGCTAGGCAGGGTAGGAGACGGGCCCCCTAGCCTGGCACCCCCTTCTCCCCCCAGCCCTGGAAGGAAATTTCCAAGCTGGGAAGCTGGGCCTGACACTGAGAACTGAGTGACTTAGTCAGCTGGGAACCTCTTGCTCTTCCAGAGTGAGGACAAGCACCCGTGCAAAGCCCCACCTGGCAGGAGAATCAAAAGGCCTGTGTGTTGTTTCGTTTTGTTTTGTTTTAAGGCAGGCGGTTTCCCAATCTCTTTTCTACCACTCCCCCGCCCCCTTCCACCACCTCCACCAAGGCTGCTCCAAAGTTTAACACCTAAATCCACATTTGAGGGATATGAAAAACATACCAAAAAACCCCTCAACCTATAAGTGATTTAGCTCTAAATCAAGGGCCTAAAAAGGAGTGAAAGCTGCATATTAAAAACATTAGAAGGTAATATTTATGGCATATTTGCTGTGTGCTAGGTCTGCACTTTCACATATCTCCCAACCAGCCTCTGAGGTCAGAACCATTATCACCCCCACTTCACAGATGAAACTGGGGCTCTGAGGCGTTAGGTGACTTCCACAGGGTCTTCAGCAGCAAGAGTTCACTGGAACATGAAGATCCCGGTTCTTAATCTCTTCACGCTCTTGAGCATTATGCTATGGAGTCTTGCCAGCTAGCAAGGCACAGAGCTCAAAATGCCAGTCCTTAAAGAGTCCTTAGAAAGGATCAAACCCAGCCTTTTTCATACAGGGATGAAGCCACTGAGGGCCAGGGAGGGCCAGGGACTTGTCACAAGTCTTACAGCAAGTTTGGGATAGTACTTAAGTCTCCTGCTCCCGGAGCAATGCTATTTCCACACATCTCAGTCATGGGAAACAGAGCTTCTAAGACAAACGAACATGTGCCTCACTCTGATAGGTGAATTAGTGAGTCTGGGCCTTCGCTAGGGGTGATGAGCAGCTGATGAACTAAGAAAGGAGCAGTCCTGGGTCTGGGTCCCTTCCTTAGATCCAGTCCCACATCTCCATAGCCAGAGGCAATCTCAGGAATGGAAAATCCTACGATGGATTCTAGGTGCTTTTTGCTGTTGGGTGTGTGTGTGTATATGAAAGGGAGATTTCAGTGATAAATGAGAAATGCATGTCAAGCACATGGTGTTGGCTGAAATTGTACTAGGTAATCGTATTTGGGGGTAAAGAGTAAGTAAATGAGCAGAGTCTATGGTCTCTGCTTCCCACCCTAAGCCCCAGAAAGCATTTTTAGTTCTATCTACATCCCAAATAACTGCATGAGAGGATGGATACAACGGCGCTAAGAAATCCATAACTTTTGGGCTTCCCTGGTGGCACAGAGGTTAAGAATCTGCCTGCCAATGCAGGGGATACGGGTTCGGGCCCTGGTCCAGGAAGATCCCACATGCCATGGAGCAACTAAGCCTGTGTGCCCCAACTACTGAAGCCTGCGCGCCTACAGCCCATGCTCTGCAACAAGAGAAGCCACCGCAGTGAGAAGCCGCACACCGCAACGAGGAGTAGCCCCACTCGCCGCAACTAGAGAAAGCCCGTACACAGCGATGAAGATCCAACGTAGCCAAAAATAAATAAATAAATAAATAATAAATTTATTAAAAAAAAAGAAATCCATAACTTTTCACATTCATTCAGCACTTTAAGGTGAATTAAACCGTTTCATATTAACATTTGCCCCACTTCCAAGAGGCATGTCATGCAAGGGTTAGGAGGTGGACTCTGGAGTCTGATAGACCCTGGCTTGGATCACAGTCCTGCCACTTACACCTCGCCATGACTCTCCTCCAGTTTCCTCATCAATACCAAGAAGGTTAAAACAGTGCCCAATACACAGGGTAGAAAGAATGAAACGTCACAGAACCTGGCATCAGTGAGAGGCAACAATGATACTTATGATCAGCCCTATAGGGTGGGCAGGGATCATTCATCTACTCTTTCCAGTGAGGACCTCAGGGCTCAGAGCTGTGGAGGAACTTGCCCTAGACTTCACAAAGTGTTCTCAGAAACACCAGGCCTAGAAGGCATTTCTCCTTTTTCTCCAGGGTCTTTCCTGTTTTCCTCTTTTTTCATCCCAACTGTTTCCGCTGCGTCCCTGGGCTTGCCTCTTACTCTAGGCTTTCTAGGGCACCGCTGGAGGAGAGGAAAGGGCAAAGTGACAGTGGGGGAAATTCCCGCCTGTAGCAGACGTGGCCTAGCCAGGCCCCTCCCACAGTTCCTAGGAGCCCCAGGCCAGCTCCTCTCCCTCTGGCCTCCCTGTCTCCAGCTCAGAATGTCAAGTGCATCTGGGTTTGGATCCAAACTTGCCCGTTGTCATCCTCCTGGAAGTGGGAAGAGGTCAGCCAGGCTCAGCCCAGCCCCTGAAGGAGGCAGGCCCATGGGAACCAGAGCATTTCCTAATCCTGGGAAGCCCTGACGGTGCTGTTCAGCCTCACCCCAAGTCCTCTCCCATGCACCCTCTTCTAGGGCCCCTCCCACTTCTCCCTCCATTCTTCTCCAGCCCAGAAGCCACTGTGACAGCGACTTGGCCTCCACTCCTTGCCTCTCCTAGCCAGGGACTTCCCTGGGCTGGGCCTCTGACCAGCTTTGGAAAATCTGGACCGACTGTGATCAAAGAGGAGGCCGCATCACCACTGTCTGCCGGCCCATCACCCACTGCTAGTGCCTCAGGCTCTCTCTGTGTTAAAGTGTCAACCACAGTAAGGTCCAGCTGACCCTGGAGGAGAGCAGGTGGGAGAGGCCTCCAGACGTCCTTTCTCCCCCCGCGTTAAGGAGGGCCCCAGCCTTCCACCATGTTCCCAAGGGAGGCAGGGCCAGACTCCCACCTGGTCTCTTCCCTTCTAGCTTTAGACCACTGAAGTGCCCAACACATGCCCACACACTCACCCTCAAAAACTCACAGATGCGTAATCATGTAATGACCCAGACACAGACGCCCACGGACACACTCACACACAAACACATAGACATGCTCACACGCTTTTGCTCACACAGCCGTACACACAGGCACCTCGGGAGATGTGACACACGCTCACAAACGTAGACACACATTCTCACACATGCACACACACACACACACACACCTGCCTTCACACTTGCAAACCTACTTACCCCCTTTTCTTGGGAGAAGGATAAGACAAAAATAGACCTTTCTTTTCCTTCCCTTTGGAAAAACTGGCAGCGACTGGAGAGAAAAAGACTGGCTGAGAAGGCAGAGCAAGAAGAGGAGGGCAGGAAGAGGAAATAAGAAATGCAGGGAGAGACGCAAGAGGAGAACGAGGCCAGGCAAGGAGGTAGAGGCCCAGAGGCCAAGCCCTGAAGGGGTGAGGGAGCTGGGCCGGGGCAGCCACAGATCCCAGCTGGCAGGAAAGCGGAGGGGGGCCAGGTGGCTCGTGGCTCAGCCAGGAGGGTCTGGTGGCCCCGGCAGTCTTGTGCGGTGAGCCCTTGCCCTGTCCTGGCTCACGGCCCCCGGGCCGGGTCACTCACCTGGGGAAGGGCAGGGGAGGACGGGGTCTGTGCAGCGGGGCTGCCACCCGAGAAGGCTCCTCAGCTCACTGCGCTTCTGCAGGAAGGAGAGCTGGGCCAGGCTGACTTTTAGGCAGGAGGGGAATTCCCCACGACGGAGACGCAGGCAGCCCCGCAGACTCGACTGAGGCCCATCCCGCCCCCTGGCAGGGCACAGCGCCCTTCTTTGTCAGTTCCCCACCTGTCACTTCCCAGACGGGCTGTCGCTTGCTGTGAATTCCAGGGCAGGGAGGGGGCTCTGGGTAAGAGCCTGCCCGGAAGCCTGATGATCCTGTGGCTGGACTGGGAACTGGCCCAGGGGCTGAGGCAACCCGGCCGGCCGACCCTGCCCCACCGTCGGTTCTCCCCGAGGACCTCTATCTCTTCCTTTGCCTAAGGTGGGGGATTCCAGCGCCCAGGGTCCTGGCCGAAATCACCAACCGCCCAGCGCACATCCTCTTGCCCATCCCCCCTCCCCGTTCCTCTCCCATCTGTTTCCACTTAGTTTCTTCTCCACAGGGTAGGAAAAAGCCCACTCCTTCCCTCTGTGCCGGATCTCATTGGGATGTTGAGTGGGGCCTTAGAGACCTACCCACCAATGAGCAGCCCAGCTCTGCACTAACTCCTAAGGCTCACTTCCCCATCCTGAGCCTCAGTGATCTCCTGCTGTAAAATGGGGATAATGAGTCCTGCTTTGCCCGCCTCCTGCGATGGTAATTAAAATAAAATGATAGTTTACAGACATTCTTTGTAAACTATTGACTACTTTACAAACGTAAGGTCTCAGTTCATTATCTGCTGAAAAGATGCCTAAGGAGGAGATGGATGGGGACCATCTGGATGAGCTGCTCTTTCTCCATCATTCCTGGTTCTGGAGTTTCATCATTCTTGCACAACATTATAGACCACTGAAGAACTAGGAATGGACAAGTCAGACCCACTTTCTGCCCACTCAGAGCTCACAGGCTCTGGGCTGCGCTGTCCAGTACAGTAGCCATTAGCAGTACATGGCTATTTAAATATAAATTAGTTGAAATTAGTAAACTTAATAATTCAGTTCCCCAGTAGCACTAGCCACATTGCAAGTGCTCAAGAGCCACGTGTGGCTACCACCTTAGACTGCACATGTATAGAATATTTCCATCACCACAGAAAGTTCTATTGGATAGCATTGCTCTGGGGGCTGCAGGCAAATCAATAGGTAACTACAGTCAAGTGTGGTAGAGTTGTATTTTGACAGGAGGAATACAAGGAGCTATAGGAGCCAGACAAGGGAGCGTCTGGTCAGGATTTGGGATCTGGGAAGTCTTCCTAAAGGAAGGGACACTTTGGCTGAGACCCGAAAGTAGCCAAGCAAGAGCATAAGGAAGGGTGTTCTCAGCAAAGGGAATAGAATATGCAAAGAGAAGAGAGAGTACATTCAGGGAACTGAAAATTGTTAACTCTGAGTGGACCATGGAGCTTGAAGCAAGCAAAGGGGAAGTAACAGAGGTGGGTCTGGAGAAATACCCAGGGCCAGATATCAAGAGGCCACATCAGTCCTGAGCAGGGCATTGGGGGGTAGGGGGACAGGGGGTGACGGAGTGGGAGAGCCCACTGACTCTGATCCTCAACTGATTCTGTGCCCTTCAGATTGGGATTGCCCGGGGAATGCTAGAGACACCTCCTGGCCCAACAGTCTCACTTTACAGATGTGGAAGTAAAGAACAGACAGGGGAAGTGACTTTCCAAGTGAGTTAATCAAGGGACTTCCTGACTCCTAGTCCAGTGCTCTTTCCCACACCACACTCAGTCCCCCGGTTGCACAGGCTGCTTTTTAAATGTTTCAATAGCCACATGCGGCAAGCAGCTACCATACCAAACCATGCAGAAAGTCCTACAGGACTAATGACACCAGTCCCTGAGCTAGACCAGGCGCAAAGGGTGATATGCTTCCCTGCATGTAAACTCTTTTCTCTGCGGGGAGTAAAAATATACCTTCTCACACCGACGTTGTCAGATGCTCCCATCTCTGTCCTCTGATACCAAATTGCAAGGCCTCCCTTACTCATGTCCCCAACAGCTCAGAAACTGGCATTTGGGATGATGGCAGGACTCAGCATCAGGGAGAGAGATCTTGCTCCTGGCTCCCTTTGTGAAGCCCCCTGAGTCAGCCAGAGCCTCCTGTGAAATTGAGGAATGTCCCTTCCTAGAGGAAACGGAGTTTCAGATTCCTCATTAGTACAATGTGTAATTCAGCCCTGATGTTCCGGGATTGTGATATTTCCCCTATACACAGTAGTTTCTCTCCAGAGGCCACAATCATCATAGATCCTCTGTGAATTCACAAAACTCAGCTTAGACTGGTTCCTGCTCCTGGAGTCCTAAATGGTGGAGGGACCTTAAAGGGCTAAGGAGGCTCAAGTAGCTGGACCCACACGAGCTGCAATCTCCAGTTAGAACACTTGGTTTTCGCACCCAGTGGGAAGATTAGCTCTGGGCTTTCCCTGCTCAAATGCTGAGAACAATCAGCTTCTCCCACCTTCTCTTCCCCTTCTTCCTTCTTCCAGCCATGGATTTCCTGAAATTGCCTTCCCTGTTCAGGCCAAGGGTTAGACATCAAGGAAGAAGAGGCCCTTGGACTGGGTATCGGAAGACTTGAGTTTGAGTCCTGGCTCTGCTGTGTGGCCCTGGGCAAGTTCCTTCCCCTCTCTGGTCCTCAGCTTCACCTTCCATAACATAAAGGAATCAGACTAGATGATCACGAAGCGACCTTCCCTTCTGACACTGTAAGGAAGTCTAAAAGTTCAAAGGAAGGAGAAATCAGAGCAGGCCAAGACGGTCAGGAAATAATAACAGTAATATCTGATACTTAAGATTAACATGTACCAGGCATGGTACTAAGTGCTCCTCAATGCGTTCTTTTATGCATTCCTCATCAGAACCCTATGAGATTGGTACTGCGGTTTTACAAATGAGGAAACTGAGGCTTATAGTGGTTTAAGCCAACAGCTACTAAGTGGCATAGCTGGAGTTCAAAGTCAGGTAATTAATGTCTCCAGAGCTTACCTGGGGGAGATGAGACCTTTGCTGAACTTCAAAAGATGGGTGAGATTTGGATATACAGGGGGAAGCTCTCACAGGCCCACTCCTTTGCTACTTAATTATCCGGACACCCCGCCGCCCACCCCACACTTAATTTCCTCTCCCACCCTGACGTCTCTGGTCTCGTTGCTGATGTTGTGGGAATAGCACTGAGCTCGACTCATAATAGTAAATCAATGTTTATTTAGCGAATGAAGAGATTTGACTCTGTGGGCTTCCTGATTCATCAATTCTGTTGAAAGCTCCCCCAGTGCTATTTGAACCTAGACCAGGACTCTGGGCAGATTTCTGGATCCTACCATAGACCTGAGGTATCAGACTCTCTCGGGGATAGGGCCCTAGAGATGGCACTTTAAATAACCTTTCGGGGGTGGTCTTAGTACTTAGCAGTTTGAGAAGCCCAAGCTCCCTAAGCTGGGTCTTCCAACTCCAAAGTGAGAATTACCTGCTCAGATGCAGGCAGCCAAGAACTCACCGTCATGAACTATAGCAGGAAGTACCAACCACGCTAGCACTTCTCTGGGCCACCCAAACATCACATCTGTCACTTTTGCAAAAATGCTTTGAGTCCACAAGCATCCACTAGGTGCTAGGCCCATTGCTGTTGCTGACTCACTATGTGACCCCAGTAGAAATTTCCTCTCTCTGTCTCTCACCTTCCTCATTTGTGAAAAGTGGTCAATCCTCTTTGCCCATCTATAACCAGGGAATAGCTGTGTGTGTAGAGGTGTGCCCATTAGGATGATTTCATAAAGAATATCATAGGTGAGGGGTTTGTCAACTTTAGTGTCTGTCAAAATCATCTGATCCATTTGGTCTTGTGGGGGGGACCCTTAGATCAGTGTTTCTCAATCCAGGCAGCACATCAGAATCACCTGGGGAGCCTTGTAAAAATACAGATGCCCAGGCCCCACCCCAGAGTAATTACAGCAGAATCTCAGCGGTGTGTGGCCTGGGATTGGTATTTAAAAAGCTCCCCCGGGCTTCCCTGGTGGCGCAGTGGTTAAGAATCTGCTTGCCAATGCAGGCGACGCGGATTTGAGCCCTGGTTCAGGAAGATCCCACATGCCGTGGAGCAACTATGCCCGTGCACCACAGCTACCGAGCCTGAGCTCTAGAGCCCGCGAACCACAACTACTGAGCCCACGTGCCACAACAACTGAAGCCCGCGCACCACAGCTACCGAGCCTGAGCTCTAGAGCCCGCGAGCCACAACTACTGAGCCCACGTGCCACAACTATTGAAGCCCGCGCGCCTGGAGTCCGTGCTCTGCAGCAAGAGAAGCCACCGCAATAAGACTGCGTGCTGCAATGAAGATTAGCCCCGGCTCACCGCAACTAGAGAAAGCCCGCGCACAGCAACGAAGACCCAATGCAGCCAAAAATAAATAAAAATAAAATAAATTAATTAGATTTAAAAATAAATAAATAAATGAAAAGCTCCCCAGGTGATTCAAAGTTGTGACCACTGCTCTCAAAGCTCTTTTCTAACAGTTGGTTCTGATGCAGATGGTCGCAGGACCTCACTGTTTCCTTTTTTTGTACCAGGGAAGGTAGCTTCTCAGTACCAGGGTCAGAGACCAGGAGGAGAACAGATCTTAGCATCTGGAGAGCTCTATCCCTCTTCTGTGGGTCACAGGACATCATACATGGTGGATGTGAAAGGAAAAATTAAAACTCAAACCAAGTCACTACGAGGAGAGGAGGTACATATAATTCTGTCAACACCTGAAAAATGGAATTCAGGGATGCATTTTGCAAAATTGTTCTTTCCAAGGAAACAGAAACAGGGCAGGCGGTATGTAGCAAGAGTCAAAGGAAAAAGATCCAAAGACAAATGTTGCAAGACTGCGCTGCTGAAGGAAGTGGTTTCTTAGCATATCAGCTCTGGAACAAAGCTTTGAGATTATCCAGACCAACCCCCTGGCCAGACGGAAGGAGAACCTAAGGCCCAGGGAGGGGGAGGCATGTGCCCAAGGTCGAGTTAGCTTTACAATCCAGGCTTTTAGAACACCTCCTGCCTGCTGCCCTTTGTCCCTCAAGCACGTATCACTTCTGCTTTTGTTCCAGATTCCCAGCCCACCCTCTACCCTCACACCCTCTTGGACAGCACCCAGGATCAAAGGACGGGACTAAATCTGTGAGCCTGGATCTACATCGACCAGATGACAGGGACGAAAGCCAGTGGGAGACTGGGGGGAGCTGGAGAGGAAGGAGCAGTGTCTGATGATGCGGCCTGACCTCAGAAAGGAAGCCTGGTCACCAGGGGGAATTTCCCCGGGTGAGGTCTCATGTCTATGCAAATATTGCACTCCAATTAACCTGGACCCCAGGATGGGAGAGAGGCAGGGGAGAGAGGGGACCCTGGGAGAGGCAGGGAATTGGGAAGGCAGGTAATAGGGCCTGAACTTCTCACGTACCAGGCACTGTGCTAGGGTCTTTGTGTGCTTAATCTCATTTTGTTCCTGAAACATCCTCTTAAATAGGAAGGTTGGGAGCCTGAGACCCAGTAAGGGGAAGGTACATTTGCCCATGAGAAAGCACAGCACATTCTGACCCTGAGGGGAGAAGCCACGATGATGATGGGTCTGGTGCTGCAGCTGCTGACTAAGGTGACAGTAATGGGGCTCAAGTCTGAGAAGTCTGGCAGTTTCATTTTAGGTTTCCATCTCACTCACCTGGGGAGTTTTATTCTGGAAGCAGCGAAAAGGCATCAGGGATGTAGTGACCCTGACTTCCTGTGGATAAATCCAAGTCCTCAAGTTTTCCCAGGTTCAAGGGTAGGAGGTTGGGGGTGACAGCTGGCGCTGTTAGCCCTTTCACCGCCCGCTTCTTCTAGAACACTCCAAGAGAAGTGGAGAATGGGCTGGAGGCTTTTGAAAGAAAATCTCTCTCTCCCTCCTGCATCTTTACATTTCACTCACCTTGAGGCTCACTTCCTCCAGGAATCCTTTCCCAGGGATTCTGCTCCATTGCAAGGCTGACCCCCCAACTCCTCCAGGGAGCTGGTCTTGCCTCCCCAGAGCTCAAGGCAGGGTAGTTAGGCCCAAAGTCTGCCCGCCAGACAGCCTGGTTGTTTCTCCTCCTATCGAAGAACAGAACGAAGAACATACACAGGAACAGGCAGGTCACAGGTTCCTGGAGTTGTGTGCTGCACAGCAAGGCTGTGTGCCAAGAAAAGCATGAGCTCACACGTGCCCTAGCGAGTGTGTGTGAAAAGCAAGTTTGGTTGCTTGTGTGAGGCCCTTCCTGTGTGGCCAGCAGTGCATCTGTGGGCAGCAACGTCTGTCTTTCTATTTGTGACCAACCGTGCTTTGGAGGCCTAATCATTTTTCTCTCTATGGTCAAGACTGTGTGTTTCTGATTCTGGGTATACAGAGTGTGTGTCCCTGTGGCTGTGTCTGGTGGTGATTTGGAATTGTGTGTGTGTGTGTGTGTGTGTGTGTGTGTGTGGTAAGTAGTACTTATGGGCTTTGAGTGGATACCCGATGTGTGGGAAAGTGGAGATGGAGATCACTGGCCCAGCACGGGCTTGGGTCTCTGTGTCATCCCCAGCCCTCCCTGCTCTCCTATCAGGCCCTCCCATCCCCACCCATGGCTATCTCCAGGTCAAGGTCCATGGCCATCTCAGTGGGGTAGCCACTAGGGAGTTCTGGCTACAGCTGGCAGCGCTGAAGGCAGGTGGTGGGGCTAGAGGAAGGGGTGGGACCATCCCACAGAATCTGTTAACTGCTAGACACCTGGGCCTGGGGGAAGGGCCTGTTCCCAGATAGCTCTGGTTGAGGGCCTCCTCAGTGCTCACCTAGCTGAGCGGAGGGCGATGGGATGGCCCGCACCAGGGGCTTTGGCCTCTTCCTGCCTTTAAAGCACTTCCTGCTGCCTCTGGGTTCCCAGGTGATGATGACACCTGGCTTCACCTCGGCCTCCCTCTCTTGTTCCCCACGGCAGGTCAGGCAGTTTCCTTGGTTTCTTGTTCCCTCTTGTGTCTTTCTTTTCTCCATCTCTGCTTCCCCCTACCCTGGCTCGGGTCCTCGTCCCTCCATATCAGGGGAATAAATGCAAGCCTGTGCGATGGTCTCCTGGCCGATGGACTGGTCTCCTCCTCCACGCAGGGCCCCAGAGATGGCTTTCTAAAGGATGTCTCTGATCATACTACTCCCATCCCCAGCACATTCAGGGGCTGGCCAGGGCCCAGAGGGTAAGGGCCACAGTCCAGCCCGGACTCTCCGTGACCTTCCCAAATGGTGTCTTCACGCTGGGTGTGGGGCCCAGGACCCCCACCGCCCCCAATTCCCACCTCTGTACCTTTACTCAAGTTGTCCCTGCCTGCGACTCTCTCCCTTCTGCAATATCTTTTACTATTGAGAGCTTCTCTACCCATCTTTTGAGGTGCTTCTCACATGCCCTCTTTCCAGGGAGATTTTTCAGGCCTCTCTGTGGTTAATCTGTGGCCTCTGCACTTGGTACCCCTTCCTACTGCGTGTCTGGTTGAATTTTTCTTATAATCTTTCCCGACTTAGGTCTCTGAAGGTAAGGAGAACAGTTGTAGTGACTCAGTTAATCATCAGAGGCTCTTGAAAGAGACTCCTTCTCTCTTTCTCTGCTCTGAAATGGAATCCAGCCTATTTATTAATAACAAAGAGTTGATATTTATTGAGTCTTTGCTGTGTCCTGGACAGTGTCCCCAGAGATAGACATGCATTGCCTTAGTTCATCTTCACAACAACGCTGTGAGATAGAAACCTTGGTTGTTCCCATTTTACACATAAGGACATCAAGGCATAGTGAGGCCAAGCAACTTATCTACTTCTCAGTGGTTGGCTGGCATTCAAATCCAGGCTGGTCTGCCTGCCTCCCTCCCTCCATAGATCTAACTAGGCTCAGTGACAGAACTAGAATTTCCTATTTGCCTAACTGCAGCTCTGAAGTGGGGAAGTCTGCCCTGGGAAACCTGAGGTCTGAGGGGAGCGGGGAGGCCCGTTAGAGCGGTGATTTACCGCTCTGGGTTCTGAAATTTGGACTGCGCAACTTGACGCTTCTCCCTCCTGTTCTTAGCTCTGCCATCAGGAGGAAGAGAAGGATGTGTCACCCGAGAGGGCAGAGCCGGAGTCAGGAGACCCGGATGCTAGTTGCCGGACCAGCCCTTGCTCACAGCACGGCCACCGTCTGCTCTCTCGGCCTCGATTTCCAAACTTGGGAAATAAGAGGGTTGGTTTGGTTGATCTCTAAGACCATTTCCAGCTCAGTCAATCCATGACGTGCTGTCTTCAGGCAATTTGCGTCACCACTTGGACCCTGAGTTTCCTCATTAGTAGAATGAGGTGCTCACCCGTGCACAGCGGCAGAGGATTATTGAGGAGGGGGATCACTCCAGTGGGATCACTCAGACGATGGTGACTCGCGGCTCTCAGCAAAGCCGGGCACAGCAAGCTACCAGGGTGCTGTAAATAAGCCAACAGTTCCCACCATGTTCTCCAACAGCAGGAAACATGATGGCAGTGATTCCCGAATAGTCGCTCTCTGCTCAGCTTAAAAGGGCAACCTCCTCCCAACCAGCCACTTCCTTCAGACATTTCCTCCTCGTCCCAAAGACCAAGGTGGGCGCATCCCAGTCCAGAGCTGCCGAGAAGCGTTTGCCCCGAGAGAAAAGGCTCGGCTCGGGGCAGGAGGGGAGCCGACTCTGGGCTGAAGCCCTCTCAGAGGGGAAGACTGAAGAAAGTGGAAGGACGTGCAGGGTGTTGACAGAAGCACTGGACCGGGGCCAGGACTGCACGGCTCCAGTTCTTTCTGACCCTAGGCCTGCTGCTTCCTCTCTGTGACGTTGACAGTTGTCTGGCTGAGAGGGAGGCGAGAATTTCTGAGGGTCCCTTCCACACTAGAGCACCACGACCAGCCTCCTGTGCTCCCACTGTGAGACACAGCAGCGGTCTGGGCTTCTGCTTTCTCTTTCCTTTTAGTTTTAATTTAGTCCCCACCACTTCTCTCCGTTGAACTTTGGCCACAGAAACAACCTCCAGTGCTGTTTCGTACAGTTCTGGAGACGGCTGGATGGGGGGGACACTTGAACATCATCTTTTAAGGATTAGGACCACAACGGTCTAAGTTTTGCTATCTTTAGCATCTTGCACATGGCACGGCACAGAGGAGGCATTCAGTACGCATAAGGTGCATGAGTGGATGGAGGGATGGATGGATGGATGAGGTGCCTTGGATTCAGAATAGTGCTTACTCCCTCCTCTGCCACAGCTCCAAGAAAAAAGAGGGGTTTGCTCTGCAGGTACCTGGAACTTAGCGCAACTGTTGTAGTAGCCTCCCAACTGGCCACCCTCCCTTCGTAGGCTTTCCTTAAATTCACAGAGGCTTACCTTCCCCGGCCAAGAACTTCCAAAGGCTCCCCCTGGGTTATGAGATAAAATCCTGACTTACAAGGTCCTCTCATTGGATGCAAACTCCCATTTCTAATCTCATCTACCTCCCCTCAAAACGCTGAGGGTCTCCCTCCTACTGCTGACCTATCCCAGAATGCAACATACCTTAACTGAAAATTCAAGTTAACTTACGTGAAAACTGCATGTTGAGGGATTAGTGTGGTGTCTGGTACACGGCCAGGGCTCCGTTTGAGCTATCCTTCTTCCAGCTTTCCAGGAATTCTAGCAATTCCTGGCTTCTCCACTGGTGTATTCCCCTCAGCCTCATGACGTCTTCCCATGGCCTCAGATTCCATCAGCCTCAGTCTTTCCTTTCCATCCCCAGCCTATTTTTCCCTCGGAGGTTTTTTTTTTTTTTTTTTTTGGCTGCGCTGTGTGGCATGAGGGGATCTCAGTTTCCCGACCAGGGATCAAACCCCGTGCCCCCTGCATTGGGAGCACGGAGTCTTAAACATGGGAGCACCAAAGACCCCCTCGGTGCATACTTTTAAAGCACTTCCATATTTGTCTTCTGATGCCTCTGTGATGCGCGGCTGATGACTTTTTGAAAACAAAGCTCAAGGAAACATCTTGGGAACCACCTCCCGGCTTCTACAACGGGGCCTGGCTCAGGGCAGGTGCTGCTGGCAGCTGACTGCGAGCCAGACGGCCCCAAACTTCTACGAATCATTTAATTTACTCCACAGAGGCTGTGCCATAGGTAGGACTGGGACCTGTCTTACAGATGAGGAAACTGAGGCTCAGAGAGATAACAGGATCACGGCCAGTTAGTGGCAAAGGTCTGACTCCATAGCTCTGAACCACTGTGTTAATTTATCTTTGGTAACAGTTAAATTAAGTTGGGCAAAGAGTCAAACAAGCTCTCAGCTGACCCTCATGGGATTTGGGCTCACAGTCTGGTGGAGGGAAGGAAGTGGGGAAGACACAAGGTAAACTGCCTTTCAGACTCATTACGTCAGAGATGAAGAAAGGGCTCTTCGAGACTGTTAGGTCCAACCCCTTACTGCACAAATGGAGTCACTGAGGCCCAGTGAGGGCAGGGGCTGCTCCAAGGTCACACAAGACCAGACTCGGGACTTCCCTGGTGGTCTAGTGGTTAAGACTGTGCTTCCACTGCCAGGGGGCACGGGTTTGATCCCTGGTCGGGGAACTAAGATCCCACATGCCATGCACAATGCAGCCAAACAAATAAATAAAAAGAAAAGAAAAAAAAAGACCAGACGCAGCACATTTCCCAACGTTCCCACACCATTCCCTGCTCAGCAGCTACAACAAACACACGCTGAACTGCAGGAGAGGGCAGGTCAGCCGGGCCAGGGAGCAGAGCCCTCCAGCCAGTAGGCACCCACATGCCATGGTCACTGTGTAACTTTAGATCTGTGGTCGCTGGATAACTTCAGATCTGAGTCCCAGAGCAGAAGCAGAGCTGGGGGAAGGGAGATGGAGAAAGTGCAGCTGACCTCCCATTGATCACTGATCTTCACAAAGTGGAAGCTTTCCACAGGCCTCCCCAGATCACGATCACATCTGGTGCCCCTGAAGAGTTCAAAAGAGGAAGTCTGGGCTCGGATGTCATGGATGAGGCGTGCACAGAGAAACATCCAGGTAGCAGAGGGAGGAGAGCGGACCCGAGACCCAGACCCGGCTGCGCCAGCCTTCCCAGGCTGACCTGAGCTCAGACCCTCATTCGGGATTCCCAGGAAGGGATGGGAAGATAGAAAGTCACTCCTGGGCAGGATAACACCTCAGCTCTAATGGCAACAATCTGGGCTGCAGGTTCTAGGTCAAAACCACAGATCCCTCTTGGAAATGTATTTATGTGTCTGTATGTCTCTTTTTATTTAAAGAGAGAAGAAATGGAAAGGGAATGATTTGGAGGCACATCCTAGAATGTCAGTGTTAGAAAGCCAAGATCTTTTTGTTGAACTCTCTCATTTTGTAGCCAAGAACATGGAGACTCAGGGAGGGAAAGAGACTGGTGCAAGGTCCTAAGGCAAGTGTGTGGCGGATACAAATTTGAACACAGGTATTTGGACTCCTGGTTCAGTGGTCTAGCACAATAACCGGGACAGAGGTGGTGGTGAAACGGTGGGAGGATTGTCAGTTGGCCCGAAGATACTTCTTCCTTCCCCCCGCCCCCAGAACTGGCACCTGTCACCACACCCCACCATGCAAAGCACACACATCACTCGCTTCACATTCAGAGCCTCAGAATGTTTTTGGCTTCGACAAAGCCCAAACCAGGGCAGGGACTGTGACAAGGGACGGAAGCTGGGAAGGCAGGAGGAGGAAGATGGGGACCGGAGGTGGACGGGATCAATGGCTACGGTTCTTCAGCCACTCAGACGTGAGTAGGAGTGACCGTGCCGCGCCCTTACTGGCTAGTGGGAGTGGGAGCTTTTCCTAAACCCCAGTTGAAGACAAGAGCCCACCCTGGCCCCTCCCCCCACCCCTGTCCCTTCTTTAGTCTCTGAAGCTGGAGCATCAGGCTGGGTCGTGGCGGGGGATGACCACCTCTTAGCAGAGGTGCCCGCCAACGCCGGCGGTCCTAGTCCTTGCCTCCACAGACAGCCAGCAAGGCCTTCAGGAAGTGACCGGAGGTGTCACCCTGGCAGGGACAGAGGGAGAGCAGAGTGAGTGAAACAATCTTGATGACCTCAAGGCCCCCTCCTCCCAGCTGCTGGCAGCCTGGATGTCTCCCTAGTACGTAAATGTGACCCTGTCCCTTCCGTGGCTCCCCATCATCCTCAGGAAAATGTCCAAGCTCTAGGCCTGGCTTCAAGGCCTTGGGTGGTCCGACCCTCATGAAGCTCTGTGGCTTCACCTCCCCGCTTCCTTCCGGGAGCATCTTGGTCATCTTACTACCTACATACCTACCATTGCTCCACCCAGCACACCCTCCACACTGCCCCCAAATCCTGTCTGCCATCAGATGCCCCCTCCTCTGTGAAGCGTTCCTGCCTCTAGTCTTGTCTCCTCTCATGGCTGCCTTGCACCCTGCTAACCCTCCCCCCACGACCATTAACACAAGTGTTAAGGCAGTGGTCCCCAAACTTTTTGGCACCAGGGACCGGTTTCATGGAAGACAATTCCCTCCCCCCGCCCCCCAGCAAACCACGGTGGGGGGGGAGGGGAGGGGGATGGTTCAGCAGGAATGCGAGTGATGGGGAGGACAGGTGAAGCTTCACTTGCTAGACCGCCACTCACCTCCTGCTGTGCGGCCCGGTTCCTAAGAGCCCGCGGACCAGCACCGATCCGCAGCCCAGGATTGGGGACCCCTGTGTTACGGGATTCCTTATTTGAACAAACATTATTGAGCACTTACTGGGTAACAGGCCCTTGCAAGAATTTATGTGACCATCATTGGATTTATGTTGTATTGTCTGGCATAGGACAGGGCTATGGTGGGGGGAGGGAGCAGACTTTCTCCCTCTTTTTAGAGGGCTCCTGTCATTTTTATATTTTTTGTTTCTGTAATTTTTGATATATGATTAAAAAAAATATATCAGGACTTCCCTGGTGGCACAGTGGTTAAGAATCCACCTGCCAATGCATGGGACACGGGTTCGAGCCCTGGTCCGGGAAGATCCCACATGCCGCGGAGCAACTAAGCCCGTGGCCACAACGACTGAGCCTGCACTCTAGAGTCCGCGAGCCACAACTACTGAGCCCATGTGCCACAACTACTGAAGCTTGCATGCCTGGAGCCCGTGCTCCACAACAAGAGAAGCCACCACACCAAAACAAAGAATAGTCCCCATTTGCCACAATTAGAGAAAGCCCAAGGGCAGCAACGAAGACCCAACACAGCCAAAAGTAAATAAGTAAATGAAGTTATATAAAAAAAAAGAGGAATTTTCCTCTTAAAAAAATCATTGTTGTAAACAATTCAAATCAAAGGATTATACAATAAAAGTCTCCCACCTACCTCAACCCCTAACTTCCTAAATCAAGAGGTAGCCACTGTTGTATTTACTTGTGTGATTTTCTAGCAATGCTTTTCCATATGCATATACAAATATGTATATATGTATAATGTCCCTTTTCTGCAGAGCATTCATACTATTCTGGGCCATAATTTTTGACTTAGAGAAGATCCCAAATCAGCACATAGAGTCTCCTCATGCTTTTTCATGGCTGTACTGTACTCTATCATATGGATGCACTGTAATTTATTTAACCAGTTCTGTATGAAGGGCTTCCAATCTTTTGCTGCTATAAAAGAATGCTGGCATAAATATTCCCGTACACGTCTTTGAGAACACATGTGGCTATGTCCGTAGGATAAATTCCTACAGGTAGAATTATCAAGTCCAAAGTATATGCATTTAAAATTTTGAAACTGCCAAACTACCCTTTAAAGATGTGCTACCAATTTACATCACAAGGAGACATCACCTCATACCTGTCAGAATGGCTATTATCAAAAAGACAACAAATAACAAGTGGTGAGGATGTGGAGAAAAGAGAACCCTCTTGCACTGTTGGTGGGAATGTAAATTGGTGCAGCCACTATGGAGAACAGTATGGAGATTCCTTAAAAAATTAAAAATAGAACAAACGCCGGAGGTGAGCTGAGCCGGGGCCAAGCCGAGGCCAAGCCGAGGCCAAGCAGTCCCGCCTCAGACACCACCCAGCCGCCCATCGCGGGTGCAACGCATGGAGCCAGAGCAGCGGCGGCAGTCCCAGGGCTGAGCCCCGTGGAGCTGCCTGGACGCGGATGCAGCTGTGATGGTCCGCCCCAGCCCCGCTGAGCAAGAGCTGTTCCCGGACAAGATATGAGAAATGAGTGTTGGAAGTCGAAGAATAAAGTTGTTGGGAATCCTGATGATGGTAAATGTCTTCATTTATTTGACTGTGGCAGTCTCCAAAAGCAGTAGCCAAGAAAAAAATGGAAAAGGGGAAGTAATAATACCCAAAGAAAAGTTCTGGAAGATATCTGACCCTCCCAGGGCATATTGGAACAGGGAACAAGAAAAGCTGAACAGGAGGTACAATCCCATTTTGAACATGTTAGCCAACCAGACAGGGGAAGCGTAAGGATTTTCCAACATAAGCCATCTGAATTATGGCGAACCTGACCTGAGGGTCATATCAGTAGTTTCAGGTTTCGACAGTTTGCCAGACAGATTTAAAGACTTTCTGTTGTATTTGAGATGTTGAAATTATTCACTGCTTATAGATCAACCAGATAAGTGTGCAAAGCAGCCCTTCTTATTGCTGGCGATTAAGTCCCTTACTTCACATTTCGACAGAAGGCAAGCGATTTGGGAATCTTGGGGCAAAGAAACCAATGTGGGGAACCAAACAGTGGTGCGAGTCTTCTTACTGGGCCAGACCCCTGCAGAGGACAACCATCCTGACCTTTGAGATGTGCTGAAATTTGAGAGTGAGAAGCACCAAGACATTCTTATGTGGAACTACAGAGACACCTTGTTCAATTTATCTCTGAAAGAAGTACTCTTTCTCAGGTGGGTGAGCACTCCCTGCCCAAATGCTGAGTTCATGTTCAAGGGCGACGATGATGTTTTTGTGAACACCCGTCACATCCTGAATCACTTGAATAGCTTATCGAAGAACAAAGCCAAAGATTTGTTTATAGTTGATGTGATTCCCAATGCTGGACCTCGTCAGGATAAGAAACTGAAGTACTACGTCCCAGAAGTTCTTTACACTGGCGTCTACCCGCCTTATATGCAGGGGGAGGTGGATTCCTCTACTCCAGCCACCTGGCTCTGAGGCTACACAATGTAACTGACCAGGTCCTTCTCTACCCCCTCGATGATGTTTATACTGGAATGTGCCTTCAGAAACTTGGCCTGTTTCCAGAGAAACACAAAGGCTTCAGGACATTTGATATAGAAGAGGAAAACAGGAATAACATTTGTTCCTATGTAGGTTTGATGTTGGTACCTAGCAGAAAACCTCAAGAGATGATTGATATTTGGTCTCGGTTGCAAAATGCTTATTTAAGTTGCTAAATTATGTACAAACTGAATTTTGCATAGAAAGATGTATCTCGAATAGTTCCCATGTTATGTTCTCTCACATTAGAGGTAATTTCTATGTAAAACCATCAAAATTGCCTTTATGAGTAGTACCCATATGAGGGTCTCTAAACCTTTCAGTGTAGTACTTTCTGAAGAGGGAAAGCAGAAGATCCTAATTTTATGTAGGATATGACAGGACGAATGGTTCTGACCCTTCCTGCTGGCTGGCTCGTGGTCATTGTTTTCTAACTTGTCCCCCTTGTCATCTGAAATCATGTTTCTGGAATTTGATCGTGTTATTTTTGTTTTATTTTTGTTTTGCTCTCATACGATGATAACCCTATTTCCCATTATAACGAGTGAACTATCTGCGATTTAGGTATTCATAAACCTGTTGGCTACAAAGACATTGTTATATATGACTCAGTGCTTTCTGTGAAATGGAATAACATTTTCATGAAATTTGGATGAATTTTTTAAATTGTCTACAACAATTGACCTCTTTCAAAATTTCCTGCCGCCGCAACATTTCCTTGTGTTAATCTAATCAATCAATTTTGCAAAATGGGAATCACTGTGTGACATTCATCCAGTCTATCTTGTTATGGTCTTATGGTCATAATAAGGAGAAAGCTTAACTATCCTGTATTTGGTTTGCTGTGTGGTGTTGTGATAGTTCTCTCTTTTTCAGTATTTGAAAATAATGAGTATGATTCCATAATCTTCAAACTGAAGATTGAATTGACCCTGGCAACCATATTGTGTTTATGATTTTTCATTGTGAACCAGGAAAGCATATGTAACTTTTGAACTTTAAGTGAAAAGATTAAAGTGGCAGACCTTTTTATCAGTGGTTTGTCAGTTTAAAACTGCAGAATTCTATTCTTGCCATATGGTTATGTGTTGCTTATACAAAATTATTATCCTGAGTAGTGACTGCTTTCCTGTCTCAGTGTAGAAGTGCCTGTGTTTTTATTTATTGTTCAGATCAAATACCAAAACATTTTCTTAAATACATTTTGTGTAATATTTTATTTGTATACAGTGTTATTGATGAATTATTTAACTAGAGCATGGTATTTTAAGTAGTAAGTATAACATATGTTAGATAAAGTTAACTGTCATTTTTGAATTAAAAAAAATTTTTTTTGGGGGGGGATATGAACTAGAATTCTGCCAAACTGTTGCTTATATATACTGTCTTGTAACATGCTTTCTTGAGATATTTTTGTGTTATAAATATGAAGATTCTTACCAGGTGTGATACTGGGGACTGTAAGAAGATAGAAATAAAGTCACCATATTTTTAATTGTCATGTGGAAAAAAAATTAAAAATAGAACTGCCATATGACTCAGCAATTTCAATCCTGGGTATTTATCCAAAGAAAACAAAAATATTAATTAGAAAAGATATATGCATTCCTATGTTCATAGCAGCATTATTTACAATAGCTAAGATATGGAAGCAACCCAAGTGCCCATCAATTGATGAATGGATAAAGAAGATGTGGTATATACACACAATGGAATATTACTCAGCCATAAAAAAGAAATCTTTGCCATATGTTCACTTAGAACATATGCTAAGTGAAATAGGTAAGAAAGAGAAAGTACTGTATGGTTTCACTTATACTCAGAATCTAACAAACAAAATAAATGAACAAACATAACAAAAAAAGAAACAGAGTCATAGATACAGAGAGCAAATAGGTGGTGGCCAGAGGAGAGCTGGTAGGGGGAGGAAAGAAAAAGGTGAGGGAGATTAGAGGCACAAACTTCCAGTTGCAAAATAAATGGCTCATGGGTATGAAATGTACAGTGTGGGGAGTAAAGTCAATAACTAATATCTTTGTATGGTGACACATTGTAACTAGACTTATCATGGTGATCATTTTGAAATGCATAGAAAAAAATCACTATGTTGTATAACAGGAACTAACTGGGTGTTGTAGGTCAATTATACTTCAAAAACAAACAAACAAACATACAAACTCATAGAAACAGAGATCAGATTTGTGTTTACCAGAGGTAGGGGATGGGGGAGGGGCAACTGGATGAAGGCAGTCAAAAGGTACAAACTATAAGACAACTAAGTATTAGGAATGTAATGTACAACATGATAAATATAATTAACACTGCTGTATGTTATATATAAAAGTTAAGAGAGTAAATCCTAAGAGTTCTCATCATACACACACAAAAATTTACTATTTCTTTAATTTTGCATCTATACAAGATGATGGATGTTCACTAAAGCTATTGTGATAAGCACTTCATGATGTATCTAAGTCAAATCATCATGCTGTACACCTTAAACTTATATAATGCTATATGTCAACTATATCTCAATAAAACTGGAAGAAAAAAATAATGAAGATGTGCTACCAAGTTACATTTACACCAAGTCTATATGGGACTGCCTGTGAGCTTCCTCATGGTCTTGTCAACCAAGTATAGCATCAAACTTTAAGATTTTGGTCAGTCCCCAAAATCAAAGAAATGGGCTTCATAAATGAAAAAAGTCAGATGCAAAACATCACATATTACATGATTCCACTTACATGAAATAATCAGAAAAGGCAAATCCATAGAGACAGAAAGTCACTTGTAGGTTGCCTAGGGCTGGGGGTGGAAATAGGTAAACAGGTACAAGGGACATCAGTGGGGTGATGAAAATGTTCTAACACTGGATTGTGGTGAAGACTGTACAACTCGTTAACTTTACTAAAAACTACTGATGCCCTTAAACGAGTAAATCTCATAAAATTTATGATACTTAAATTACACTTCAATAAAATTGCTTTTAAAAAGCCAAAAAAAAAAGCTCTTGTTTTTTGGGGGTTTTTTTGCGGTACGCAGGCCTCTCACTGTTGTGGCCTCTCACTGTTGTGGTTTCTCCCGTTGCGGAGCACAGGCTCCAGACGCGCAGGCTCAGCGGCCATGGCTCACGGGCCCAGCCGCTCTGCGGCATGTGGGATCTTCCCAGACTGGGGCACGAACCCGTGTCCCCTGCATCGGCAGGCGGACTCTCAACCACTGCGCCACCAGGGAAGCCCCAAGGCTCTTGTTTTATTTGGAAATCTTTATAAGCCTTTGATCCATCCATCTGAAATCTATTTTGGTATCAAGAGTGAGGCAGGTCTCCTCTCATTTAGCAACGTCTTGGCTGTTCTACGAGGTAACATTCTGGGAATAAAAAGGACTTCTAATCTATGTTCAAGCATCTGACACTCACCACTCCCCCACTGACCTCTCACCCCGCAACTCACCTCAATGGCTTGGTGGAGAGACTTGTCATATTTCTCAATGAACTCCCGCCGGATGTTGAGCAGGTCGATCTCACTCCGGGAGACCATGATCCTGGTGAGGGTCTTCTCCTCTGTGCCAGCACCCTGGTGGAGCCAGGCGACAGGGAGAAACACAGGGCAGGAGGAGAAACAGGGTTAGGTCAGGCAGGAACTCATGGGTGTCCCTCTGCCTCTCTCCCTTTTCCCTCCAAAACCAGCATGGGACATCCTGCCTCTGTCTTCCACAAACAGTCCTGACTCAAACTCCCCTGTGCCAGGACTGGCCAGACAGAGGCAAGAACAGCCTGTATGAGTTGAATAGTATGCCCCCCAAATTCATGTCCACCTAGAACCTAACAAGGTGATCTAATATGGATATAGGGTCTTAGCACATGTAATTAGTTGAGGTTATACTGCATTTGGGTGAGCCCTAGATCCAATGACTGGGGTCCTTACAGGAAGAGGACACATGGACATACACACAGATAAAGGCAGAGACTGGAGGGACTCATGCTTAAGTCAGGAAACACCAGGATTCCAGACGCCCACCCGAAGCTAGGAGAAAGGCATGGGAGAGTTTCTCCCTCAGGGCCTCCAAAAGGAACCAGTCCTACCAACACCTTCATTTTGGACTTCTGGCCTCTAGAATCGTGAAAGAATACATTTCTGTTGTCACTTAATTTGGGACAGCAGCTCTGGGAAACTAATACAGGGCCCAAGGAGCAGACACAGGACACGGAATACATGGGCAGCCAAGGCCCACCTCTGCTCCCCAAGGAGCTCTGAACACCAGTTGAGGAATCAGAGCCGGCACATGGCGGGGGCTCAAGAGATGGCTGTCATGTTTGTGGACAGCAGGCTGTCCCACCAACATGGGACTCTCAGGCCCACTCCTACCAAACTGCCTGAGCAGGCTCTGTCAGCAGCTGAGACTCCACTTGCGGGGCTGAGAGGGTGGCCAGAGTGGCTTGGGTTTTCAGGAAGCCAGGGCTAGTCCCAGAGCTGAGCACTTGCTTCCTTTCGTGATCGTTGGTCATAGGAGACACTGCGTCATCCGCTAGAATGTGAGCTCCAAGGGGCAGAGACTGTCCTTTTCAGCCCTGAGTCCCCAGAATAAGTTTCTCAACCTTGGCGCCTGGGACCAGATCATTTTTTGTTGCAGGGATCTGTCCTGTACGTTGTAGGATGTTTAGCAGCATCCCTGCTCTCTACCCACCAGATGCAAAAAGCAACACTCCCCAAGTTGTGACAACCAAAATGAGTCTGGACATTGTCACATGTTTCCCGGGGGGCAACGTAAACCCTGGTTGAGAACTACTCTCCTAGAACCAGGCATGAGGCAGATGCTGATACATATCAAATGGGTGGAAACAAACACAATTCCTGATCCAGGGGATGGCGCACATCTGTGTTTGTGGGGGCAGAAGTGCCCGAAGGGAAAGGAACAGACAAGTAAGTCTTCTTACCTTCATAGATTTGTAAAGTTTGTCGGCAAAGAAGAGAGGCTTATTCTTGACACTTTGAACTGGTAGGAGGAGGAAAGAGACGCAGGGAACTTGGTCAGAGGAGATGTGCCCAGACCATGGGCTGCTACTGCTGCTAGAGAAGTAGCATCTCCTCTATCCGCAACCTGGGCCCAGGATCGTTGCCAAAGCCAGGGTCATATCCAGGGCCTGACGCTTTCACTCCCTCTTCCTGATACCGTCTCCTCTGTCTCATCCCTCTCACTGGGTTGCAACTCGCTTCCTGCTAAGGTGCTTCCAGCTAACTAAGGCTAGTAGAGGACTCAAAGGGAAGAAACCACTCGTGAACCCAAGGTACAGGGCCTCAAACTTGTAAGGGCATCAGAATCAAGAAGAACTTGTTTAAAACTCAGGTTTTGGGCTCTACCCTAGAGACCCAGATTCAAGAAATATTTCGAGCAGAAGTTCTCAAAGTATAGTTCCTGGAAGGCATCAGCATCATCTGGGAGTTTGGTAGAAATGCACATTCTCATGCCCCATCCGAGATGTTCTGAATCTGCAACTCAGAAGGTGGGTGACCAACTCATCCCACTTTTCCTGGGACATTCCTGGTTTTAGCACAAACCCAGATGGTTGGTCACTCCATTCTGGTGCAGCCTAATGTTTGAGAACTACTGATTGAAATACTGTGCCAAAGCACGTCTGCCAGTATAATTTAGGGCACGGTGCCAATCCCTAGGGCTGAGTGTTGCCCACTCTTGCCCCATTGGCAGCCCCTGCTGCCCACCCATCCCTACCCCAGATACTGCCTGCCTAACAACCTCCCACACTTTCGCAAGGCCTGGGGGTCTCTAGTCCTCAGCAGCTGCTGGATTTCAAGGCTCCAGAGCTCACGGGGGCGGGAGGGTGTCTCAGATAGCTTAAGGAGGAGGAATCAGATGCCAGGACCAGAAAGCCAGAATGACTCTGGATATAAAAGTGTCTCTATCAGGAAGGCAGGGGGCGAGAGGCTGGAGCTGTGCATCCCAAGGGCACAGTCACGCAGGAGACAGGCCTGTACCCTGCCCTGCAGCAGGCTCGGGAACCGTGGGAAAGATCACATTACATACCGACCTTCCCAGGTCCTTATGTAGCTCCCTACCACCTCCCAAACAAACCCTAAGCTCCTTGGCCTGAAAATCAAAGCTCCTGCCTGCCTCTGCTCTCTCATTGCCTCTGTTCCCCATTCTCTGAACATCCTGTGAATTCCTTTGTGCCTCTGTCCTCCTGGTAAGGAGAAGTCTGCTGTCTGCCTTCCACTACTTTACCTCCCGAATCCACATCCCCAGTCCCATCACCTCCCCCAAGAAGCCTGCCCTGACTCGGAGCCTGGGGCTCAGTGTGGTTAAGGAGCAGACTGGGCAGGAACTTCCATCCTCTGCAACCGACCCCGAAAACCTTCCCCAGCACCTGAAGCCCGCCACCTGCCTCAGAGGACCCCGGGGCCTGCCGTGGGATGGAATGAGGTGGAGTGGTGTGTTGGTATGCACACTCGTGCGCACGCGCATACACATGGTCTAGGTGGGAGAGAGGACAGAGGGAGAAACACGAGGAAAGCGAGGTCTAGACGTGTCTCCATAGACCAATTACTCTGGTGATTAATCCGAGCGTGAGCTTTGGGCTCGGGCGGCCTCTGGTGTGACTCCGGCCTCCACTACTGGTATGTAACCTTTCTGAACCTCAGGGTCCCACTTTGTAAAATAAGCCGATAAAAGCACCTCGTAAGGATTCAACCAAAGCTGTGTGCAACTGGCTTCACACAGTGCCTGGCAGGAAATAATAAGAGAAGCTAACATTCAGCCAGTGCATTCTATGTGCCAGGGGGCAATGTTTTTTTTTTTTTTTTTTTTTTGCGGTTCGCGGGCCTCTCACTGTTGTGGCCTCTCCCGTTGCAGAGCACAGGCTCCGGACGTGCAGGCTCAGCGGCCATGGCTCACGGGCCTAGCCACTCCGCTGCATGTGGGATCTTCCCGGACCAGGGCACGAACCCGTGTCCCCTGCATCGGCAGGCGGACTCTCAACCACTGTGCCACCAGGGAGGCCCAGCAATGTTTTTAAGTGTTGTATAATTAACTCATTTAAATCTGTGTACTAGTATCACACCCACTTTACAGAGGAGGAAAACTGAGGCACAGGGTTCCTGTGACTTGCCCGTGGATATAACTGTACAGATAGTAAGTGGCACCGCTGGGACTCTACCTGGATTCACTAGGCTCTTCTGCCCCCTAGGTATTGTTCCCAGGTGGTAAAGACCCACTGAAAGTTAAATAATAACATCACAACAATAACACCTCTGCTCCATCTGTTCTAAAACACCTTGTCCTCGAATCTGAAGTCCCTGAAATCAAGATGCACCCTGTAATTGATGGCAATTATGTGAAAACCTTCCACTGACACCTCCAGGTAAGATGAAAAAAAATGTGCATCAATACAATGCATTTGGTAGTCATAAATAAGATATTGCTAATCGCTAATACTAATAAAAACAAGTTTGACCTTTGCTCATATCTACTCATCCATTTATACACATGGAGAAATTGAGATCCAAAAGGGGAAAGACATTTTCAAAGGCAAGAACTCAAATTACACAATAAGAGAGTAACCAAAGAGATCCAGGTGCTGGGAGGAGGGAAAGGTAGGTGTGTGTGTGTATGTGTGTGTGTGTGTGTGTGTACACGCCCAAATCCTACAGGACACTGCACCCCCTACCCAGCCTGGCCATCACCCTCCCAGCCGCTTCCCCAGAGAGCACTGTTTCCTCATCCTACCCTGCAGCCCAGAACAAGTTCTTGTGTTATCCTGCCAATCACACATAGGCAGAGCCCAAAAAATGGCAGTGCTTATTTTCCAGTACTAGTAGCTTAGGAAACTATAGAGGCCACACTCATCCAGTGAATCTGGCCATGTTCCCTGTGCCCCCCAGCCCGCTCCCTTGGTCCCCACCAGTTACCAATGGCCACAAACACATCTCTGACATCCCCGGACATCTCCTTCTTGATGGTGTGCTCCACGTCATAGTTGGTCATCTTGACGAACTCCTGGAAGACTGGCCCCAAGAGAAGCCCCGGAGGTGGGAGGTGAGCTTTGACTCAGAGGAAAGGGGGAAGATCACCCCTCCCCAACCAACCCAGCAGCAGCAGCAGGTATGGTTGCAGCCCAGGCCTAAATGCATTGGTCAGGATTGTTGTGGAAGGGATGTTCTGACCTCAGGGCTGCCTTGAGCTCAGAGTCAAATCTCTATCAAGTCAGACACTGCCCCAGAGCTTTGGACAAGTTCCAGGAACCCAGGCATGGGTAGTAGAAGGAGCATGCGTCTTATTCACAGCTCTGCCACAAGCTGACCAAGTTGACCCGGGGTGAAACCCTCCCCCTTTCTGGGCCTCCCCTTCCTCCTGGATAGAGGATTGTTTTGTTTTGTTTTGTTTGTTTGTTTGCTTGTTTGCTGTGCTGAGGCATGCGGGATCTCAGTTCCCTGACCAGGGATCGAACCCGTGTCCCCAGGGGAAGTGTGGAGTCTTTACCACTGGACCACCAGGGAAGTCGGGATAGAGACTAATGTAAGTAATCACAATGATAACACTAAGGAAGTTACCAGGTGCTAAGTGCTTTTTGTGTATTTATTTTTTGTACCCTTACAACAGTCATGTGAGGTAGAATTAAAATCCTAAATTTATAGGTAAGGGAATTAAGGCATAGATATTTAGTCACTTGCCCAGGGTCACACAACTGATAAGTGGGAGATCTGAATGAAGGCATTCCAGCTCCCAAGTCCGTTCTTTTAGTCACTGTGCTAAAGCACTTTTACTGGCAAGTGCCAGGCATATGCATGTCAAAATGTCCACGTCTTAGTGGTAAGGGCACTTCATCATCACCTAATGTCAGGGCCATCACATATGGGTGTGCCCTGTGCACGTGGCCGCCTGTGTGTGTACATGGTCCTTGTGTCATTATCACCCCTCACCACCTTGCTCCTGGCAGACATCACCAAAGAATCATGACACAGAACCTTCGAATCCTTCTCAACACAGCATTCTAGGAAGCCACTACCAATCCACTGGAGTTGGCCTTGGAGGGAAAAGCCACCTGCCATCTCTTATCCCAGGCATCCCACATGCTTCCCAAAGGAGGTGAAGAGAGTTGGTCTGAGGCTGAATGATGCCGTTAGCAGCAGAGCCAGGACTAGACCTGGCTCCTGGTCCCCATTGGCCACCACACTCCCTTGCTGGGGTAAGGAGTGGGTGGGTAGGCAACTGGCTCCTATTGTCAAGACTAGGGGATCTTCCTGCTGACTTGGGAAGGGGAGGGAGTCAGGCCTCACCTCTCCGGAGGTGCTGATAGCTACGCGTGCAGAGGATCATCATGAAACGTGTCTCCAGGGAAGATTTGTCTCCACTGGACGTGTCTGCTATTTCCTGCAGAGCCCGGGTTGGGGCGAGAATTTGAGAGGGAAGACACGAGAAAGCCTCGTTTGTTATTCACTTTGATGTCTGCCTGGGCCGAGGGCAGTTAGAAGCTGGGCTAACTCAGCCACCCAAGGAGGCTGACGTAGGCCCCTTCCTTCTTCCTCGGACTCCACATCCCAGCTCCAGTTCCCAGAGACCCCGTGGACTCACCCAGAGGAGCTGAGCACACAGCACTTCCACCCTGGCCTCAGGGTCACAGGACTGGGCCCAGGGGAGGGGCAAACAGGCACTGGGCATGGAGACTCAGAGTTCTCCTTCCATCTTTAAACCCCTCTGAAAGCCCCTCTGGGGAAGTGTGTCTGTGCACGTGTGCAAGGAAAAATGGCCTAGCCAGTGTTTCCCCAAGTGGGGTAAACAGGCAAACATATTTTTACACACCACATATGTAGGCTTCCACAGTGATCTTCTAGCCAGCTATCAGTTCTATTTACATCGATATGAAATTTCCTTTAAAATAACTCATTTTGGGTTAAAATAAAAAGAGTCCATTTAAAGAAAATTATTCACATCTAGTGGTATGTAGCACAAATCAGGCGGATGGTGAGTGGTGAAGTTTTGGGAAACATTTGCCTGGCCCATATGTCACCCACCGGGGTTCTTTGGAGGCCCTGAAGGGGAGAGAGAGAACCTGGGGGGCACACCCCCAAATCACTGCCTGACTCTGCCCCTCAGCTCCACCCAGAGGCACAGCCAGACTCAGACCTTTAAAATCCACGTGAAGAACAGGGCACTCACCAAGATCTCAGCAGCCACCTGAGAGCAAGGAGGAGACAGGAGAGAGAGGGGGGAAGGCAAGAGTCAGCGGAGGCCCAGAGAGGGGGCCCTGGGGTGCAGGTGAGGAAGCCTGGCTCAGGGTGGCAGAGGTCCCACAGTGGGGGGCAGGGAAGGGGCTGGGAGGAGGCACCTTCCCCTGACCTTTGGGTTGGAGCTCAAAATGAGGACAGGTCTAGGAATTCACGATGAAAGTGTTTACGGGAGGGGTAAGAGGAGGGCACAGGATGGGACATTCTACCCCTCACACCTGGCAACCTAGGGCGACTCCTCAGAGCCACCGAGAAGTTCGACGTGAGACGTGCCCTGTTTCCTACACCTTTTACCACATTTGCAGTTGAAGGGTCCTTAGGAGACCTGTCATTTACCCCCTCATGTTACAGACAGGAGACAGGAAAGCTGAGGCCTGGAGGGGACGTGCAGCCGATCAGGTGGGAAGATGCCAGCTGTTCAAGTCATCTTACAAGGGTGAATTTTCATCATCACGTTATGCTGAACACAAAATTCTGAGGTTAGGACACTATTTTGTTAGGCAAATAGCTGTGACTCGCAGGGCCTGGGAACAGAATATAGCCAGTCCTGTGTACCTCAGACTGAGTTTTGCCTTTTCTTTTTTTTCCGAAACTCTGCCAACTACTTTATTCTATTGGGCAGACTGAAATCATCCTCTTTATAAACATCTCAATAGCCTTAGGCTTTAGAAACCTTTTCATTAAATAAATTTGTAATGTCTATCAAAATTCAAAATGCACACACCGCTTGATCAAGCAACTACACGTTGCTAGGAATTTCTCTTACAAATAAACCAGCAGAAGTCTTTGGAGATATTGTTCACTGTAATAGAGAAAAACTGGAAACCATCACTAGATCACTTGTTAAATAGGCAATGGTTCATTTAGTAATGGAAATCCACGCAGCTAGTAAAAAGAATCAAACTGGTCTACAGGGCTGATAAGGAGAGAGTTTACATTTAAATTAAGCAGAAAAGTAAAGTACAGCATGCTGTGTATAAGTGTTCCTTTATCTAGATGAGAAAAGATAAATGTATGCTCACTCTTACATATTTACTGGGAAGTCGTGCTAGAGGGGTAGTCAAGATACTGTTGACAGTGGATACCTTCAAGGAGAAGGACTGGGGGGAAGAGCTTTTGCATTTTGTTTTATTTTTCCTGAAATTTTATGTTTACATTTCCTCAACATGCAAATACGTTAATTTTTTTTTAAAGTCAAATAGGAGTTATCAGAGCTACTAGGATTATGGGATGCTTCTGGTTTTTATTTACACTTTTCCATATTAAAAACAACCTGGTTGCACCTTGAGGACGTTATGCTAAGTGAAATAAGCCAGTTACAAACGGACAAATACTGTATGATTTCAAATATATGAGGTCCCTAGAGTAGTCAACTTCATGGAGACAAAAAGCAGAATGGTGGTTGCCGGGGGCTGGGGGGAGGGGGAGTAGGTAGTTGCTGTTTAATGGGTACAGAGTTTCAGTTTTGCAAGATGAAGAGATCAGTGGATGCATGGTGGAGATGGCTGCACAACAGTGTGAATGTACTTAATGCCAATGAACTGTACACTTCAGAAAGGTTAAGATGGTAAATTGTACAATGTGTTATGTGTATTTTACCACAGGTTTTTGTTAAAAGTTATGCTAAAAAGTCTAGTATTGCTATTAAAAAGAGGGAGATGTTTAAAAAATTAAACAAAATGGAATCTAAACTGTCAAAGATTCTTTACTTATTTGGATGAGAAGAACCCCCAGATATATTTGTTTTTTCAAAGCACTTTAAGACCATCATATTTGTAATATGAAAAATGCAGTGGGTAACTACAATAATTTTCCAGATATTCAACACAAAAGCTTTTCCTTATTAGCTGAGCCACTTCATGCCAAAATTAATCTCCGAAAGTTAGAGTTATCACATGGCCCAGCAATTCTACTCGTAGACATACACCCAAGAGAAATGAAAACATATGTGCACATAAAAACTTGTACACAAATGTTTATGGTAGCATTATTCATAATAGCTAAAAAGTAGAAACAACCCTAATGTCTATTAGCTGATGAATGGAGGTTAAAAAAAAAGTAATATATCCATACAATGAAATATTATTTGGCAATGGAAAGGAATAAAGTACTGACATATACTATGATATGGACAAACTGTGAAAATACTATAATAAAGTGAAAGAAAGTAGCCACAAAAGGCCAATTATTGTAGGATTCCATTTATATGAAATGTCCAGAATAGGTAAATCTAATATAGACAGAAAGTAGATAAGTGGTTGCCTAGGGCTGGGGGGTTGGGAGGAAATGAGAGGAACCGCAATATGTACAGGGTTTCTTTTTAGGGTGATGAAATGTTCTAAAATTACTGTGGTGATGGTTGCACAAGTCTGTGAAGACACTAGCAACCACCGAATTGTATTCTTTAAATGGGTCAATAGATAGTATGCAAATTATATTTCAATAAAGCTGTTATATTAAAAAATAACCTGGAGATTGAATTATCTAAAAATGGCCACAATTCTTCATTTCACTCTGGATCTATAATAATTAGATCATTTACATGATTTACTGCTCACACTGGAACACTGAGAATAAAGGGCAAGCTATTTGCAATACTGTGGGGCAACAGGTAAACACTGGCCATATGTCACCTGATCATAACAGACCCAGATTTTGAGGTTGTTCTCGATGCTCAGAGTGAGAGCCTGGGAAGGAGGAGGTGTAAAACCAGCAAGCACACACCATCAAGCACTAATGTCATTATTTTTCTGGGGGACCTTGGCTCTGCATATGAAATGCCTTCAATTTTTGTATACATTTTCCTCCAGCATTCCCAATTCACCTCGAGAAATCTATTCTAAGGAAAAAAATCATGAATGTGATGAGAGTTGGTTACCAGGGAGAGGGCTTTTTAAAAGAAGTTTGGTAGATGCTTAAGTATTTAGCCATTAAATGATGCTATTGATTTTTAAAAAATGATATGTTACCGTATTCACAGAATACTCATTTTTAACTGTTATAAATCAGGAATCCATTTTTATAAATACATAAAAAGACAACTAGAATAATATATTCTAAAATATTAACAATAGCTATTATTAGTAGTAGGTTATGGGGTTTTGTTTTTGGTTTTGCTTGTTTATTTTCTAAAGTTTCTACAAAAGAATATGTATTACTTGAGAAACAAAATATTTCTAGCTATAAGGAAATGAGTCCACACTAAGATCAGGGTCTAGCAACTGTGATCTGGAGAAGCAGCTGAGTTGGGCGGGGTCTGGCTCTGGCTCCCTTGGTTGACTCCACCCAGGTTCTCTCTCCCGGCTTCTCTCCTGAAAAGTGGCTGTCAGCAAGGCCCACCATTGCCCCCTGCTGGCAGCAACTAGAAGCATAGCCTCCTAGGCGGACCACGCACCAAGCAGAATTCCCCGGAGGATGAATTTCTGGGTGATGGATGGATTGGGGTTGAGCTTTCAGGAGGAAGCCAGGTTCAAAGACCCTTAACGGCACAATGGGGCTGCTCACAGCAGTACTTAATAAATACTTGCTGAATGCGGGGATGAAATGTGGCCTCAGCAAGCCAGTCTAGAGGGGGGCTTCCGTAGACTGGGTTCCCAGGCTAGCCCCCATAAACATATCTATAACACATTTGGAATACCTTATCTGAATGGAACCCTGTAGCTTCTGACAACTGTATTCCAAACAAGGGGCAGGACAACTAGACACCAGCAGCTACCTGGTTTGGAAGCTGCAGGGAAATTACTAAATTGGGTCCTGGAGGATATTAAATGGCATTAAGTGCAGGTTTTGGAGTCAGTCAGGCCTGGCTTAAAATCACACCGTGGCCACTTAGAAACTGTATCCTTGGATAGGTAAGGGGCTTCATTTTTCCTCCAGTAAGAAAATGGGGTCATATCAAAGTATGAAATAGCCTCAGCATCATACTCAGTACACACTGTAATAGTTTTGTAGTTGTCGGGTTACAGCTACAGATTCTTCAGCTCTGATGGTGCTGTAACATTTCACACCTCTGTTGGTAGAATTCAGAACAGGGCTGCTGCCCTGACTCCCAGTCTATCAGGGCTCTTTTCAACCCACCCACTGTAAAAGAAGGGGGCTGGAAACACTGGCTGTGGTATCTATGCCCGACCCCTGGACCTGGGCCGGGCCAGAGGATGCCGGGAACAAGGCACAGGTGAGTGGGGACAGTGCAGATGGCCTCAACAGGGACTCCCCATCCATGGGGACCCAGAGGGACAATGGATTTGGAGTTGTCCAGCCTCCATGAGAAGCCATCTCCAGACCTCAAGCTCATCAGCCTTAGAAGCAGGGTAGCAGCAGAGCAGCCAGAAGACCCTAGAGAACCCCCTGCCCCCCTATTCACTCAACAACACATATATACTGAGTACCAACCATGTGTCACTTTGGATACATCAGTGAGCAAAACAAAGACCCCAGCCCTCGATGAACTTCCTTTCTAGGTCTCCCAGGACATTCCCTTTGACTTGGTCACATTTTATAGATAATAAACTGAGACCTTTAGCACTCAGGCCCCCTTCCCAGCAAGCTCCCAGACCAGCGCCCTCTGGGTCAATTCCACCTGGGCCCCTGATTTGCTGTGTGACTTTCAGAAGCCATTCACGCTCTCAGGGCCTCCGTTTTCCAACTGTAACATGAGGGGCCTGACCTGGGCAATCCATAGGTTCCTTCTAGCTCTGAGGGTCTAGGGCTCATGCTCTACTCTTCACACAGGAAATGTCAGTAGCATCAGCACCACCCTCCCAAGCCTCTCTCTGAAAGTTCTGGAAAAGTGTCCTAGTCTCACATCTAAGGGTGGAGAGGTGCAGAGGCCAAGAGTCTAAGTGAAGCCGGTCACACCAGCCATGTCCTGCCAGATGCCTTCCCCACTCCCAGACAGCCGGGGCCTGGCATGGACAGATGTCAGCTGGAGTCACTGGGCAGGGCATGGGGTGGGGTGTCTCACCTGGGCATCTTCCCGCGCCCGGTCCCGATCTTCTCCTCCCTCCTCACGGTTCCCCTGCAGCAGGACCAGTAAGAAAGTTCAGCCTCCAAACATCCACCCTCTCTGTCCCTCAGTAGCCACAGGACTTTGCTCAGCCACTCACCTCTCTGAACCCTCTCCCTCATGTGTAACATGGGGACAGTAAACCTGCCTTCGTAAGGCAGGCAGTCGTAAGCATTAACACAAACATTGGGAAGGCACTTAGCTCAATGCCTGACTCAGACACACTGGGCTTGCCATAACTGTGCATCAGGGGCTGGCGCCTGGGTTGCAAGAATTCAAGAGATGGTAACAGAAGCTCTTGGATGATGACACAGGGAAAGGTCACCTACGTGGCTTTGTCCTGTCAGCTGGGGGCCCAAAAAGCCAGGTTGAGGGCAATCAGGGAAGGCTGCCTGGAGAAGGGGGCACCAAGCCAGCTTTGAAAAGTGAACAATGGAGAAGGCATTGCACAAGTAGTAACTGCCTCAGTGGTAAGACTCTGAGGAGGCAGCGGGGGAAGACATCCTCTCCTCATCAGGAGTGGACTCCTAACTCCCTGCCCTTCCCTGCAGCAACCCTTCCCCCACTCCCAGGGCCCCAGAGGGCCAAGCTGGCCTGGGGCCGTGAATTCACACACCGTGGCCAGAGAGATGAGGATCCTCTTGAAATGGCCGGACGTGTCTGAGCTCAGAGCATCTTCCAGGGACTTGTGATAGTCTGAGACAGAGAAAGGAGGTGTGGGCACCTGCTGGCCAAGAAGGACATGGGATGGGGAAGGGGTCCTAGAAGGGCAGACTGAAGTCAGAGCACTGCTGGCGGGGTGGTGGAGATGAAGGAGTTTGTAGTTGGCTCTTGGGGGCATCCAGCTACCCTCCTGTTGATTCTGACAGTGATGTACCCATCGGTCCATCATCTCCCTCTGCTCCTGTTCCTGCTGAGGGCTCAGTGCCTCGCCTCTCTCCCATACAACGGCACCTCTGTCTTCACTCTCTTTCCTACTTTCGCTTCTGCATGGTAGTTGCTGAACCCAAAAGTACAGCTCTGATCATGTCACTTCCCTGCTCAAAGATTCTACCATTTTAAAGCTGCTCAGAAGAGAAAATGCTTAAAATGTTTTTGACTGACACGCAAGGTTCTTCAGGATAATATGGGATCATTTGTTAAAAATTTATTAAAAATTTCAAGACAGTAACAGCAAAGCATGTAACCAGGCACAGGGCCTTCTGAATGCGGGGCCCTGTGTGACTGCACAGGCCAAACGCCCATGAAGCCATCCTCTCTCTCCAGTGGCCTGGGTGCTCTCTCTCCCACTCCCAGTCAAACCCTCTTCTACCTCCAGGCCTCTGTCCTGCTGGGACTCCGTCTGGGGCACCCTTTTCCCAGACACAGGGCAGGGCACACCCAATGGGCTTATCAAAGCCTCGTGGCCTGAGAGGAGGGAGATGGGGCAGGGCTGTAGGGTGAGGCCAGGAGCTGGGGGACCTGCTCTTCCCCCCCCACTTCCCAGCGGCACTGGCCCCAGGCCTCCCGCACTCACCCTCCTTATAGGCCTCATTGATGGCCCGGATTTCAGCGTTGGTCCGAGTGGCCAGGATTTCGATGAGAGCCTTTTCATCTGTGCCGGCTCCCTAGAAGGTCAAGGCAAAGAGGATCTGAACCACAGCCCTGACCCCCGTGCAGAGGCCCGAGGGGCCCAGGTCAAAGAGATCCCTGCTCCAAGAAACCACGCAGGAGGTCAACGCTCAGATCAAGCCTTTCCTAATTTTCTTTTTACCCTCAGATGTGGCCCCCAGGCCAGACCTTGGCATGATCAAGGGACCACACTAGCTTGTAAAGATTTCCAGAACCTCCCACGAGAAGTGCTTTGGACCAAAAATTTTAAAAAGAAAAGAATATACAGGATATGGGGGTATGTGTATAAAAATGCTTATATGCATATATATATGAATATAAATAGTTATATCTAAGTACATAAAAAAGACAGAGGACATGCATCACAGTATAACAGTGATTGTGGTCTCCGGGTGGGTGAGGGATCACAGATGATTTTTATTTTCTTCTTTTTTGCTCTGTGTATGTTTTCCCAAGCTTTCATGGTGAACACATATTTGTCAGAAGAAAAAAAAAGTTCCGTGCTTTAAGGAAAACAACAAGCTACATTTGTTTACATTTGGATTTGACGAATGATACATGGACTGAGGCAGCTGAGGAACCCATTATTCTAAGGTCCCCACTTTGGGGAAGGGAAGGGAGGTAGACAAGACTGGTTGACTGATGGATTCAAATATCTGTTAAACACCCATTATGTGCCAGTCACTGTGCAAGCTGCTGGGGCAATGGCTATAAAAAAAGGTAAGACGTGTCTCTGTCCTGGGAGGTTACTGCCCAGTGGTCAACCGGTCTCTGGGTTCTCTGACCTGAAGGAAAGCTTCAACAGTCTCTTTATTAAAAGCTGGTGTGTGATGAGGACAGCCTTATCCTAAGTGTTCTGAGATCCATGGTCTAGCCCCATCCTTCTCCTAATTCCATGTTTTTAAGTCATTCATTTTTTTGTCCAGGAATTTTAAAAGGACAATAATCTCAATTTGCTTTGCCCAGGGAATGTCTGTTCTCCTCTTAATCCTTAAGGAGCCGAAAACTCTATAGTGGTTTCATGTGGTTGTCAAGTCACTCGAATCAGACAGACTTGATCCGAATTCCAGCTCTGCTACTTCCTAGTGCTATGACTTTAACCAAGTAACTTAAGCTCTGACCCTCAGCTTCCTCATCTGTAAAATGGGGACAAAAGAGAAGCCTTGCCTTGTGGGTTGATGAGACAGGGAACTGAGCTAAGACACTGAGCCCAGGATAGGTGTGGGAGGGGGTCTACCAAGGAGTTACACCCAACACACCTGGGCTTGGGAAGAGTGCCTGTGTCCCCCCCCCAGCACCCACAGAGACTGGACCCCACTCCCTTGGTGCCCACACCTTACCTCCATGGCTTTCTTCAACTGCTTGGCATCATAATGGGCTGGTGGCATCATGAGCCCCAGAATCAGCCTCGCCAGGTCTCCAGAGAGCTCAGACTTCAGGTCAGCCATCAAGTCCTGCAGAGGGCAGAGCCAAGGTCATGCCAACATCAGCACTTGCCCACATGTGACTTGGGACAGGGAGGAGACATGGAAGGAGGAGACGGGGGCTCCACATGGATGCAGGGATCGTGGGAGCCTGTGTCTGTCTTGGCTGATGTTGGGTTCACTGTTTTGAGGAAGCCAAAGAGGGTGGGGGACAAAAACCAAGCTGGAGGAAGACCTGCTTGTTCTCCTTGGAGGCGGGAGACAGGGAAGGAAAGGGGGCAGTGCCATTTCCATCCTGGGGAAACTGGTCAGCCAAAATTAGATGCCACTAACACAACTCATATCCCTGATCGAAGCTCTAAGTGGAGCCAGTCGCACACGTGTTGCTGACCACAAGGAACCTGGGGTGCAGTGGGAGGGAGAGGTGTGTGTGTAGGCAGCCCAAATCCAGTGCTGGAGACACTCCAAGAACACGTGGCCACAGGGGGTCCCACTGCCATGAAGACCCAGGTGCAGAGCTGGCTGTGACAGGCCGAGCTCCCTCCAAGGAGGAGCATGGAGGGGGGGCCCAGGGCCCAGGCTGAGGCCCTTACCCGGCCGAAGTGAGACTTGAAGGTCTGGCGGATCTGCTGCCGTTGGGCGTTGCTGCGGTGCGTGATGATGTCAATGATGGTGTCCTCATCAGTTCCTGAGTCCCCAAAGCCACAGTTCAGAGGAAGGCCTTGGCCCATCTCCCCCATCTCCCCCAGTGATGGGCCTCATCCACCTCTGTCAGGGTAGAGGTCAGGATAGGCAGTCTTATGCCCCCAAGTCCCTGCAGCAGCCTTGCTTCTGGCCCAAGCCACTAACTTCCCCTGGATTTCTTCTGCACTTCTTTCTGCTGTATCACTAGTTGAGGAAAAAAAGACCCCTGGGAGAGCAGAGAGCACTGGGTTGAGAGCCAGGGCTTCTGAGTTCTAGTCCCAGCTCTGGCAATGGCTATCCCCTTGGACAAGTCCCCTCCCCTTCTGTTTCACAAAGAGCTGGACGGGTTACTAAGGGATCCTTCCAACCTGACAACCTAAGTCCTTTTGGGGACCCTGTGTCCTTTCTCTGTAATGCCCTGAAAGCTGGACCCAAAGTCCCTCTAACCACAGCAGGTTGACTCTGGAAGGCATCAGGGTACCATTTCCTGCCCCTCAGATCAATGCCATCAACCTCAGACCTGGCACAGGACTCTGTCTTTATTTATTTATTTATTAAATTTTTAAGGACTCTATCTTTCAAGAACATTTTTACCCCTGTCATCTTACAGTCTTAGATATGCTTGGTAGATATTATTATTCCCATGAGACAAATGAAAATGAGGCCCAGAAGGTAAAAGACTTAGCCCAAGGTCCCCTGGGAGGTGCTGTTAGACAGGTGGGCGAGAAAGGGCAATGGAAGCCAAACCCAGATGCTCTGTCCCCGCTGGCCTTCCTGAGGACAGGCCACCCACCCACAGGTGGTTCTTCTCACCTAAGCCAAATGGAGGCCTGGATATGGGTAACCAGCAGGGGGTGTTCCCACGCCAGAACTGGCCTCTTGGGTTACAGGGTCTACGTCCCTTATTTTATGCATGGAGATACTGAGACCCCCAGGTGGGTTACAGGACTTGCCCAAAGTCACACAGTGAGTCAGCAGCATAGCCAGAGCAAAAACCCAGCCTTATCACCTAGTACTTTTTTCTATACCAGGGCCTGGGAGCACCTTGGTCTCTGGGAATGTTCCTTACAAACGCCCTCACTCCCCTCCTCCCTAGACCTAGGGAGCTGGAGGCTCCAGGGTGATGGAGACTCAAAGCAAATAAAGTGCTCGTCATCCTGCAGACCCCAGTCTGAGGCCTCAGCTCTTGCCCCTGCCAGGCCCATTGCCAGACCTGCCACCCCTGCTGCTCCAGAGGCCAACCTGGTCCCTTTCACGTGCCCCTTACCAAGTCCCTTCATGGCTTTCCGCAGGGCTTTGGCATCTGCGTCAGGGTTAAAGTCACCAGCTGGGTGCACAGTTCCTTTCATCTGCAAGAAGCAGAAAGTGACTCAGCAGGTGCCTGGAGGCCCCCCGGGGGCCAGGCCAAAAGAGGAGCATGCGAGGGAGGGGAGGCTTTCCCCATGAGCCCCAAACCAAGCAGCTTGGGGGGAAAGAGGCGGGGGTGAAGGCACAGCAGACAGACCCCTGCCCTAGAGCTGAGAGAGGGAGGAGAGCGACAAACCCAGGCCTGGGAGCAGGTCAAGTGTTGTCAGGGGAAGAGAGGCTGGGCTCCTGCCCCAGGAGTCAGCTCTGGCCCAGCTGCACTGGAACCCAGTCCATCGGAACCCTGCCCTGTTGCCAAGGTCTTCTTGCCTCTTAGAGAAATGCTCTCCCTGAAAAGGCAACTGAAATGTCCTGAAATACCAGAACAGAGTTGCCCAAATTTCAGTCACTCCTGAATGACCTTCACAATGTTTTCTATATTTGTGTACACCCCATGTTATTTCTTAATATTTTAACTTAATTCAGCTTCTGTTTTATTTAAATGCATTCATTTTGAAGTGCACTTAAATATTCCTAAAGGGCAAGGATTTTGGTCCATTTCGTTCTTTGATATACCCCCAGAGCCTGCAGCAGTGCCTGACACAGGGGTAAGCTCTCAAAAAAAATTTGCTCAGTGAATTAATGAATGAAAATGATTTTATATCACTATCATGAATAGAAAGTTGGTGTCACGTGCCATAAACTGATAATAACCCATGAAAATAAATGTCATAAAAACAAAACACAGGCTTCCCTGGTGGCGCAGTGGTTGAGAGTCCACCTGCCGATGCAGGGGACACGGGTTCGTGCCCTGGTCCGGGAGGATCCCACATGCCACGGAGCAGCTGGGCCCGTGAGCCATGGCCGCTGAGCCTGCGCGTCCGGAGCCTGTGCTCCACAACGGGAGAGGCCACAACAGTGAGAGGCCCAAGTACAGCAAAAAAAAAAAAAAAAAATTTTCAAATACCACCAAATTTAACAAGACACCGTTGCTTGCCAAAAGCTGTGAACCTGAAGTTGGCTCTCTCAGCTCTTTGTGAAAAGGGGAAATTAGCGACTATGGCAAAGATGTGGCACCAAACTGAGACTCCTTCTTTGACATTAACAATAAGGTTGATGAAAGTGAAGTGGAGCAGCTTTCTCACTATGTGGAGTCAGTGTTATTTAATGCCATGGAAGTCCCCCTCCCCAGAAGAAAAACTCAATTCATTTCTCATATGACTTAACATCATCTGCAATGACAGCTCTTGCCTTATAATTTGGGAAACGCTGTCCTATAACATCAGAGCACAAGAGCCCTTGGAGGGCAACCAGACTGCCATGTCTAACAGCCTCGTCTGAGAGATGGAGACAGAGAGAGGTGGGGACCCGCCAAAGGTAGCTAGCGAGTGAGTAATGGAGTCCTAGGTTCCAAATATTTTCGTAGGGGCCAAGTGCTACCAGTCCCTGGATGCATTTGCCCTGAGTACTTCTGTGAAACCTTTCCTTCTTGCCCTGTGTGGACCCTGGGTCTGAGGATGGTCAGGATGACCAAGAATCCCCCAGTGCACCCAGGGGTGCCCAGCTGTTCTCAGCTTTCATGCCTCCAAAACCCAACTGTCGGGCCCAGGATGGGATAGGCCCCGCTACTGAACCAACCAGGTCTCCATTTGGCAAGGTCTGTTAGTAGTTAGTTGGGCAGAACACCTCCCAGCATGTGAGAGGTGAACGCAGGAATCAGATGCCAACACCAGAGTGCCCACCCACCCATCCATCACTCCGCGGAGAACAGGAAGCTTCAAGACGCGAGACTCAACGTGTCGGGTTGGCCACCAGGGGGCAGCTGGGTGCCAACCAGAGCAGCAGGAAGGTGCGAGCAGAAAGTAGAAGCTGCGGTCAAGAGGTCAAGCAGGAGTGGGGGAGGGTCTGACCTCTACTCGGGCCACTGCACTAAGTTCCCACATCTGATAGGCCACCTGCGCTGCCTCCGGGAAGAACTTGCCGGCAGCACTGGAATGGAGGGTGTTAGGGAGAGGACAGGAGGGAAGGTCATCGTGGGCAACACACACGCATACGCATACACACACACACACACACACACACACACACTCACTCATGCACACACACTTCAAGTAAATCCATCTGGCTTTCCCTTCTCTGCAGCCTGGGCCTCACCCATTCACCACAGCCCTCCCTCCACTTCTGAGAACCTTCTACCCTCTCTTGAGACCACCCCCCACCACCATGCTGACTCTGAGCAGCAGCCTTCCTGGCGCCAGGCCCCACGCAGGAGATGATTTCTCTAGTCCCTCAACCTCCCCTTTCCTCTTTATAATTTGAGTGACTTCTATCCAAGTCTCCCCTCTCAGACATGTCCATGACCAGCTTAGGACCACGCCATCTCTACCTCTCCTTCTGCCAAGCACCCCGGTTTATTAGTTGCCAGGTAAGTATCTGCTGAACTGAATCAGCCCCTAAGGCACTTAACAAAGGTAAACAGGAGGCTCTCGTATTCCCTACTTAACTGGATCATTGTAAGCCCCAGAGAAGGGAAATCAGAGTACCTATAGTTCCTTTCCTAGCACCCAAATCTGGTCAAGTCATGCCCCAATTTAACGCCTCCAATGGCTGGCTCTCTGCTACCCTTAGGTGAGGTTCATGTGCCAGGAAGAGGCCCCAGACCCTGCCCATCTCAGCCTCATCTCTCCCCAGCATGCTACAAAAGTGCGACCTCAGTTACATAAATGAACCAGGCTGTGCCTTCTCCTCTCTAGGCCCTCTCTCCACCCCAAACACTCTCCCTCCAGGCCCTGTCTTCACCTCTTCACCTTCCTCCTTGCATCTCAGCCTCATTATCTCCAGGAGCCTCCCCGCCCTGTCTGGCATAGTGCACCCTCTGAGGGCTCTCAGAGGCTCATATACTTCCCCATCATGTACGTACACCCTGGTCTGTGTGCTTTTCTAGTCCGGAGGCATCATCACTGTGCTTCCCCTCAATGCCTGCACATGGAGAGTACTTAATACAGAGATGCTGAATAAACAAGTAGTCAGAGCAGGCATCTGTATTTTTTCCATTTAACAGATGATGAAACCGAGAAGCACCTGTGAAGAAGGTAGCAGGGACCAGACCCTCATATTCTGATTCCTGGTCCACACCCCCAGACTGATGTCCAAGTTCACAGGAGTAGATGTCTCCATGTATGGGAGACCACACTCATGTGCACAAACATGGACACGCAGACTTTCACCTGTGTGGTGCTCTGACCTTCGGGGTAACCCCAAGCCCATCCAATCCATCATCCATCCATCCATGCATCCATCCATCCACCCATCCATCCAGATGAGGCCAAGAGAATCCTGACCAACCAAGCCTGAAGCCACGCCCTCCAGCCCTCGGCCAGGAGGTCACTTACTCATCATCTCCCCCACACAGCTTCAGCAGAGTCTTCTTGTACTCGCCAGAGGTGTCATTCTGGGGAGAAAGACAGAGAAAGGTTACCTCTCACTCAGCCCTGGGATCCTCTCAGACAAGGAGGGGAGGTTCTCCCCCGAACAGGGGGAGGCTGACCACGTATTCACAGCAGCCCTGACTCTCCTCCTGTCTGGAGGTGGCTGAGACCAAAAAGTGGTGTACTGGTAAGTATTAACAACTGGCTCTCTGGGAAAAAAAGAAAAAAAAGCCCTGATTTGTAGCATTTGCCAATTTCCATTGTGTAAATACCTCCAATGGACAATTCCAAGCTACCGATATGCCTTTAGTGAACGTGGAATTAAGAAGAGACGCCTTCCCCAGACAGCTGCCCTCAGCACACCCCTGCCACCAGATAATCCCCAGCCGCGCTCTCCCACATGAAACAGTCCATAAAATAGGGCTCCCTGAGCAAAAACATTGGGAGTGCCAAAACCAAACAAACAAATGTACATTTGATAGACACGGCATATTCTACATCCCTCTTGGAGCCTCATAATGGACATACTATAGTGAAGGCTGTGAGAAGTTCTGAGGTAAAGAAGCTGACTTATCTTTGCTTATTCTACTTTTTCCCAAACGTTTTCCATGGGACATTTTTGCACACAATGCTTATACAATTTCTATTTAGAAATACACTTTGGGGGGCTTCCCTGGTGGCACAGTGGTTGAGAATCCACCTGTCAATGCAGAGGACACGGGTTCGATCCCTGGTCCGGGAAGACCCCACATACCGTGGAGCAACTGAGCCCATGCGCCACAACTACTGAGCCTGCGCTCTAGGGCCCGTGAGCCACAACCACTGAAGCCCGCATGCCTAGAGCCCGTGCTCTGCAACAAGAGAAGCCACCACAATGAGAAGCCCAAGCACTGCAACGAAGAGGAGGCCCCGCTCACTGCAACTAGAGAAAGCCTGCGTGCAGTAACAAAGACCCAATGCAGCCAAAAATCAATAAATAAATTTATAAAGAAAAAAAAAGAAGCACACTTTGGGGAGCACAGCTTGAACTCAGAAAGCTTTATCCCACTCACCCGAAACAAGGAGAACCCAACCAGCTCTGCATCCGTCTCTTGTCTCCAGTCTCATGGGCTGGACAGCCCAAAGTCATCGCCTGGCCCAGGGCCAACAGGTCCCCAATAAACCCTCCTTTGTGTTCTTCAGTGCCTCCTGCTGCCTTCAGGAGGCTGACCTCTCACTGCCCTAGGGATGGAGTCCTCAACCTGGATTCAACTTCATGCTCTTCATGGCCCCGCCCTGCCTTCCTTTAAAGAGGTGCCTCATGTCTTACAAGCACCCTGGACACTTGCTCCTCTGTTGAGCTGCCTTAAATTCCCTGAAGGTGCCACAGGCTGAGGCTCCTGGAATCCCCATGAGATGCACAGCTTTCCAGGACAGTGCCTTTTCCCTTGGGAGAGTTCCCCAGCCCTCTCTGTACCCCCGTGAACGCCTCACCTTGATCATGCTGTACAGGGACTTTTCATATTTCGTCCGGAATATCTCCCGGATGTCGAGCATGTCCAGCTCACTGCGGGAGACCATGATGCGGATCAGGGTGTTGTCCCGAGTCCCCAGCCCCTGCAAGACAAGCGGGTTTGGAGGACGGGGAGTTGAGAGGGGGCTGGAGTGCTGACAGCCCCCAGCTCAACTGAAAATACAACTTTTTGAGATAAAATGTTAAAATTAAGAATGAAAGAAGCAAATTGCCAATCCCCCCAAAGCTCTCTGTGTGTCCCTCCTGCTTTTATCTCCTTCCTCCCCCCACCTCATGTCATTCCCATCCTCGATACCCTCATAATTTTACCTAACTTTGTAACTCTAAGCAATACGTGGTTTAGGTTTGCACTTTTTTTTTTTTTTTTTCCCAGTACACGGGCCTCTCACTGCTGTGGCCTCTCCCGTTGCGGAGCACAGGCTCCGGACGTGCAGGCTCAGCGGCCATGGCTTACGGGCCCAGCCGCTCTGTGGCATGTGGGATCTTCCCAGACCAGGGCACGAACCTGTGTCCCCTGCATCGGCAGGCGGACTCTCAACCACTGCGCCACCAGGGAAGCCCTAGGTTTGCACATTTTGGAACTCTGTAAATACACCACTATGCATTTATTTGTCCATGCTGCTCCTGATGGACACTGGGTTGTTTCTATTTCTTTCATAATATGGACAACACTGCTATGAACGTTCTTATGAACACATCATACAGGCAAACGTCTCTGCGGGGCCCAGCTGTCCAGCTCACTCTGGCGCTGGAAGACAGAGGATGGGCTACAGGCCACTTGTCCTTGTGGGATGGCCATGCAGGGACTTTGGGCCTATGGCCTCTGGCAACAAATGATTCATTCAGCCTGGTGCACTATGGAAATATCACCACTTTCTGTGTGTCATGTGTGTAAAGTCCTGGGAAGCACTATCCTCAGTACCCGGGTCTCAGGGATGAACATCACGAATCTTGGCAGAAAACGCTGAACAGTTTTTCACTTATTTACGTACATTGTATATAAACATCTTGTTTAATAGTATTTAAAAAGCATGGGCTTCCAATTGGGATTGACATATACACACTACTATGTATAAAATAGATAACTAATAAGGACCTACTGTATAGCACAGGGAACTCTACTCAGTACTCTGTAATGGCCTATATGGGAAAAGGATCTAAAAAAGAGCAGATGTATGTATAACTGATTCACTTTGCTGTACACCTGAAACTAACACAACATTATAAATCAACTATACTCCAATAAAAAATTAAAAAAAGCATGGGCTTCCAACCTAGCTGGCTAGCTGGATCGGGTGCAGGCTGTCACTGCACCCTCTGATCAATCATGAGGACAGGGCAGGTATCGGGTGGACAGGTGTGTGACCAGGCAGCACTCCAGGCTCTGGAGCTCACCTGGGACAAAGTGCCAGCACGCTGTCCTGTGGTCAATGCCTTGAACACTCTCTTTGGCCAGTGGACCCCAAGGATTTGCCAGACTCCCAATAGTCCTGTGGAGGCGTGCAGAGTCCCCATCCCCCTACCTCATTCACATCAACCCCACCACGCACCTTCATGGCCTTGAAGAGCCTTTCAGAAAAATACTCTGGGGTGCTCCGGATGCACTTCACTGGGAAGAGGGAGGAAGAGGTAGTTATTCTGGCTGCCTCGGAAGGACGAAGGGGTGGCCCGAGCCCTTTTTTGTTTCCGTTCCTTGGGGGGTCACCAAGTTCAAGCCTGGGAAGAACCTGGTTCCTGATAAGCCGCAGTCCTAGAGCACCCCAGACCCACTTTTATCACAAATCCAGGGGACAGAGAAATCAGAAAATGGGCCTGTTGTAATGTGGGGAGTGCACTGCAAGGACCCCCTTCCACTTTCTAGTCCTTCGGGGTTTCATAGGGAACTGGGTCAGGTGGGGAAGCATCTGGGATGGGGCTGGGAAAGGTAGTTCCTCAACAGAAAGGTACCAGCTGAACCTCTGGATCTTGCTGGCAGAGTGGGCTAGAACCTGACTACTTTAAATAGGGTTGGTGGGGGATAGCTCTGGGCAAGATGAGGGCTGGGCCGTAGTTCTCCCCCAAGAAACACATACACACAACCTACCCCAGGCTCAGACATACTGACTCTTGAAATGTCTGGCTTGCAAACAGACAACCTGGTTTTCTCCTTCCCACCTCCATACCATACAATTCCCCTGTTCCTGGGTCAGAATCCCTGAATCCCTCAAAGGCCCCGGGAATGCAATGTCAGGACGTACCCACAGAAAGCATCAGCTTCTCAAAGTCCCCGGACAGCTCCCCTCGGATGCTGGCTTCGATCGGCTTCCCCGTGGTCTTCAGATACTCATCAAACACTGAGTCCGACAGAGAGAAAGGGGTGTCAAGAGTACCCCCATAACACTGGAAGGAATGGGGACTTCAGAAGGGGAGGCATAGCGGCCAGGACCAGAGTGCCACCATGAAGGTAGGGCTGGCACCTAGGAAGGGGTCAGGGAGGTCGTGCACATCACCAGTCACCATGCAGCCTCGCTGCGTCTGCTGTGAGGGACCGTGTACACCTCCTGCTCCAACAGGAAGACGGGACTGGTACTGAGATGGAGGGGCTGAACATCCCGTTAAGGCCTCTCACGAGGGCCTATACAAACCACCGTCTAATAAAATCAAGACTAGTGTTTGGGTTGTGCATGAGGCAGCTATCGTGCTCCCTTAGCAGAAAAGGAAAAGAGAAAGGAAATCTTGGCATAACTCGATGGGGGCAGCTGTAGGTCTTCTCTGGAGCTTACCCAACCGAAGGTGCTGCTTGCTGCGATTTCCCAAAATGTAAATGAACTGGGCTTCATCTGTTCCCCATTTCAGTTCCCCTGCCTCGTACAGGTCCTGAAGGGGAAGAGGTGGGACTTAACTAAAAGAGGAAACCGCAGGAGACAGAACTCACCAGCCAAGCCACTCAGAACTGCTGCCAGATCCCTGAACATGCCAGTAATTGGTAGCCTCAGGACATCTGCATACACCTGTACAGCTGTCTCCCTTTCTTGCTGGGAAACTCCTACTCAAACTTCAGGGCCCAGATTAAATGTCCCATTTGTTCTCAAAGCACTTGCTGATGTCCCTAGGCAGAGTTCTTTTCCCTTCCCTCTCTTCTAGGCTTCCTGTTTCTTTATAGCTTTGATCCAGTGTATATTGTAATATTTATATGCCTTGCTTCCCACTATGACACGGGCTCCTCAAGAACAGGAATTATGTCTTACATTCTCTGTATCTACTGCTGCAGTGTTACTGGCACATAGTGGGGGCTCAAAACACCTGGAATGTATGGTATATCCACAGGGAGGGTGTTTGTGTGATTAATATATGCCTGTCTCCCCAGTACTTTCTGACTTTGTTCATTTAGGATTCCCCAGTGCTTGGCAGAATGCCTGGCACACAGTAAGTGTTCAATAAATATTAATTAACTGAATGAATAAATGAACAAATGATGAAAAGCTCCAAAATACATCTCACCAACTTTACGTACTGTGTACCTTTGAAAGCTAACTTAAGTCCTTTCTTCAACAAAGCGCTGTATAAATGATGGCTGTGAGTCAGTTATTTCTAGTATCTGATGCAAATTACTTTGCCTCCAGCCCTTCCCTGGATGCCCAACCTCTCCCCTCTCTCAGGGCTGCCTCGCTGTGCCCGGGGACCTCCACTGGTGCTGATTTACCTGGACGTCCTGCTGTACCAGGTCCTCGCTCACTACATCATCCTCCTCCCTGGTTCCCTGGGCAGAAAGACAAGGAGCACGTGGTTCAAATACCAGAGCCAGGACAAAGCCTGGATGCCAGTGGTGGAGACAGGAAGGACTGGGAAAACCATGGTGGCCCAGAGTATCCAGGAGAAGAGACTGACAGCAGCCACTGGATCAAGACCACAGCACCTGGGAATTCCCTGGTGGTCCAGTGGTTATGATCCGAGCTCTCGCTGCTGAGGGCCTGGGTTCAATCCCTGGTCGAGGAACTAAAATCCCACACACCGTGCAGTGCAGCCAAAAAAAAAGAAAAAAAAAAGACCACAGCATCTATTTTGCAGCAAATCATAGGGCCCCTCCCACTGGCTTCTCCCTCATCCTTGGAGCTTGGACCAAACAGGGGAGTCCTGAGAATACCCAAAGTCTTCCTAGGTGCCTCCACCCCAGAGGAAGCCTTGTACTCAGAATACCTCTGAGGACAGGACTCCTGCCACAAGTCCTGGCATGGCCCACGAGGCCATCCAACATCACAGGGGTCAAAAGTCTGCATATTTGCATTCTGTTAGGGGCTCCCATATCTTAACCCAAGGAATTCACCAATGAGGATTTGAGACTGGGGGCCTGAGATCTGAGCTCACAAGCTGTGAAGGCACCAAATCCTATTTGTGTTCCTGTCACTCCACCCACGCCCTATGCCCCATCAGACGGAGGGGGATACTCATAGGGGCCAGGGGCCAGCCATACTGGGCTCCTAGTTATGTGGGCAGAGGTCAAGCCTATGCTTATCTCCTGTTCCCCCTGAACTGTGCATTTCAGGATCTCAAACCCCCTGGTTCTCTTTGGGAGTGAGCCTAAGGCGACAGAGCCAGTACGCTTACAATCCATGCTATGTAACCGCCTGCTAGATGTTAGATATTGAGGAGGCCACATCCTTGACTCCAAGATACAGGCTGGCACGCTCCTGTCCGGAACATGCACTTTGAAAATGGGGGCAAAAGGCCACGCTTTCCCACTCTTGAAGATCATCTCCTGATAATTCCGCAGCTGCTTAATACAGAATGAGGATAGTTATGGTAATAAGAGGAAGAGAACTGGGAGCAGCTGCTGTAAAATGGGGGGAGGGAGGGCAATGAAAGAAACAAAGAGGTGGCTTTATATATAAACCTTCCTAGAAGTTTGGTCCTTGGAGCTAGACTTGAGATACCTCAATGCCTGTTCCCAAGGGGCTGGGCAGGGAGAGGAGAAGCAGAAGGGTGGGATGTGTACTCCAGCCACTGAAGTCGTGCGGAATGCAGGCCTGCTGTTGCCAGAGCTTTCGATTATTCAAAAGAATCTAGAAATCTGATTTTGGACCAAAATCTCCCTAGTTTTAAATGTTAGCAACTAACTCAAAGTGTTTTTTTAAAAAAAAAGTATGTGGGGGGAAATGAACAAAGGAAGAAACCCAACTTGGGCAGGCAGAACTCAGCCATGGACACCAGTGTGCAGCACCTTTATGCTCTTTTTTATGTCATCCGTGGGTGGGAGGGAGTAGCAGGGCTTGGCTATGGGGGAGTGCCACGCAGGCAGCTCCAGAGATGCTATGCCCCTGCTGGCGCCCCTGCTGGTGAGCTCAGGTAGGTGCAGTGGCTGGGGAAGCCATGGCAGGAGCGAGGCTGGAGAGGAGGCGGAAGGGGTATGTGTGGAGAGAGGAAGGAGGACACAGGAGCACAAGAGAGACAGGGTATGTGAAAAGAAATGCAGGTCACCTGCCTGTGCAAGCCACGGGGGACAGAATAGACCCTGGATGCTCAGATTCCACACCCAGGTGAGCCAGAGAGAAACCATCTCAAGTTTGAGGATAAGATGGGCAGAGGTGGGGGGGAGGCCACAAAACACCAAGGAGGACTTTACATGTGAAGAACCACCAAGGAGGCCCTCATGGGCCACCCTGTTTGGGAAAACAGGGAGAAGGTGCTCACAGCCCCCTGCACCCTGGCAGAGAGCTCGGGGAGGACCCCAAGGTGGACCAACCTGCAGCAGGACCACAAGCATCTTCTGGAAGTGACCAGAGGTGTCCCCAATGATGTCAGCCTCCAGGTCTCGCTCGTAGGCTGCGGGGAAGGAACACAAGCTCTAGTCCCATCCCCAGGACACCCCAGGAGACCAGGATAAAAGTCCCTGCTGCCCCTAAAATGATCAGGTATTTGTTACAAATTCCCAAACCTAGTCCCAAACCCAGACAGCCATGGCAAGACCCAGGGTGTATTTTCACAGTTCTCTGTACTGACCCATGATGTGATGACATGGAATCTGCCCAAGTGTCTCTATCCCCACCTGTGCTGTCCTACCCCAGACACCATTGTCGCTCACCTGGAGAGTGGCTACAGCCTTCTGACTGTTCTCTCTGCTTCTCCAATCCACAGCAACATGGGTGACTGTCTTAAAGCCCACATTCATCATGGGTGCCTCTGTTTCCCACTGGGCTTGGAATAAACATTGTCTCTCTCTCTTGGCCTACATGGCCCTGTGTAATCCTGTCCTGCCCTCTACTGCTCTAGCCTCGCACTGGATACCAGGCTTATTCTGCTCGAGGGCCTTTGGTCTTGCCATCCCCTCTCCTGGGTCTTCTTCCCCACTCTGTGTACAACTGGATCCTTCTCATTTCCTCCCAAGACAGGCTTCCCTGACCACCTGTCTGAAGCACGTCCTCCCCAGTTAAAGTCAGATGCCTGTTCTCTGTTTGTTTCTTTCATAACACTTCACCACCACAAGTCATCATCATGTTTATTTGTTTACCTGTTTATGATCTGTATCCCTCATTACCTCGTTAATCTATAAGTTCTCAGGCAGGAACTATATGGATGCCCACCGCCATATCCTGAGAACCTCCTAGCACACTGCCCAGCACAGAGCAGGTACTTATTGGATGGATGGACAGAACAGAGGGAAGGAGGAAAAAAAGGTGAATGGGTGGAGTTTTAGGGTCCCTACTCTTGTGATCACCTTCATTACACATCTGAAAAACCCTGCATGGCCCCTCCTGCTCTTCTCACCATCTTTGTACGCTGCCACCAGCTGGTGGATCTGCTCGTTGGTCCGCGAAGCCAAGATCTCAATGAGGCACTTCTCATCGGTACCAACGCCCTGGGAGAAGGGAAGGGGCATGTGAGTCAAGGGTTGGGATGGGAGGCCACCAGCCCCGAGGTGGGAACCTGGGGTGGTCAGAGCAAAGAAACCCGCAGCACTCAGGGTGCCCCTAACACAGCTCTTAGGCACCAAGCTGGAGCTGCGGCCCTGAGACAGGGGTTCTAGTGCCACCTCTGCCTGCAGCTTGCTTTGTGATTGCTCATTAAAACAACTTTATCTTTCTGCACCTCTCTTTTCTCATCTATAAAATGGAGATGATACGAGTTGCTCTACTGAACTCACAGGAAGAATGAGAAGGTGATAACCTCTTACATGGCTAAGTTTATTAGTTAGAAACAAATTCATGTTTATTAGCTCATCTGAGGCAAAGATCATAGCACTTTATAAACTGTAAAGTGCTAAGTACACTCGAGGGCATTTGGTCTCTCCCCGCTTGGTGGGGAGCGACTTTCTACCTCCACTAGCCTGGGCTGCCCCTCAGATCCTGAACACACTTCCTCAGCTGCTCCTGCCCTTTCCTCTCCAGCCCACTCTGATCAACCAAATCCTCTCCAGGCTCTGGGCCCAGCTCGATCCTCTCATCTTCTGTGACACCCTCTCCAGCCACCCCGAGCCCAGGGCCTGTCCTCATGACCTCCTTTAACATGCCCTTGGCCTTTGGGTGTTGGACACAATCTGTCTCTGCTTCTCTGTGTCCTGCTTCCTCGGGACTGTAAGTTGCTGGGGTGGGCCTGTGGGCCAAGGGCCCCATTTCACAGGGTGGGCCTCACACCGACACCTGTCCCACCTCTGTCCATCTGGAGGAGACCGTGGCGCCCCTCTGGGATAGGATTTGAGCAAGCTGCCTCCAAGGAGGGCACACACGCGGGGTGGGTGCAGGGCTCACTGAACGCTTGCTGGAGAGGTTTGAATCTCCCATTAACCACGCCCCCAACCCTCACACATGCGCAGACCCACGCTTCATACCGAGATGGCGTCTTTAATTTCTTTGGCATCGCTATAGGCAGGTGGCCTCATGAGACCCACAATCAGTCGTTCAAACTTCCCTGTCAGCTCGTACTTCAAGTCTGCAATGAGGTCCTGGTTGCGGGGCAGAGGGAGGAGGAGATAGAAGAGCAGTTATAATGATAAGGATTACATTTAATGAGCACTTACTCTGTACAGGCACTGGGCTAAGGAATCTCACTTAATCCTCATTGGTGAAGGTAAATACTATCATCAGCCTTCAGAAATGGGTTTAGAGACCTCAGGTAACCTGCCCAGAGGCACGCAGCTAGCAAAGGGCAGGATTCAAGTCCACAGCACTGTGCCTCTTCCCTGCCATTGCCTGTTTACTTGTTCACTTTGTGTCTCTCCCATCATCTGTGAGTCCGTAGGGTTAACACCCTCAGGTCTTATTCACCTGTGTAGCCCTAACCCCTAACACAGTGCCCAGCGTGAAGCAGGTGCTCTAGATGTTCCCATGGCTGGATGGTCCCTGCCTGAGAGAAGAAAAAAGGAGGGGACTTCCCTGGTGGTACAGTGGTTAAGAATCCGCCTGCCAATGCAGGGGACACGGGTTTGAGCCCTGGTCTGGGAAGATCCCACCTGCCACGGAGCAACTAAGCGCCACAACTACTGAGCCCACGCGCCCGCAACTACTGAAGCCCTTGCTCCGCAACAAGAAGCCACTGCAATGAGATGCCCACGCACCGCAATGAAGAGTAGCCCCCCGCTCGCCACAACTAGAGAAAGCCCGCGCACAGCAACGAAGACCCAACGCAGCCAAAAAAAAAGAAAAAGAAAAAAGGAGGGCAGAAGTGCCAGCACAGAGGCTGACCTAGAGTAAAACACTCAGAAAAGGCCCTGAACTCACAGGTGAATGAAATCATTCACCCCCCATCCCACCCGCCCTCTGGTTGCCATGGTTACCTTGCCATAGAGGGACTTGTAGTTCTGGCAGATCTCCTGCCTCTGCCTGTTGCTCCGGGAAGTAATCAGCTCCAGTATGGCCTCCTTGTCACTGCCTAGAAGAGGGGAGGCACCCGTCACCCTACCCCAACCTGCCTCCAGGAAGCCCGCCAGGGTTGCTCCCTGCAAGTCCTCAGCATCAGCCTTCTGCTCACGTGAGGCAGTGACGTTGGAGGGGGGATCTATGGGGACCTGACAAGCCACCACTGAGAGAGATCCTAGCACATGTAGTATCTGAGCTCAGAGGGCCCGTGATCTAGCTCCTCATCACATGGATAAGGAAACTGAGGCCCAGAAAGGAGCAACAACTCACCCAAGGTCTCCCAATGAGCCTGGCTTAGAAAAACCTAGGTGTCCTAACGCCCAGGACAGGGTTCTTTCAGTGATAGGGAAAAGAAAAGAGAATAATAAGCAGCAAATTCAGGGTAGTGCTTACCCCCAGGAGAAAAGACAGAGTGATGCTAGCAGGAGGGGGACCTACCATGGAGGTTTCAACTATATGAGGAAGCAAGTGCTATTTCTCAAGTTGGGTGGCAGGTCTATGGGTAAAGTTTCTCCTACTCTTTAGATCTTTTTATTCGAATAGTTCATTATAAAATTATAATAATAAAAAGAGGAGACCAAAGAATGACCAAGTACATCTCACCATCCCACCCCACCGCCCACCAAAAGGGCTACCCTCAAGCCCAGTTGAATCCCGCTTCTCTTCCTGAGGGTCCCACTCCTGGTGGCCGAGCACCCACCGAAGCCCTTCATGGCATTGTACAGAGTCTCGGCATCCTGGCTGGGGTCAAAGTTGGGGAAGTCGTGAATGGAGCCCCGGTACTTGGCACCCTGTGGAGAGAAGAGCAGAGGGTGAGGTGCTGGCCCTGAACGGGGTTCCCAGCCCTGGTCACAGGATAAAGGTCCCCGCTGTCCCTAAAATGATCAGATATTTGTTACAAATCCCCAAACCCAGCCTCCAAAATGGCCACGGCAAGACCCAGGGGTGTATTTTCACAGTTCTCTGAAGAGACCCAGGACACAGTGAGATGGAATCTGCCCACTTCTCTCTATCCCCACCTGCACTGTCCTACCCCGGACACCGTCGTCGCTCACCTGAAGCGTGGCTGAACTCCCTGCCCCTAAAATGGAGCGCTGGCTACAGAAAGCCCGGGCAAGGGTACGGAGGACTCTCCCTGTACCTCCTGCCACCGCCTGCCCCAAGGGTGGTGCCATTTCCCCTCGGGAGGAGAGGTCAGCCAAGCCCCCGGCTCTGCATCACTTTCCCAGGACCCGGGAGAGATAAAAGCCAGACTGAGTGCAGGGAGTGGGAATGATTCCTGCAAAAGTAACCAGAGCCCCACATATGTCTATGGCACTTTACGGTGTACAAAGCCCTTTCACCTCCATGAGTGTGATTTTTTTAGTGTCTTGTAGAAGCGCTTAAGATGATCTCTATCACAGAAACAAAGAAACCAAGCCCCACAAAGGGAAGCCACTTGCTGGGGTCACACAGAACCCACATCTCTCTCCAGTTCCCCTTTGCTGTCTAGCTCCAGAAACCTTGCAGCTGCCAGCTTCTGAGGGTGGGGTCCTGGCCCAGGTCGGGGGGCCCAGAGCCACCCTCAGAATCAACACCCAGATGAGGTGCTGCTCTTCTGGGCCCAGTAAACTGAGCCATGAACTGGCATCTGAGGACAAGCTGGCTGGGTCCTTGGGACAAAGGTGGGGAGAGGCAGTGCCAGAGAATCTTAGACATCGAAGCTGAATGCACAATGGGCTGGTTCACAGAGAAGTCAGATATGGGTCAGCCATGGGGCCCCGGAGAGCAGCGAGAGCTGGGGTAGCCGTGGATGCCAGAGCCCAGGGCACTAAGCACACAGTGCAGTGACAGGGCACTTAGCCTGTGCCAGGTCCGATGCGAAGGGCTGAAGATTTAGGGAGAAAGAAGACCCGAGCCTGAGTTTCATGAGCTTCTGACCCAGTGGAGGAGAGAGACTAGAACACAAATTAGCATAGAGCTTGTAATAAATACCCCATGACAGAGGCAAAGCAACTTGGGAAAACAGTGGAGGGCAATTCCAGCTGCATGAGGGAACCAGGACAGGCTTCATGGGAGGGGCAGGGTGGCTCGCATAACTGTGCCTAGAGAGTAAGAAGTGCACGGCAGCAAATGAGCCTCTGACCACCTCCTGTGTCTCCCGGCACCTGCACTGCAGAGCCTGGCCTGGCATTTGAATGCTCTGTTGGTTTGTCAGCCGCTGCTGGCTCCTCCAAGGTATGCATGCGTGGGTGCAGGGTTGCTATTTAAAGTTCTGGCAGGGAGCATGACCAGAAAGGGACACGGCCCTCTTCCCGCCACCCGTGAATCCCCTGCAACCTGATCACACCGCTGGGCAGAGAAAGAAAGAGTAACACACGCTAGATACCCAGACCAGAAAAGAGATACTCCCTTCAGAAAGCTCCACGTGTATCTGTCTCGCTCACTGATGTATTCCCAGCAGCTAGCTCAAGGCTTGCCACAACTAGGCACCATTTGTTTCCTAGGTGGATAGGTGTACGGGCAGATACAGGACTGTGAACATACCCTGAGCAATCAAAGAAGACTTCCTGGAGGGGAAGGCTAAGCTGAGCCCTAAAGGATGAGCAACAGCTGGCCCAAGGGGTGGGGGAGGGAAGGAAAAGGCTTCATACAGAGAAACAGCATGGCAAAGGCCTGGAGCCAAGAGCATACAAGAACAGTCAGGAAAGCAAGCCCAGATTCTTCAGGGCTCTTGCGGATGCCCAAAGTTGCCAAGATCGTGGGATTGTAAGTGGCCGGGAGGGAGGAGGAGAGAGGAAGGATGGAAGCGGAGCCCCCAGGAAGAAGGGAAGAGGTCCCAGCAGTAAGCTGACACCTTCTCTCCTGCTGCTGCTGCTCCCCCCTCTCTTCCCTCCTCACCTAGTGCAGTGGTTGAGGCAGCATTTGGGGCAGAGGCTGCAGCTGAAAGATGAGGCCATGCCATGCTGGAGGACAGGAAGTCTAACTGCTGACACAAACCCCGATCAAAACGCTCCCTTAGGGCTTCCCTGGTGGCGCAGTGGTTAAGAGTCCGCCTGCCGATGCAGGGGACACGGGTTCGTGCCCCGGTCCGGGAGGATCCCACATGCTGTGGAGCGCCTGAGCCCGTGAGCCCTGGCCGCTGAGCCTGTGCGTCCGGAGCCTGTGCTCCGCAACGGGAGAGGCCACAACAGTGACAGGCCCGCGTACCGCAAAAAAAAAAAAAAAAAAAAAGCCAGGGGTCACCATAGCAGCATTAGAGACACAGGGATAGTCCTTCAAATCACCCAGGTTTCCCATCATTGGTCATTCTCACACCAACCTGGTGGATTTGCATCTCCAAGTGCCACCTGCACAGCTGTCCCCACTTCTCCACCTCACCCTGACTGCCTGCCACCCCTCTGGCACACAGGTTCCTGGCCTCAAGTACCCACGAGGGGAGGGGAGAGAAGAGGAGAAAGGACTTTCTACCCTGAAATATTCAGCAGGCCCCAGTGCCAGCTGGTGAGCAGCCTGCACCCCAGGCTCCACCCAGGCTGCTGCTAGAGCAGGAGTCCAGAGGCCGCTCAGGAACCTAAGCCACATGAGTCAGAGAGGTGGCTGCCCAGCCAGGACTCCACCTGAGAGCCGTCTTGAGCAGGCCTGACCCAGGCCTCCCCTCTGCAGCTCCTGGAGCTGCAGGCACCAACACCTGCCACCCTCGCCCTGTCCCCTAGCGTTCTTATGCTCACCTTCACGTCAAACCCAGAACATCCCTGTGAAATGAAGGCCACAGAGCCATGCTTCTGGGCCTTTCTATGACACCACACTATTTCTTTATGACTTTGGGCCTCAGGGTCCCCCCTTCTGGAAGGAAAGAGGGAGAACTGGCACAGAGATCACAGTAAAAGTAACGGGGGGCGACCCGGACCAGAGAAAAGAGGGAGTGGCTTGTTCTGTGCCTCTTTGTGTGTGTGTCTGTGTGTGTGTACACATGTGTGCACGCATGTGTGTGCTGGGAAGGGGTGCACAGGAGCAGAGTTGGGGTGCTAGTAATTGGGAGCATTAGACACAAACTTCAGCTCAGTGGAAGGAAGACCTTTCTCACTCTTCTCTAGCACAGGCAGTACCCGACTGATTCAACTTCGATTTTTCAAAACGTGATACACTTTCAGTAGAAACTGTACTTCGAATTGTAATTTTTTTTTTTTTTTTTTTGCAGTACACGGGCCTCTCACTGTTGTGGTCTCTCCCGTTGTGGAGCACAGGCTCCGGATGCGCAGGCTCAGCGGTCACAGCTCACGGGCCCAGCCGCTCTGCGGCACGTGGGACCTTCCTGGACCGGGGCATGAACCCGTGTCCCCTGCACCGGCCAGCAGACTCTCAACCACTGCGCCACCGGGGAAGCCCCTCGAATTGTACATTTTGATCTTTTCCTGGGCTTGCGATATGCTGTAGGGTCCTCTCTCACGATGCTGGGCAGAAGAGCAAGCCGCAGCTCCCAGTCAGCCACGCGACCACGAGGGTGGTCATCTAATACACTGACGGCTATTCTGTACTCAACCATTCTGGTTTTCACTTTAAGTACCGTCTTCAATACATTACATGAGACATTCAACACATTATTATGAAATAGGCTGTGCGTTAGATAATTTAGCCCAACAGTAGGCTCATATAAGAGCTCTGAGCACAGTTAAGGTAGGTGAGGCTAAGCTCTGATGTTCAGTGGCGTAGGTGGATTAAACGCATTTTCAACTCATGATGTTTTCAACTAACCATGGGTTTACTGGGAGGTAACCCCACTGCAGGTCAAGGAAGATCTGTATTGTCTTCAGCCCCCTTCTTCTTTCCCCCGACCCTTGCACTCCAAGCATCCAAATTGCTTTTACTGCCCTGTACACACTACGTTCTCTCCCCTCTGCCCCTCTGTTCCAGCACCCCCTCAACCTAAAGCACTCTCAGCTCCCTTGTTCTTCCTCAAGTAGCTCTCTCCAGGCAGCTTTTCCTATTTCCTCAAACTGCGTGCCCCCAGAGCTCCTTTACTGCTCCCACTAGAGCATTAGCACTGTGCATGGGGGCTCCAACTCATCCCATAGGATAAGGGACCCCCCAAGGCTCTTCCATCCTAGGACTCTTGCTTGTAGGATGTCTACGGCTGCTGGTCCATGGCGACAAGAAAGCACAGGTCAGCTAGGCAGACAGCAGGGTCTAGGAGCACTGGTCCAGGAGTCCAAAGATGTGTGATTTTGGTCCTGGCCACCCTGGTCTCCCAGGACCTGATCTGTCCACTTGGGTCATCCAGAACCCTGCAGTTCGAATGCCTCTCAGGAAGTAACTCTGGGATGATTACTCATGGGAAATGGGTAGCAACAACAACTATGCCCTGGATCTTTGTCTATAACCACTAGCACTCTCTCCTGGTCAGAGAGGCCACTTGTACAAAGTGTGCTCCTCAGAGGCCGACAGGGAGGCCAAGGCTAAGACTTTTTTGAGTACTGATCCTACATCATATAACACACTGTGCTCTTCAAAAATTGTGAATAGACATCCTTAAGGCCCTTGTTCACTGGGTGGCAAGTCATGAAGATGGGGACAAAGTTTAGTTATCACTGAGCTCAATCACCTCATAATGGAAACTGGGGCTGCAGAGAAGGTAAAGAACTCACCCAAGATCACACAGCTCGTGTATTATGTCTGTGGCCAATAGCTCTATGATTGACATGAGGGACCAAAGGGGCCAAGTCAGGGGTCCCTTTGTTTTATTCTCCCTTTTCAACCCCACTGTTGCAGTGACCACGTCTTTTTCTCTAAGGCCAGCCAACAGGGATCACTCTCAGGCAAACCATGGCCCAGAGCAACACCTAGCTCTGACCAAGGACGGAACCTAATCCTGGCCACACACAGGAGTAAAAGCTCTGATACAACTCAAATTCCACAGCCCAGCAAAGCGCTCAGACAGCATGAAAGACTGGTGGCTCCCAAGCCAGGGAAACTTAATCCCAAATGCATGTGAAAGAGAGGACCCAAATCCACCTCCAGAGCAGAGAGGACCCTCTCTAATGCTTTTGCCTATCCAGTATCCGTCTCCCTTCCTGGGGGAACCACTCTTGGGCCAGGCAGTTCAGGTGGGACCAGCTCTGCTGCCTGGATCCAAGTTACCCAGGCCCAGCCAATGAAAACCAAACCCAAGACTTACCCTGGAATCGTTCGGTATAAATTATGTTGTATCCTACACGCTGCCCAGGAAGCAGAATGGAAGCCTAGAGCTGCTGCTGATGGCTAGTATGAACAATTAAGGTTGTATCCTACACGCTGCCCAGGAAGCAGAATGGAAGCCTAGAGCTGCTGCTGATGGCTAGTATGAACAATTAAGGAAGAATGTGTCCAAGAATGAAGCCACCCAGAGGAGGCCCAGTTCATGGAGGCAGAATCCTGACAATATCACATGGGCCCCTGGATCCAGCCAGACCTGAAGCCCTGGGCTTCTTAGTCATGTGAGCCAATACATCTCCTTTCTGCTTAGGATGTTGTGTGTTGGCATTGGTCACTTGCATCTGAAAGAGCCGTGACTTATAATAGGAGCAAGCAAAGCCTGAGAACCTCTCCAGCTCCTTTGTAACTGAAGGTATCAGGGATCTGTGCTGCAGGCACAGGAGAAGCCCAGGCCAAGGGGAATGACTATAGGAGGGGAAAGTCTCCTTACCTGTGCTAGTTTGGCCATGGTCTCAGGTTCTGCAGCAGAAAACACTGTGGAGAAAAAAGAAATGCCATGAGATTCCTCTGCACTCTGATTCCCTCCATTCTTTCCCCTAAATTTCCTCAGCCTCATTCCTTTCAAGGGAGAGTGTGCTCCCGCTGCTGTTTTCCAGCTGCCTCCAGCCCTTCAGGTTAAATCACACCCAAAGACCCAGCTCAGGGCCAGGCACAGTTTTTGGAGGATAATGGATGGACTAGCCAGTGTCCAGATGCTCACAGCAGGATGGGAAAGACTTTCGGAACCAGGAGAACTTGAAAGAGGGAAAGGGCACGACCACTAACCAGCGCGGTTCCTCCAGGCCACGCAGGGCACTTTCCCAGATGCTGTCTCACTTAATCCGCACAGCAATCCTTCCTGGAGTCAAATTCCCCTTTTTCATAGAGGAGGAGACTGAGGATGGGGGTTCAGGGAGGTTAAATAATTTGCCCAAGATCATACAGCTTAAAACTGACTTCACTATATATGAAATAAACAACAAGGACCTACTGCATAGCACAGGGAATTATATTCAATATCTTGTGATAACATAAAATGGAAAAGAATCTGAAAAAGCTGAATCACTCTGCTGTACACCTGAAACTAACACAACATTGTAAATCAACTATACTTAAATTAAAAAAAGACCCTGAATTCAACAAAGTCTAGATCCCAGGGTCCATGCCATCTGCACCATGCATGCTCTCTTTCCAAGTCACCGAGAACTGTTCCAGAATTCAGAGCTTAACAGTCTGTAGATGGGCACCCTCAAGGGGCTCTGGGTCACCTGTTGCAAATATCTGACGGGCTATGGTTTCTTTAGCATCTACTCCTATTAGGCACTGCTCTAGGCACTGAGGATATACCAGTAAATAAAAGAGACTTTCTAAAACATGTGCTTGGGCTTCCCTGGTAGCGCAGTGGTTGAGAGTCCGCCTGCCGATGCAGGGGATGCGGGTTCATGCCCCGGTCCGGGAAGATCCCACATGCCGTGGAGCAGCTGGGCCCGTGAGCCATGGCTGCTGAGCCTGCGTGTCCGGAGCCTGTGCTCCGCAACGGGAGAGGCCACAACAGTGAGAGGCCCACGTACGGCAAAAAATAAAAGCAAAAACAAAAAAACATGTGCTTTTCTGGAGCTTCCTCTATAATGGGGAAGGATAACAAACATATGATAAAAACTAAGGAGAAAAGATGAAGCTTGGTTGGGAGAGAGTGACAAGGGGTGTGATCTCAGGTGGAGCGGCCAGAGGCCTCATGAACCACGTGGCTACCTGAAGGCAGTGAGGTCAAGGAGCTCAGTGTGGCTGATACGGGGCGGCAGGGAGTGGGGTGGGGACATTGGTAAGACGTGGCATCGAGGGACCAGTGCCTAAGGCCACTGTAAAGACTTGGGTTTTTCTCTGCTGGGACAGATCATGGGTGAGGGTGGGGAACTGAACAAACAGGACACAACGACCTCACTGAAAGGGGTGTCAGGACACAGGGTCTGCAGTGAAGGAATAAGAAACAACGATATCTTATCTAAAAAGAAAGGTAAAAAGGGACATTGCTGCTTTGGAAAGGGGTTAGAGAAGGGGGAGCGGGTGGGCTACTGAGCACTCGCTGCAGGAGGGCAGAGATGGAAGAGCCACAATCTTCTTGGGATATGAGGAGAAAGAAGGACCAGTGTTGTCCATTGTAGTCAGGACTGCACGGTTTGATCTTTTTAAACCATGACTACGTATTACTTTTTAAAAGTAAAAATAACAAACTCTATCAGACTTATATCCAGTAAGAGCTACAAGGAACTGAACCAGAACAGAGGGTAGAAACAAAGGAGATGCGTAACCTCAATGTTTTCCAGTTCTTCACATACCATCACCCCTACCCCACCCCCACACCACCAAAAAAAAAAACAAACAAAAAAAACCACCGAGGGGAAATCAGCCCCTGATCTCAGCCCATAATCCTCCTCTCTCACTCTGGGGCCACAGGAGACATGTGACACAGCAGGGAGAACATAGGTTTGGAGTCAGACGGACAGACCTGGATTCAAGTCCGTTTTGTCACTTACCAGCTATGGGACCTTGGGCACATTGCTCATCTCTGAATTCAAGGTTATCTTAAGTACAGAACTGGGGCTTTCCCCTTCCTGCCTTGGAGAGTTGGAGGATGAGACCCAACTTATGTCAAGGCCAGGCCAGAGATGTGTTCTCAGTAAATGGTGGCATTCAGTGTGCTAGGGGGACATTCTGAGGACAGGGATTGGTCATGTTTACCCATGTGTCCCCACTGCCTGAATACAAGTCCCCCAAACTACAGTCAGCAGACAGACGTGAGATGATGGGCTTGGGAGTGAAGAGCAGAGGGCGGTGATCTGCCTGTAACCGCAGCTAGCTGATAGCAGAGCTTGAGGAAACCCTGCTGTTGCCCTGACAACCAGGGGCCCTTTGGTACAAACTTGAGCTCTCCTCAGGAAATAGAAACTCCCCCGAGGGGGAGCAGGAACCCACATCTACCCTAGTGTCTGGCCAGGAGCCAGCTCCGGGCTTCCCCAGGTTTGGGGGATGGTATGGGCAAAAGGTGAGGGAGCTCCAAGGCCAGCAGACAAAATGGGACTGCATGAGGCCCAGGAAGTCAGCTAAGGCCCGTCACCTGCACCTCCAGCCTCGAAGCATTTTCCTTTGGCCTCGTTGCTGGAAACTTCAGCTGCTGGCGGCAGCCCAGGCCCATCTGGACGGCTCAGAGGAGGGGCCTCCAAGTCTTTGGGAAAATACTCTCAGCTCTGAGAGCAGTTTATATGTGCCTCTTGTGAGTGCACGTCTTGTGTATACATGGAAAGCAAACTTCCAGAACTAGATGTTCTGATTGCAGTTCAGGGGGGCCAAGCTCCCACAGTCCCTCTCTGAGGTTTCAGGGAAGCTCTGGAGCTAATCACAGAGGCGCCATCTACCCTGGCTTTACGAGGGGCTCTGATCCCTCCCAGGGCGACCCAGACCACACTTCTCAGGTTGCCTGAATAAATGTTTTATATCCAATGTTTCAGAACCCCAGAGGGCCCTTAACAATTACTTCCAAGCCCCTCACTTTCTAGATGAAGTAAAGGCATCTCAGGGAGGATAAGTGACTTGCCAGGCCCAGACAATGGCTGACATCCCTGCATCCCACCCCCGGCTAATAACACGGTGGGACGTTAGGAAGAGGCCGAAGGAAAAGACCCAGGTTCTGGTTCCCAGCCTGCCCCTCTGTAACCTCAGACAAGCCAGGGTGTCTCTTTAGACCTCAGTTTCTTCATCTGCACAACGTGGATAATATCACTCCCTCCTTGGGAAAACCGAGTGGATGTGAGAGGCTTTTGTAGGTATCAACCAGGGATTTTCACAGCAAAATCTCAGAATATCAGTCCTAGGAGAGGTCTCCCCCAAGGCCACAGGACTCCTCTCTATCCCCACCCCACCCCCAATAGGCAAGTTTCACCATCTTGGTTGAAATAGCTTCTCAAGACTGGCAGGTATGGCTGCTCTACACCAGTGCCTCTCTCCTCTCAGGAACCCTGAATCTCTTTGGACCTGGATTTCCATGAAGGCTCATCATGGCAGATCATTCCAGAAACCCATTTGCCAGAAACCCATTCAAGGATAGAGCTGATGGTGGCCTTGTGCTGCTGTGGCCACCTCCTGCCTCAGTCCTTCAGGCTGCAAGCAATCAGGACTCGCTCCAGAAGGAACACTCTGGGGTAGAGAATACCAGGGCTGGCTCAACCACCACTGCCTAACTATAGCATTGGGGAAACCGAGAGCCAGACAGAAGGTCTTGTCCAAGTCCCGCAAAAGGACTGAGTCACAGCTCTGCTTCCCACCAATTAGTAATTTTGTAAGTTACCTAAATATGAATCTCAATTTCCACATCTACAAGATGCATATGAAGTCCCAAACATTTACAAAGGAGGAAGGGTGGCACTGTAATAAAGAACGTGGGCTTTGCAGTCATGGCCTGAGTTCAAATCCTGACTGCTCATGACCTTGGGTGAGTTACATCATTTCTCTCTGACTCGGTTTCTTCATCTCAGAAATGATAATCTCATAAGGTTTTTGTGAAAATTCAATGAAGTAAGGCAGGTAAAATACTGAGCATGGTCAGGTTCAGGGTAAATGTTTAATAAGTGGTAGCTTCTGTTATCACAATCACCGTTATTAGAGCAGGGGTCTCCAAAGTGGGGTACTGGGCACAACAACCCATTGGGGTGCAGAATGAGAATATTACAACTTTCTAAATTGATCTTGTCCTTTCATGTTCCATTGTTGATGTTTGCTATACATATATAAAGTTAAAGATGCATATTAGGGCTGATAGAAGTACACAATCAAGAGTTTGGACTCGGGACTTCCCTGGTGGTACAGGGGTTAAGACTCCGCACTCCCAATGCAGGGGGCCCAGGTTCGATCCCTGGTCAGAACACTAGATCCCACATGCATGCCACAACTAAGATTTCTCCTGCCACAACCAAAAAAAAAAAAAAAAAAAAGTTTGGACTCGATGGAATGAAGCAGAGGAAGCAGAAGAGGGGAGAAGAAACACCGGCATAAGAAAAGGCATTTCTGTTCTCAAAACGCAGCCTGTGGGCTTTGGTGGAATAGAGTGTACTTTTGAGAGGAGAGAGGAGATGTTGAGTATTAGGGGGTGAGATCAGGTGTGGAGGGTAAGGGCAAATTGAGAAAAATTTTATAACCTGGAAGATCAGGCAAAAAAAAAGCACCCAGACCTCTGCGCCCCAGGAGTGCCGGAGGGACTCTGCCCAATCATCTCCAACGGCCCCCCTTCGATGCAGGCCCTCTGAGCTCCGCACTCACGGCCGCTGACACCCTTCCTGATTTGTCTGCCCTCACCTTGCCTCCTCTTCACCCACTACCACACCCTCTCCCCCCTAAACCAGGAATCTCTTCCACTGGCATTTTCTAACCAGCCTTCTAGCATCAAAACCAGTGCTTTTTCAATTCTGGCTTTATTAATACCACCTGGGGAGTTTTTTGAACTTACCAACACATAAGGCCACCCCCAGAGATTCAACAGGCCAGGGATGAAGACTGGGCTTCGGTAATTTTTGAAAACTTTCCTAGGTGATTCTGCTAACTTTTCTAGGAAGCCAGGAGGGATTTCTCCCACCTCTGAACCACAGTGTGACTCTAAAACCATCTACTCGTGAGTGGCTTGGGTCAACCACTGTGGATTTATCATTCCTCAATTAGATGGAGGCTGCCTGTCTCCAAGGTATTGTGAGAAAAAAAAAATCTGTAAAAATGCACGATAATTCTTAGAGACATGCTCATTCTGTCCTATCTGATAAAGGTTCAGTGGACTTCCCTTCCCTTCCCCCACCTCCGGTGGAAAAACAAGTTTGCCTCCATTTGTACATTCCTTTCAATATAAAGGCATCTGCTGAGTCTCTTCTGAGCTGGTTCTAACATCTGCCTGGTCCAGTCACTGATTATTGAGTAGAGTAAAATCTTTAGCACATGATCATTTTTATATCTGAGGAATGATTTTACCTTTTCTTTAAAATTACTGTATATGCTTCCTTAATGTACCCTTACTACTAAGTGTGGTTCATAAGGATTGTTGAGTGAAAGGTACTGAGTGGTTTTCATGCTTTCTTTAGTGACTCCCTTGAAAAATCACAGAATAAAAAGGAATCACCTTGCCTACTGGTTTTCAGACTCATTATACAGCCAGGAGAGGAAATAACTTGAGGGGTTAAGTAACTTGCCCAGCTCATAAAGAAAATTAGTGATTAAGCAGAGGCTCACTTTTCAAAACCTATTTATTGAGCGTCTCCTGCATGCCCATTGGCAGGAGTTGGGGGTAGAACAGATAATGAGACAGACGAATCTCCCACCCCAACGAAGCTGACAAATTTTTGTGCAGTGATCTGCAAATTTTTTTGATCCTATACACCACCAGTAACAAAAGAAAAAAAATGATCATTCATCATGATAAACAAACATATACTTTTTTAAGCATAAGATTAAAAGCATATATAATAAGAAGTCTAACAGTTTCTTCCGGCATCCCAGAAAATCATCTTAGTGCCTCCCAGGTTGTATGTACCCCCCTTTGGAGGCCCCTGGCCTACAAAATCCAGATCCTTCCCTTTCCCCTTGCCTGATGGCTCCTCCTCCAGTCTGCAGGGAGACACCAAAGACCAGCCCCTCCGCCCTCCAGGACCTGCCTTTAATGAAGCCAGAGTAAATGCCATTCCTGGCCCTGTGCCCGGGCACACCCCCCAGCTCACAGCACTAGGGTTTCTTAGAGAGCAGAGTCTTTCCCTCTCCTGACGCAGAATTATTGATCCTCAGGCAGGATAAGGCCCCAGGATATAATCCAGGGGCCCTGGGTTTGGAGTTGGACTGGCCTGGGTTGGAATGCTCAGGTCACTTTTGTGAGAGACAGCAAAGCATAGTGTCTCCCAGTACAGAGGCAGGAGCCAGATTGCCTGAGATCAGAGCCTGACCTGTTATTTAGGAGCTGTGTGGCCTTGGGCACATACTTAACCTCAAATGTAAAAAGGGGGATAAAAATTATGCTCACCTCAGAAGAGTTGTGGTGAGCGTGAAAAGAATTAAGACATATCTAGTGCTTAGAAGATGCCCTGGCACACAGGACACCCTATGTAAGTGTTAATATTCTTTCTACCCTAAACTTTTTTTTTTTTTTTTTTGCGGTACGCGGGCCTCCCACAGCTGTGGCCTCTCCCGTTGCGGAGCACAGGCCCCGGACGCGCAGGCTCAGAGGCCATGGCTCACGGGCCCAGCCGCTCCGCGGCATGTGGGATCCTCCCAGACCAGGGCACGAACCCGTGTCCCCTGCATTGGCAGGCGGACTCTCAACCACTGCGCCACCAGGGAAGCCCTACCCTAAACTTTTGAGGGCTGAGTTTCCACATCTGCAAAATGGGCATGGTAACAGCATCTAACATAGGGTTCAGCCAAGGCCTGGTAAGATAGAAGCGTTCAATAAATAATAGAAGTGACTATTTTACTATTATTTACAAGGACACCCGTTTTGCAGATGAGGAACCTGAGGCTCGGGTCACCTGCTTTCTCAAGCACCACACCCTTCTGTGGCACCACACCACAGAGCACTTGATTCTCTGGGCAGGGCACTCTACAGTTTACAAGGCACTTTTTCACATCTCCCATCTTATAATCTCATGACGGGGCTATCAACCTCATCCTCATTTTACAGGTGGGGGATCTGAGGCTCCAAGAACCCAAGGACAGGCACTCCTCCTCAGCCAGTCTGGGGGTGGGGTGAGTGGGGAGGGTTCTCAACCCCAGGAGGAAAGGGAGTATGGCTGGATTCCAAACCAAGAAGTTTAAAAGGATGAATAAAGGCACCCTCACCCAAGACTTCCTCTCCTCTTTTGAGAGGGAGGTAGAGGGACATGCTTGCTCGAAAATCAGGGTAGAGACCACATCCTGTGCTTTGTCCCCACCCAGGAAGCATCTTGGGGGGGCTGGGTGGGGTGAGGCTGGTGACACTACTGGACCTCCCTGAAAAATTCTAGAATGGCCATGAAGAAAAGCCAGGCAACTCCAACCCATTTTACCAGCTGGGTGCCCTGGGCACAGCTCTTGTCCCTCTGGAGAGGCAGGCACTAAGGCTCAGAGGGGTAGGTGTGTCCCCAGGGCTCCAGGTGGTTAGTGGCAGGGCAGAGGCTGGGACTGGGTGTGGCTAGAGCCTGGTGGCCCAGGGCTCCCTCTGGGTGCTGCAGTGCAGATGTTCCAGACGCTGGCGGCTACCCAACACTGCAGAGCTCCCCGACCCTGCCCCCAGGAACAAGCCCCAAGAGGCCAGGTCCCTGACTTCCCAGGGACAGCCCCCTCCTCTGCACATTCACATCCACAGTCTGCCCCAGCAACAGCTGCGACCCTTACCCAGAAACCACAAATATTTTCTGTATCCCAGCAGCCCGCGCCTCGGGAACAAGGAGTGAAAGGCAAAGAAAGATGGCTGAGTGATTGTCACAGCTGCATAGGGGGATAGAGGCCTCTGCCCCACCCTACTCCCACAATCCTAAACCTTAGAACAATTGAATCCTGGAACGCCAGCACTGTAAGGGGCAGCCAGTTCAGCAGACTTTGCCACAGAATGGTAACTAAAGCACAGAGAAGGAAGGGGCTTGCCCTAGGACCCCAGGCACCTGGAACTGTGACCCAGCTTTCCACTGGCCCCTAGGCCAGTGCCCTCTGCTATGGCACTGAGCCTGCCGGCCAGAGGGGCAGGGTCCATGGCAGCTGAAGCTGGGCAGTCATTCACCTCCAAAGGGAGGGCTAAGCAGGTCACGATATCCCATTTGGGTCAGTGGGGTGGGCGATTTAAGGTGTGCTTTGGGTAGAGGGGAGGAAGGGGAAGTGAGGGAAAAGGGAAGACCACGGAAACCAGGGTTCTTTTACAAACCCAGGAGCCGTATGTCCAAATTTGGAATTGTTGGGGAAGACCCTCAGAGTTTAGATTAAAGGAGGGGGAGGGAGGAAGCAAAGGGTGGATCCTCCAAAACGATCCCCCCACCCCATCCCCTTGCACGGCCTAGCTGGGTAGGCCGGGCTTCCCAGGCCTGTAATCAACACTTCCCAAACCTGTAATCATTCCTTGCAGCTGACAGATTAATCAATTTTCACAGCCATTGTTTCCTCTGAGAGGCTGGGTTTATCAGCTCTGGACTTGGGGAAGGAAACTGAGGCTCAGAAAGGGAAAGCTACGGATTCAAGGTCACACTGTACGTTGTTGGTGGAGCTGGGATTCGGACTCAGGGTATTTCACGCCCATGCTCGCATCTGCGGAGTCATCTGAAGCCCCCAAGCTTTGGAAAGGCCGAAACTGGGCTGAGGGGGGAGCAGGAAGAAGGGTGGGGCCTCTGGCGCATCACAAGGCCCCTGGAGCCCAGCTGGGAGTCTCCTTTAGAAGCGAGGAGTGGCCCCAAGAGGGCGGGAGGGTCCACTGGGGCCCTGAGGTGTGGACAGCCGGTCCCCCATCAGTCTGCACACAAAGAGCCCTGCCCCAACGACCACCATTTCAGGTGCAGCGCAGGGTCGGACTCTTCACGCCCTCAGTCTTCGGCTTCAGCTACACCCTTCCCTGCGGGTCCGTCCCCTGTCCAGCTGCCTCCAACCCCGGGCCTTCAGAGTCTCTTTAGTCCCGCAAAGCACGGCCAGCAGCTTGCGTGGCCCCTGCCCAGGTGCCCCCCGCCCCTCCACCACACCCTCTGCAGAGCCGGCCCTCCCCTCGCCTCCCTTCCCTTCCCCCCCTTTCTTTTCCCTTCCCTCCCGCAGCCCGCCCGCCGTCCGCCTCCGCTTCCCCGCCTGCGGCAGGGGATTTGCTCCACTATGCTGCGCAGACGCGCCCTGCCCGCGACCCACTCGGGTTCCCGCGCCCTCGGGTTCCCGGTCCCCCGCGGCCCCCACCTCCCGCGCCCCTCTCCGGGGCCCGCGGCAGGCGTGGGTCAGCGATGACTGGGCATTTATGGCTCGCCCCCCGCATCCCTGCAGCCCGCCGGAAGGGGTGGGGGTCCACTGGAGCGATTCCGTCTCCTACCTCAACCTACTCACCGCGCGGCGGAAGCCTCCTGTAGCAGACGGACAGACGAGCAGGCGGACGCGCGGACGCGGAGCTCGCTGGGTCAGAGCCCGTTAGCAGCAGCAGCCGCAGCGCAGGGGCGGGCCGGGAGAACAGTCCTCGGCTCCCGAGCCGGACACGTGGCGCGCGGGGCCCAATCGGGCTCGTCCCGCCTCCTCCCTACCCCCCACCCCACCAAGTTCATTCGCTCCTGGAATCTTAGAATGTAACCAGCCGGGAGGGGCCCCGCCAGGAAAAACTTTTGTGCTCAGACCCCAGACCTGCGACCTGAAGAGGGGAGGAGGATTTGGCCAAGGTCACTCGGCCGTTCAGGGCTGGAAGTCAAAGCTCCCGACTCCAGTTCTAGACAGTGTCCCCAAATTCCTACTGCTCACCAAAGATTTGTTGAGAAACAGAACCTTGAGTCTTGACAAAATTAAGGCCAAGCACTTAATCTGCCTGATCAGATTCTGTCCCTCCACAGCCCCTTCAGGTCTGTGACATTACTTAGCCACTTTCCAGAGGAGAGGCCAGAGAAGCCCAGTTTTTAAACGAAGGTCACACAGCTAGTAAGTTGTGGAGCCGGATTCAAACCTGGGCCAGGTGACTACAGAGGGGCGCTTGCTCTAGCTTGGCTCAGGGGAGTGCATAGTCCAGAAGAAAGGGAGACAGACCAGCAGTTATAATCCGGGGCTGTGGCGAAAACCATAGAATAATAAAAAAGTGATAACCTCTTTGGGAATCCAGAGGAAACTGAGAATGACTGTCCCCCAGGGGATTTGTAAAGACTTCCTGGAGGAGGTGATGCTGCAGTGAAATCAGTAGTACTTCCCACCCACCCACCCCTTAGAAATTCTGCTTTGATGGAAAGATGGCAACCCTGGGCTGCTGAGTCTTCATAGGCAAGACTCTTAGATGCCCTGATTTTCAATTTGCTCAACCAAAAGATAGGGATAACCAAAGCTCTTTCCAAAGGCTGTCTTCAACCTCTCACTAGTTAGAGAACTCTAAGCCTTTTTAACAAGGGGACCTAGTATGTTCTTTCATCTATATATCCTCCCAACATTTATTGAGTACCTGCTGCATGCTAGGCACTGAGCTGGGAGACCGAAGTGAGCAAATGGGAAATGCTGCCTAGACCTGCCCGCATAGAGCTTCCACTATTATGGAAGACAGATGGTTAGGTCTTTGTTACAATAACATTTAGGCAGTTGTAATCTGGAAACTATAAAGTGCTATGATGGCCACAGCAGATGGATACTGCCTAACCTAGACCTTTGAATGAGAGTAGTGTTGTGACCAAAAGATGAATGGAATCTAGTAGGAGACTAAGAAGAAATTAAAATAGATAAATAAATAAATAAAGTAAGTAAGTTAAGTAAGTAATTACCTTAAGATGAGATCTGCTGTTAGTATTCAATAGACGTGTTACCGAACACAAGTTCATGTGTCCGAAGTAGAGTGACACCAAACACACTGAAACATTGGAGTTGGAGCAGAGAAAGGTTTATTGCAGGGCCAAGCAAGGAAAACGGGTGGCTCATGCTCAAAATCCCCAAACTCCCCAATTGTTTGGGGGGGAAAATTTTTAATAGGCAAATTTGGGGTTGAGGGCTGCATGGTGTGTGACTTTCTTCTGATTGGCTGGTGGTGAGGTAACAGGGTGGTTCCAGGAATCTTGTGCTCAGGCTGAAGTTACCATCCTCCTCTTGGGTGGGGGCCTTAGTTTCTGCAGAAGAACTCAAAGATATTGTTATGAGGGACTTCCCTGGTGGCGCAGTGGTTAAGAATCCGCCTGCCAATGCAGGGGACACAGGTTTGAGCCCTGGTCTGGGAGGATCCTACATGCCGCAGAGAAACTAAGCCTGTGCGCCACAACTACTGAGCCTGCATGCCTAGAGCTGGTGCTCCACAACAAGAAAAGCCACTGCAATGAGAAGCCTACACACTGCAACAAAGAGTAGCCCCCGCTCTCTGCAACTAGAGAAAGCCCGTGTGCAGCAATGAAGACCCAACGCAGCCAAAAATAAATAAATAAATTTATTTTAAAAAAAGAAAAGATATTGTTATGTATATTTCTTCAGGAAGAACCAGGACCCTGACCCAAGGCTGCACTGTTTCTTCACTGCTCCTCCCTTGTTTCTGCATTCCCTCCCTTCCCTGATTAGCAACTGTTTGAACCTGCTTCTAAATAAAGCCTATTTTCTACAAACAAGAAATGGGGACACAGAAAGGACTTGTACCTGGGAGCCCCACAGGGTCCTGCTTGGCTTCAGAAGCAACACCTTCTGAGACACGATATGAGGAGGCTGGCCCCAACAAGGATAGAGGTGAGGTCTCCTCAAGCATCACAATAGTATGTGCTATTTATTGAGCATTTTGTATGAGCCAGGCACCGTTGTAAGTGCTTTACTTGCAATGTCACATTGAATCCTCACAATTCATTAGTAAATATTTATTCAGCACCTACTGCATGCCAGGCACTATTTTAGGAGTTTTATCACAAACAAAATGAAGATCTCTGCCCTCATGGAATCTGCATTCCAGAAGAGGGAAGATAGACACACAATAAGTAAACATGACAATATGTTAGAAGGTGACAAGTGGTGTGAACAATAAGAAGAAGCAGATGAAGTGTCCCAGGATGATAGGGGAAGTTGCAGTATTATGTAGGGTGTTCAGCAGAGGCCTCAATGAGAGGGTGAGATTTGAACAAAGACATGCAGGAGGTGAGGAAGGTAGCAGAGCTGATGAGAGATCTGTGGGAAGAGTGTTTTAGGCAGAGGAAACAGCTGGAACAAATGCTCCAGGGCAGGAGCAAGCCTGGAATATTGAAGGAACAGCAAGGAGGCCAGTGTGGCTGGAGTGGAGTGAGCCAGAGGGAGAGTAAGGGGGCAGGAAGGTAGTGAGGGGATGGGGGTGGGCAGGGGGATGAGAGGACGTAGCTCTGAGGTCTAAAGGCAGGAACAGAGAGATGTCCCAGCTATAGAAGAGACAGGAATTTGCCCTTCATTTGCCTTTTGTTCCATTTGGTCCCTCAGTGGATTGGATGATACCTACCCCCCATTGGTGAGGGCAAGCATCTGTACTCAGTCTACTGAATCAAATGCTAATCTCTTAGCTAATCAAACACTAATCCTCACAGATACACTCAGAAATAATGTTTTACCTAGCTCTCTGGGCAGAGCAATGTGAAAGGAAAATCAAAATGGACTTGGTATTGTTAAGAGAGCTCTCTAAATATGGAGCCTGGAGGCCATTGAGGAAGTGTGACTTATGCTTGTCTTAGCCTAGTTAGAATCTGATCTTTTGATTTATTGTTCTCCAGAATATCTATGGTCATCCAGAGCCTGGTACTCAAAGTACTCATCAGACCCTAACACTAAAACAACTCATAATAGCCATCCCTTAAGGACAAATATTTACTTTCTTATGTCAGAGTCCAGCCTCATGGCTGTTTTTTTTTTTTTTTTTAAATACAAGTACAATTTTCCGTTACTTTTTTTTTTGGCCATACCAAATGGCTTGCAGGATCTTAGTTCTCTGACCAGGGATTGAACCCACACCCTTGGCAGTGAAAGCGTGGAGTCCTAACCACTGGACGGCCAGGGAATTCCCAGCCTCACTGCTTTTGCCTTTATAAGCCCTGATTCTTTCTCTTCCTTGGAGCACTCTTTCAGTTATACTGGAATCTGTGTCTCCCAAATTGCAGTTCTGAAGACCAAATAAACTCTCTTCTTATCTGCAGCCTTCTGCATGTCTTTGGTTGACCTGGTGTCAGACAAATGGGGTACAGAGTGACCTGCCTCCTCCCTAACTCCAGCATCACTATGATGGGAATAAGGTACCTACAAGAGTCCTTTGTGCTCTGTTGTTTCTTACGTGGTCCTGGCTCATAGTGGTAAGTTCTGTACTTGAACCTCCCACCTTAGCAGAAGTTCTACTCTATTTGGCTATCCTCTGTGCTGGCTTCTGTTTTCAGGACTTTGTTTCCCATTTTGGTCTGGTGACTAATCACTCTTAGAAAAATGGAAAATTCACTCTCTAAGGGTAAGGCTGTAGAGCAGCCCCTTTCTGGAACTCCTGTTGGATTTATGTGTAAAAACTATGTATCCTAGTCCTGCAAGTATTGATCTTACTGGACTATGATTACCTGGGATGATTTACAATTAAATTGGCCAAACTGGGTCTCACTTGAAATTTCTAAATTAGTTTTTCTGCACAGTTAATTAGAAAAAGGATGCAAGACAACAAATAATGGGAAGACTATTTCAATTGGTATTGGAAGCCTCGAAACATCACAATGAACCCACGATTGTTTACCTCAGAGAAACTCCCAATTATCTCAGAGGATTTCCACATTGGAAACATCCTCTGAGGCTGCTGAGAGTTCTCTCTCTGGCTTCCTCTGTTCCTCCCTGCTCCTCTGAATGTCTAACACAATGCTCTCCTCCCTGCTCTCCATCTCACTCTGAACTTCCTTTTTTTTTTTTTTTTTTTTTTTTAACACTGAGATTTATCCCCTGCAGAAAGCTAGCCATACTGACTTTTCTGTAATGACAGCCCCGTTTTTTTGTTTGTTTGTTTGTTTTTTGCGGTACGCGGGCCTCTCACCGTTGCGGCCTCTCCCATTGCGGAGCACAGGCTCCGGACGCGCAGGCTCAGCGGCCATGGCTCACGGGCCCAGCCGCTCCGCGGCATGTGGGATCTTCCCCGACTGGGGCACAAACCCGTGTTCCCTGCATCGGCAGGCGGACTCCCAACCGGTGCTCCACCAGGGAAGCCCCCTGACAGCTCCTTTTAAAACCAGATATAATGCTTTTAGATGGGTGGATCAACCTACAATGTCATTTAAGTTACATCTTACAAATCTTTGCACAACTGTAAATGCAGCTCCAGAGACAGTTCAAATTCTACCCATTATTTTTTAATGGATCCCAAAACCTCCCTTTTTATCTCAAAAGGCTTGTAACCTCTCTGGGAACTCTTACCTAGGCCATCTCCAATTTCCAAGACAGGAGGGGAAAAAAAGAAAAGAAAAGAGGCCTTTTTAAACACAAACTGCCTAAAGGGCACTCTTGCCCAAAGAGCCTCCTTAAAATTGCTTGTCAAGGGCACATACATACCTTTAAAATGTTCTCTACAGAGCTTCCCTAGTGGCGCAGTGGGTGAGAGTCCGCCTGCCGATGCAGGGGACACTGGTTCGTTCCCCGGTCCGGGAATATCCCACGTGCCGCGGAGCGGCTGGGCCCGTGAATCATGGCCGCTGAGTCTGCGCGTCCGGAGCCTGTGCTCCGCAACGGGAGAGGCCACAACAGTGAGAAGCCCGCGTACAGCAAAAAAAAAAAATCTTCTCTACAAATAGTGAAAGACTTCAGTCATCTGAGTGAGTAGGCAATTTATTCCAACTGTTATTTATAAGCTAGTGGGGTTTTTGCTTTTTGGGTTTTTTTTTGCGGTACGCGGGGCTCTCACTGTTGCGGCTTCTCCTGCTGCGAAGCACAGGCTTCGGACGCGCCGCCGGCTCAGCGGCCATGGCTCACGGGCCCAGCCGCTCCGCGGCACGTGGGATCTTCCCGGACCGGGGCACGAACCCGTGTTCCCTGCATCGGCAGGCGGACTCCCAACCACTGCGCCACCAGGGAAGCCCTAAGCTAGTGAGTATTTTTGTTTTTGTTATTTTATTGAAGTATAATTGATTTACAGTGTTAGTTTCAGTTGCATAGCAAAGTGATTCAGTTATATATTCTTTTTCAGATTCTTTTCCTTTATAGGTTATTACAAGTTATTGAATATAGCTCCCTGTGCTGTACAGTAGGTCCTTGTTACTTATCTATTTTATTTAAAAAAAAATTTTATTATTTATTTTATTTTATTATTTATATTTGGCTGTGTTGGGTCTTCGTTGCTGCGCATGGGCTTTCTCTAGTTGCGGAGAGCGGGGGCTGCTCTTTGTTGTGGTGTGCAGGCTTCTTATTGCGGTGGCTTCTCTTGTTGTGGAGCACGGGCTCTAGGAGCGTGGGCTCTAGGAGCGCGGGCTTCAGTAGTTGTGGCTCGTGGGCTTAGTCGCTCTGCAGCATGTGGGATCTTCCTGGACCAGGGCTGGAACCTGGGTCACCTGCATTGGCAGGCAGATTCTTAACCACTGCACCACTAGTGAAGTCCCTATCAGTTTTATATATAGTATTCTGTATCCGTTAATCCCAAACTCTTAATTTATGCCCCCCCCTTCACCTTTGGTAACCATAGGATTGTTCTTTATGTTTGTGAGTCTGTTTCTGTTTGGTAAATAAGTTCATTTGTATCTTTTTTTAAGATTCTACAAATAAGCGATATTATATATTTGTCTTTCTCTGTCTGATTTACTTCACTAAGTATAATAAACTCTATAAACTAGTGAGTTTTTTTTTTTTTTTTTTTTTTGCGGTATGCGGGCCTCTCACTGTTGTGGCCTCTCCCCATTGCGGAGCACAGGCTCCGGACGCGCAGGCTCAACGGCCATGGCTCACGGGCCCAGCCGCTCCACGGCATGTGGGATCTTCCCAGACCGGGGCACGAACCCGTGTCCCCTGCAGCGGCAGGCGGACTCTCAACCACTGCGCCACCAGGGAAGCCCAACTAGTGAGTTTTATACCTAGTAATATAATCAGTATTATACCTGATTCATGACTAAAGTTTTAAAATGAAAACTATGAGATCTTTGTGTCTATTTGTATATATATCTATGTATGCACATTATAGATAATGGTATTTTTTCTACCTTCAGATGGTGTTGCTAAAACTAATTTGTAAAAGAACTCTATTTAATTGGCTTAAAACAAAAAAGCAGTATATAAATTGAGTATACTCGCCAAAATATAACAGAAACTAAGCCAAATGTTTTTCAAGTTCACATGATCTAAGTAAATAAAGCTAATTTAACTTTGTTGTTTTAATTAATACAGATGGGCCTTTAGAGTTATCAACATTAAGTACAATACTTTTATTGTATGTAGATTTACTAAAAGTCAAATAAGTTCATGTTATCTCTGTTACAAAATTTGTCAGCAAGAATAATAACTTGGTATGGTAAAATTTTCTTAAGTAAATGTAAATGTGGTAAGAGTTTAGGTGAACTCTTTAAGAATAATTATGTTTTATGGTATGTCTACCTAAAAATAGTTTCCTTAAATCTTTTTGGGAACTTGAAACTGTAGAGTTTTGCTAAATTAAGTTAAATGATGGAAATTTATTGAATATCTAGATCAATCCGAAATAAAAAAGATACTGAGACATTAATTACTGAACATAGGCATCCTTTAATAAAGATGTTTGGAACTATTAATAAATATCTTTGGTGCCATAATGAGAAAATTTTCTATGAGAAAGCACATGTTTCTAGAAATTATAAAAAGTATTTATAAGTTTGCCAATCTACAGAATACTAATGTAAACATTCATAATTGCTTACTTCTTAGTTTTCACTAGAAATTAAGGTTTTTAAGGGTTAAGAATTTTAATTAATATATGTAATTAAAACTACTAAAATTAATAAGGAAAACATCTTTGTATGCAAGGGATTTTTTTTTTAAAGGTGTAAGGAATGGAAATGCATTTTGTTAAGGGAAAAGAAGGTGATTTTGTCTTAAAGCTGGTTATTTCTAAATGGGAAAGAAAACAAGGGACAAATAAAATGGATATAGAAGTTTATAAAAGGTTTACAAAAAAAAGGAATCTTGAGGAAGTACTTTTTGTCTGATAGGGACTGGCTAAAATTGGAATAAATTTAATTAAATGAATGCATTTTAATACCAAAAGTAAGCTGGTGCAAAATTTAAATTTGGTTTTTCTGTCTGTTAAAAGGACAGCTTTTTCCTATTGGTCTGCTCTTGATAATAAGAGATTATAAAAGGTAGATCTTATGCTTTGCCAAAATTACACCTTATTTTCTACGTTTCTTTATCAGGTCTTTAATTACTTAAGTAAACCTAGTCTTCTCGATATTAAAAAAGCTAAGTTTTGCTCAGAACTATATAACCTTCTATGTTTGCCTATGAAGTCTTTGTTATTTTGTTTAAATGGATAGCTAAGCATATTTTCACAGTGACCTATGATCCTGTTTGACCAAGTGTTTTGAAAACTTTTGATATTTTTGACTAACTTTCCAAAATCGGATTCTAAATGAAGTCTTTTTGACTTAGAACTAACTCTGAGGTTTGAAATATTTCAGAGGGCCCCTAAAATGTACCAAGATTTGTTCTCTCTCTTGTAAAAAGGGAGATGTTAAACTAATTAGGCTTATTTGATATGTTACATTACGTGGGAAGCATTGTTTCCTGTGCTGTGAAGAGCAGACTCAGTGGATTGTTGGGGGTATGGACCTGGTAGAAATGGACTGAGGATAACAAGCATTAGCTACTTATTCCAGGAGCTTTGCTGCAAAGGCCAGCAAAGAAATGGGGCAGTGTCTGGCAGGGGGATGGGGATCGAGAGGAGGGTTTTGGTTCGTTTGTTTTTTTTAAGATTGGAGGCATCACAGCGTATTTGTGTGCTGATGGGAATGATCAGATAGAGGGGGGCAACACAGATGATGCAGAAAGAGTGGGAACTAGTGTACAAGTGTGGGAGCTAGTTAGTATCCTTAATTCGCAGTAAAGTTAACTGAAGTTCAGAGAAATCATGGCCTTTGCCCAAAGTCAGCCCAAGGGACTAAGGGCAGGAGTGAAAGCCAGATCCCCTTAACTGCAGAGCCCAGGGCCTTATTCCCTGAGGTACAGAAAAAAGTCTAATATACCCCTGATTTTTTTGAACTGATCATCTCATTTCTGGGAATGAGTTCTAAGAAAATAGTCCTCAGAAATTAGTCCTAAGAAAACAGTTTGAAATACAGGGAAAGCTTTTTTAGGCCCAACAAAGTATTTCTTAACTGCAAAAAGGAAACAACCTAAACATCCAGGGGCTGGAATAGCGAATAAGCACATGTCACACAGCCTCACTGGCTGGTGGAAACAAAGCCTGGAAGGAGAGACAAACACAGGATGGCTATGATAGGAAGAGAGAGCAGGCTAAGATGACTTCATCTTTTTGGCACTGACCCAAGCCCCTTCCTCCATGGGGTGGCCCTTCCAAAAGTGTTTGTAAGAGAGACTATGGTGCTGTGATGCATACCAGAACAAGGGACTGGGATTCCAGATTTTCTCACTTCCCTTAGCTGGGCTGTGGTTTCTGCGATTTAAGAGAGGAGTTCAAGATCTCCTGGCTGCCAGCTGGGGAAGCTGGAAACAGTCAGATACTGTCATCTACTGGTAGTTCCCAGTTCTGCCGGCCTCCGTCCAGAGAGGATGCCCAGTGTTGGGTGTTCCCAGAGATGGGTCTCACTTTATTTTATTTAAAAATTCTTTTTATTTTTGGCTGTGCCATGCAGCTCGTGGGGTCTTAGTTCCCCGACCAGGGATTGAACAGTTTCAGGCCCTGGGCAGTGAAAATGAGGAGTCCTAACCACTGGACCGCCAGGGAATCCCCGGGTCTCACTTTAAATTCACTGGAGAGGGACTTCCCTGGTGGCGCAGTGGTTAAGAACCCGCCTGCCACTTCAGGGGACACGGGTTCGAACCCTGGTCCAGGAAGATCCCACGTGCCGCGGAGCAACTAAGCCCATGAGCCACAACTACTGAGCCTGCGTGCCACTACTACTGAAGCCCGTGCGCCTAGAACCCATGCTCTGCAACAAGAGAAGCCACAGCAATGAGAAGCCTGTGCATCACAACGAAGAGTAGCCCCCGCTCGCCGCAACTAGAGAAAGCCCATGCGCAGCAACGAAGACCCAATGCAGCCAAAAATAAAAAAATAAATAAATTTTTAAAAATAAAAATAAAATAAGCATAAAAGCCCGAGGGGTCTGTTCCACCACATTCTAGCAGAGTGACCCTGAACCATTTAGTTATTTACTTTTCTGAGATTCTGTTTTTTCAGGTTGGAATTCACTGATATAATGATATAAATCATTTAGCAGCAATTAGCACTTAGTAATGAGACAATCAATATAAGCATTGTTATTATTTATTAAATGGCTAGAGTCCTGGTCTATTAATAATAAGAGGTGAGAGCTAATCTGGCTGAGTCATATGACCTTGCACTGTAGTTTTTGTTTTGATAGAAGGGGATGGGAAGAAATGATCTCTTAAGATTCCCTTTGTTCTTATCTGTGATGCCTCTTAGTCTGTAACATTCTAAGACTCCATTTGCTGTTGAAGAATCTGTGTTTGTCTCAAGATTCTGTAATCCTGAGATCTTCTTTCTGGGATTCCAAGATCCCATGACTCACTCAAAATTCTATTGAAAGATTCCATTTGCATGAAATGAGAGCTCTTCTTCTAAGCCTGCCTGACTAGCTCTTACTATTCTTGTGGGTTTCTCCTTAAATAGAACTTCTTCAGAAATTCCTTCCCAGTTCCTCCTCCAGCGCATTTTATATACCCCTCTCCATTGCCTCTCCTGGAATCCTGTGTTTTCCCGTCAAAACAGGTCCCAGTTGGTATTTATCTATTTATTTGTGATTTTGGTTAATGCCTGTCTTCATGTCTCCATTGCTCAGTAAAGTAGATTCATATTTGATGAATGAAAAGTAAATGAAAGAATGAATCCTACAATTTAAAGATTTCATGAATATTTAGTCCCAAGGTCTACCATTCCAGAAACTCCCCACCCTCCACCCAACCTGGGCTGACACCTGGGGAGGGAGTGACCTTTCCAATTCCATGATGTTGCCTGGATCATTTGTGTCCTGCCCCCCTCTGCTCCCCACCCTTCTGTCATTTGCCTCTTTGGGAGCCCTTGGATTAGACAGAAGCCTGGGCTATGTCTCCGCTATTGAAACCAGCCTGGAGCAGTTCATTCATTCCTTCAGCAGATGTTTGTCTAGTGCCCACAAAGTGCCCAGCAGTGTGCTGGGGGGCTGGAACAAAGGGGGAGCAAAGCAGGCCTGGTCCCAGGTTTCACAGAGCTCACACCCTAGAGGGACAGAGATGGACATTCATGGCACGATCACACAAATTATCATAAAATTACAAACTGAGGTAAGTGCTGTGGGACGGAGAGGAACAGGGTTCTCTGAGAGTGTGTAACAGCCTGCAGTCTAGACCCAGGATCTTGGGTGGATCCCCTACGCCCATTATCTGGGACACATGGCTGCGATCCTGGTGAAATCTCTCCCCTAGGGAATGGTCAGAGAGAACTTGAGTCCAAAGTGGTGACCTGCCCAGCTCCTAGCACCTTGCTTGAGAGCACTGTGCCCGTGAAGCTGGGAGCTAAACCATTACCTCTCAGAATCCTGCCCCTCCTCGCAGGACTCGGCCACTGAAAACAGAATGCTAAAGCCCTGGAAGGCCGGAGCTCTAGGTGTCTGTCACCCTCTTGGAACAGACGGGGAAACTGAGGCCCAAAGGGAAGAGGCTGCTCATGGTCACACAGCGAGTGGCAAAGTGAAAACCGGACCCCAAGCCCCCCAGGCTCCCCGTGCTCTACTGCCCCCCAGCCCTCCGCACTACCTCCCTCCTTCCAAGAATGATGGTTACGCCTGTACAGGGGGATCCTGTGTCAACCAAGAGACAGGAGGGGTTCTACCAGCTTACAAACAGCAGTTAGAATGTTAACCAAACTCTGCAGGAGAGCAAGAGCCCCAGGCTCCGTTCAGAGCGATCTGTGCTGCTGTGTTCACTTAGGTCACAAACATACATGAGTGAAAACCCATCCATGACATGCCTGTATTGAATACCATTCTTTTCATTTCACAAATATTTTCTCGGAGTAAACGTAGTGATGTGAGCCTTGAAATGCTAGCTCTTGCTCATTGCAACATGGTTTCCTGTAGCAAAAAAAAATGGAAACAACCTCTGAAACAGCCTAATTAATATCCCGTGGTAAGAGGATGGATGGATGGTGTAGAACCAAGGCATCGGACACTATGTAGCACTTTACAAGTATAGAGGTAGGTCTACACAGGGGCCTGCAGCACGTTGTTTTGTTAAAAAAACTGAAAAGCAAGTTTAAGAAAAATATGTACAGTGTAAAACTACGTACAGAAAAAAAAACAACTCATGAATCTATCCTGTATTCTTCTACAGATACACATGTGCTTATATAAATGCAGAAAAAGCTGGAAAAACACACACCAAGGCAATAAATAACCTCTTAGGCAAGGGGTGGGGAGCCATGTGTTGGGGGGAAGGGCTGGTCAAATGAAACCTCATCCGTAATTTTTTTTTGAGAATGAATTTTATTTACATATTATTTACTTAAATAAAACTATGTTTTAGAAATACCATACTTTATTTTTTTATTTTTATTTTATATTGGAGTATAGTTGATTTACAATGTTGTGTTAGTTTCAAGTGTACAGCAAAGTGATTCAGTTATACATATACATGTATCTATTCTTTTTCAGATTCTTTTCCCATTTAGGTTATTACAAAATATTGAGCAGAGTTCCCTGTGCTATACAGTAGGTCCTTGCTGGTTATCTATTTTATATACAGTAGTGTGTATATGTCAATCCCAAACTTCTAATTTATCCCTCCCCCCACCTTTCCCCTTTGGTAAATTTGTTTTCTAAGCCTGTGAGTCTGTTTCTCTTTTGTAAATAAGTTCATTTGTATCATTTTTTTATATTCCACATATAAGTGATGTCATATGATATTTGTCTTTCTCTGACTTACTTCACTTAGTATGATAATCTCTAGCTCCATCCATGTTGCTGCAAATGGCATTAAGAAATAGCATCCTTTAGAGCAAGGGTTGGCAAAGTTTTCCTGCCAAGGGCCGCAGTAAATATTTTAGGATCTGTGGGCCACATGTGTGCTGTCATAAGTGCAAACAGAGCTCTAGACAGTACATACAAGAAGGATTGTGGCCGTTTTCAAATACGACTTTATTTATGGACACAGAAATTTGAATTTCACATAATTTTCATGTGTCGCCAAATATTTTCTTTAACCATTTAAAATGTTAAAACCAGGGACTTCCCTGGTGGCGCAGTGGCTAAGACTCCACACTCCCAGTGCAGGGGACCCAGGTTCAATCCCTGGTCAGGGAACTAGATCCCACATGCATGCTGCAACTAAGAGTTTGCATGCTGCAACTAAGGAGGCCTGGATCCGCAAATAAGACCCAGCGCAACTAAATATCTAAATAAATATTTTTTGAAAATAAAATAAAAATGTTAAAACAATTCTTAGGTCACAGGCTCTCTAGAAGCCAGCAGCAGGCAGATCTGGCCCTGGGGCACTGGCCAAACCCTGCTCTAAGTCCAGTTCAAGCCTCACCCTCCTACCACATTCATTTGTTTTGTCCTCAAATATTCCTGTCCTTCAGGCCCCCTCATGACCCTCCTGTGACCTGCAGTGGTCCCTCTGGCTGCCTCCCAGCTCTACCTGTCTGCCTTTGGGGACCTCCTCTCAGGGCTGCAGGGCTAGTTTTTTCTGAGTAGGGCTCTGAATGGCTCCATTCACCTTAGCAGGGGAACCCAGAGAAAAGAATTTTGTGTGGAGTCCACTGGAGAAGCCAGAACTTTGATTTGCCTTTGAAATTAGCCCCCCTCCTCTCCCACTCCCAGGGGTCCCTCGCCACTTCCCTGATCACACCCGGCTGGCACCGACCATCTCTCCCCTGCAGCCCCACCGTCTCATCAGCATCTCAGCTCCAGGTGGCTCCACCATGTACCCCAGAGCGCCCTGCTTCCTGTGCCTGCTCATCTGAGTCATGTCAGGTATGGGCATCTTCTTCCATCTTGGCAGATCTTTTTCCTCCCTTGGGACTCCTGAGGACAGCCCCCCCCCCCATTGTCTCTGTCTTTCCCAGGACTACCCTGTCGACAGCAGGGGGAGGGAAGTGAGCCCTGGATCTGAGCACTCAGCTCAGCTCCTCCCCTCACTGTCTGTGCCCCGTGGCTGGGTACTGTCGCCTCTGTGAGCTCAGCTTCCTCATCTTATGGTGACAAGGACGGACTGTGTGTGTTACCGCCCAAGTCCTTTCCAGACCCAACAGGCCTCTCTGATCTGGAAGTCAGAGGCTATCATTTTAAGTCTAGCAGTCTGGGATTCATCGGCGGTACGGTGTGTGCAACTCTGAAATCTGACAGTATAAACCCTGGCTCCTGCGATCACTGGCAAGATTTAATAAAACCAAGACTCAGTTTATCCAGGAGTAGAGTGGGAATAACAGTAATCTTACAATTATAGGGTAGTTTCGACGATTAAATGATGTATATAAACATCTGGCCTGGAGCCTAGCACAAAAACAATAAGTGGTAGCAGTATTATTTTAATTTAAAGGAACCTGATTATACCAAGATTATGTAATTCTAAGAGTTTGATGTTTATTTCTAGATTCTTTGACTCTAAGAATCTATGATTTTGATTACAAATATCAACAGTTGTAGGGAGGGTCCAGCAGGGGCACAGCCTGAAGGATTTCTGGCCCAGAACCTGATAGTAGGTAAATACCCGGGGGAGGCTGAGGCCCCAGGGAGACTGTCCCTCTGTCTCTCTGCTTCCAACCATCCCAGGAAGAGGTTAGGGCTGTAATAATCTCTGCGAGAGAACAGCTGTGCTTGAAACAGGATTTAGAGAGCTGGTGTCATCCCAGACGTCCTCTTCCAGATCTGTCTGGTCATTGGCAATAGCTATTCCCACGTGGTGCTATCCGATGCCCTTTAGGGAGCCTCAGGTGGAAGGGAAGGGACAGGCACCTTCCTGAGAAGAATGTAGCAGTTTATGAAAGGGCTGATGGTTGAGACTGGAGGGTTTATTTGAAGGAGAAGGAGTTGGAGGATGGGGGATACTGGAGGTGACGTGATCATTCATTTAGAACATGGGCACTGAGAAGGATGCTTGAGAGCTCATACAGTCCAGGAATTTAAAAACTATGAGGAATTAATTCTATTGCCTTACTGGCTGCCTTGGGGTGGGGACAAGAAAGGAGGGGGAGAGCAGTGATTGAAAAGCTGATTGGGTGGGTCTCAGCCCCCCATCTTCTTCCACCAGAACAATCCTATTATTATTTTTCGACATTTCAAGAGAGGGTTCTGTTATCTAGACTCTATTGATTGATTTGTTTTTAAGCTTGAAAATCTCAGTTTAGTCCAACCTCTTCATTTTATAACTGCAAAAACTGAGATCCAGGGCCAGCAGGATGCAGAATACAAAGAGGTAGCTTAAGACAGGATCTCTCTAATGTGGTGACCTTGGGCAAACTATGTAACTTACGTGCTACTCATTTTTCTCATCTGTAAAACGGGGCGTGAGTGAAAGCTTCCTGGCAGGGCTTTGTAGGGTTAGGTCAGATAATGCATGGAAAGCACTCTGCACAGTGCCTGGGTTCCCAGTTTTTGAGGTTTTTTTTTTTTTTTTTGCAGTACGCGGGCCTCTCACTGTTGTGGCCTCTCCCGTTGTGGAGCACAGGCTCCAGACGCGCAGGCTCAGCGGCCATGGCTCACGGGCCCAGCCTCTCTGCGGCATGTGGGATCTTCCTGGACTGGGGCACGAACCAGTGTCCCCTGCATCGGCAGGTGGACTCTCAATCACTGCGCCACCAGGGAAGCCCAGTTTTTGAGTTTTGATCGTTATCATCCAAACCTGAAGTCAAGCTTGACATCTTCCTTTAATTTGCTTCAGCGACTTGTTGGCTTGGCGAACCCGTGAGCTCCAAAGCTATAGGTATCTTGTGATGGCTCCCACAGAACCCCATCTTCCATGGAAGCGCTCCGTCCTGGGAGGTAGGGCCTATTGAAGTGTTTGCAGCCACCCTGTAATCAGGGTTTGGTGTGGGCCCTGGCAGAATCCAGCCAGGACAGCCCCAGCTCTGAGAGCTACTCTAACCCAGCCCTTGGTCAGATTTCAACTCCAGACCAAACAGGATTCCAGATCCCAGAGGTACCTCCAGCTCGCTGCTCGGACAACAGTTTCTCAATCAGGGCAATCAAAGAACCAGTGGGCGTTCCTGGCCCCTCTCTTATCCTGCCCACTGACTGGCTTGCTTCTGTTTCATGGAAGGCCCCTATCCATAGACGTTTGGCTATTAAAGCATTAGCGTTATATTTAGATTTAAAAAAATATACTGTGGTCTCGCAAAGATGTCCACATCCTCACACCCAGAACTTTATACAGCAGAGAGGAGTTAAGGCCGTAGATGTAGTTAAGGTTGCCAATCAACTGACCTTAAAATAGGGAGAGTATGCTGGATTATTCATTCAGGTGGGCCCAATGTAATCACAAACCTCCTTAAATGTGGAAGAAGTGAAACCATGGGTTAAATCCAGTTCACCTGCCTTCACTAATCCAGGTCATGTCCTCCAAGCAGCACGTAGCCTAAACAATGTTTGCCTGAGTTATTTTCCGGGAACTTGGAATCAGCCGTGTCTAGCTCGAGCTGGGCTGGTTTGGACTGGGTAGGACCACTGACCCTTCAACTGGGCATGCGCGAGTGATCTTGTGCCAGCAGAGGGCCGAAAACTCCTCAGAACGTGCAGAACGTGTAGCCTAGTTACGCCTGCGCAGAAAAGCACTTATAGCACCTTTTTCCAATCACCTTTCCTGAGGCTTCCCACGCTCTCCCCGCTCCGCACGCCTCAGACCGCACTGCTTCTTTATCCTTTATTCGATAAGTACGCGGAGCCCCTTGCCTTTGGGGATGTGGATTTGAGACTTGATCTCCCTGTTCTCAAGCACCGCGTCTCAGCGTTTTGGCTGGCTGTTCGCTGAGATAACAAACCTGGTTCTGAAACAAAGGGACTCACATCAGAGAACCAGAGAGATGGCACCGTGAGGAAGACTTGGTCCAACGATGCTGGCTTTGAAGATAGAGAAAAGGGGGCCATAAGCGAAGGAATATGGGCAGCCTCTAGAAGCCAGAAAAGGCAAGTTAAAATCTTCCAAGAGCCCCCGCTGACGCCTTGATTTTGGCCCAGTGAGACCCGTTTCAGGCTTCTGACCTTCAGAACTGTGAGATAATAAATTTGGGTCGTCCTAAGCCTCCGAGTTTGTGGCAGTTTGTTACAGCAGTGATAGGAAATGAATACGCTATTCATGATAACTTTATTGAATGTCTGTCATAGCCCAGGCATTGTGCTGTTTCACGCTTATCATTTAATACATATAATAGTTCTGCCAAGCAGGGGTCTTGTTCCCATTTTCTAAATGAAGAAACAGGGACTCAGGGAAATTATTGACCTGGCCAAGGCCACATGGCTAGTGTGTAGCAGAGCAAAAATTCAAAGCCCAGCACCACCGGCTCTAAAGGCCATGTTGCCGTCAGTTCGCCCAGGCTTATCCCCACTTCTCTGGAGTGGCTTAGAGAATACTGCCTTAGAGAATCTTCGTTTTCAGATGCCAGACCTCAGTGTTCTAGGCCACCTCCTCAGTATGTTGAGTCCAGCTGTCCTCTGGGAGGCTTAGTTTCTTAACTTGTAAAAAGGGGATAATAATGCTCATTGGGCTCCCTTTTGGGGCTACAGCAAGGATTAAACCAGAATGTGGGTGGAAAAATTCTCTGCTCTGTTAAGCGTTCTCCATGTAAGAACTTCAGGATAAACCTCCCCCAAACTACCAAAACTTGCCCCAAACCATTGCAATTTCCTTTCCCTCCAAGGCTGGGCATGGCTCCCAGGATATATCCCTGCCAGGGACACTAGGAAAACCTTTTACACTGTAGTGAAATTACAGAAAAAAGAAATATTGGTCTCTGTCCCCCGTTCCTGGCATGAGCTTCTAAAAACCCTTGGAATTTCCCAAGTGATAGGAGTGTCTTTTGTTCTAATGAGGTGGCTCTTGGGGGCTCCTGGATGAGGGCTGGTCACCATCAAGAGCAAGCCATGACCAGAAGCTTGGAACTGTCAACTCTACTCCCGTCCTCTGGGAAGGGGAGAGGGGCTGGAGGGTGAGTTGATGGATCATGCCTACGTGAAGAAGCCTCCTCCATAAATATCCCCAAAGTATGGGGTTTGGAGAGCTTCTGAAGCTAATGGGCAAGTTCTGGGAGAGTGGGGCACCACAGGAGGGCATGGAAGCTGCAAGCCCCTTCCTACACACCTCGTCCTATGTATCTCTTCCATCTGGATATTTATCTGTATCCTTCGTCACATCTTTTGTTTTTTATTTTATTATTATTTTTTAACTTTTTTATTGGAGTATAGTTGGTTTACAATATTGTGTTAGTTTCAGATGTACAGCAAAGTGATTCAATTATACATATACATTTATTCTTTTTCAGATTCTTTTCCCATTTAGGTTATTACAGAATACTGAGCACAGTTCCCTGGGCTACACAGTAGGTCCTTGTTGGTTATCTAGTTTAATATTTATTTATTTGGCTGCGCTGGGTCTTAGTTGTGCAAGCAGAATCTTTAGTTGTGGCATGCAGGATCTAGTTCCCTGACCAGGGATCAAACCTGGGCTCCCTGCATTGGGAGCATGGAGTCTTAACCACTGGACCACCAGGGAAGTCCCGGTTATCTATTTTAAATATAGCAATGTGTATATGTCAATCCCAAACTCCTAATTTATCCTCCCCCACCTTTCCCCTTTGGTAACCATAAGATTGCTTTCTAAATCTGTGAGTCTGTTTTGTAAATAAGTTCATTTGTATAATTTTTTAAAAAAATTCCGCATGTAAGTGATATCATATGATATTTGTCTTTCTCTGTCTGACTTTACCTACTATGATAATCTCCAGGTCCATCCATGTTGCTGCAAATGGCATTATTTCATTATTTTTAATGGCTGAGTAATAGTCCATTGTATATATATACACCACATCTTCTTTATCCACACCCCTGTCCATGGACACTAAGTTTGCTTCCATGTCTTGGGTATTGTAAATACTGCTGCTATGAACATTGGGGGTACATGTATCTTTTTGGATTAGAGTTTTGTCTGGACATATGCCCAGGAGTGGCATTGCTGGATCATATGGTAGCTCTATTTTTAGTTATTTAAGGAACCTCCATACGGTTCTCCATAGTGGCTGTACCAATTTATATTCCCACCAACACTGTAGGAGGATTCCTGTTTCTCCACACCCTCTCCAGCATTTAATGTTTGTAGACTTTTTGGTGATGGCCATTCTGACTGGTGTGAGGTGATACCTCACTGTAATTTTTTTTTTTTTTTTTTTTTTTTTTTTTTTTTTTTTTTGCAGTACGCAGGCCTCTCACTGTTGTGGCCTCTCCCGTTGCGGAGCACAGGCTCCGGACGTGCAGGCTCAGCGGCCATGGCTCACGGGCCCAGCTGCTCCATGGCATGTGGGATCTTCCCCGACTGGGGCACGAACCCATGTCCCCTGCATCGGCAGGAGGACTCCCAACCACTGTGCCACCAGGGAAGCCCTCTCATTGTAATTTTAATTTGCATTTCTCTAATAATTAGTGATGTTGAGCATCTTTTCATGTGCCTCTTGGCCATCTGTATGTCTTCTCTGGAGAAATGTCTATTTAGGTCTTGTGCCCATTTTTTGATTGGGTTGTTTGTTTTTTTGATATTGAGCTACCTGAGCTGTTTGTAGATTTTGGAGATTATTTCCTCTTTCAGTCACATCATTTGCAAATATTTTCTCCCATTCTGTGGGCTACCTTTTCATTTTGTTGATGGTTTCCTTTGCTGTGCAAAAGCTTTTAAGTCCCATTTGTTTGTTTTTGTTTTTATTTCCATTACTGTAGGACATGGATTGAAAAAAGATATCCCTCTGATTTATGTCAAAGAGTGTTCTGCCTATCTTTTCCTCTAAGAGTTTTATAGTGTCCAGTCTTACATTTAGGTCTTTAATCCATTTTGAGTTTATTTTTGTGTATGGTGTTAGAGAATGTTCTAATTTCATTCTTCTAAATGTAGCTGTTCAGTTTTCCCAGCCCCATTTATTGAAGAGACTGCCTTTTCTCCATTGTATAATCTTGCCTCCTTTGTTGTAGATTAATTGACCATAGGTGCATGGGTTTATTTCTGGGCTTTCTATCCTGTTCCATTGATTTATATTTCTGTTTTTGTGCCAGCACCATACTGTTGATTACTGTCGCTTTGTAGTATAGTCTGAAGTCAGGGATCATCATATCTTTTTTTTTTTTTTTTTTTTTTTTGCTGTACGCGGGCCTCTCACTGCTGTGGCCTCTCCCGTTGCGGAGCACAGGCTCCGGACACACAGGCTCCGCGGCCATGGCTCGCGGGCCCAGCCGCTGCGCGGCATGTGGGATCTTCCGGGATAGGGGCACGAACCCGTGTCCCCTGCATCAGCAGGCGGACTCTCAACCACTGCGCCACCAGGGAAGCCCCATCATATCTTTTTATAATAAGCTGGTAAACATGTTTCCCTCAGTTCTGTAAACCATTCTAGCAAGTTAACAAGCCCCCAGGAGGTGGTTGTGGGAACCCTGATTTGCAGCTGGTTGGTCACAAGCATAGATGACAGCCTGGGACTTGAGTCTGTCATCTGAAGTAGGGGGGCAGGGGCAGTCTTTTGGGACTGAGCCCTTAACCTGTGTGTGTGGGGGTGTGGTCTGATGCTCTCTCCAGGTGGATATTGTTAGAATTGAATTGAATTGTAGGACATGCAGCTGGTGTCCCAGAATCGTTTAGGGTAGGGGTGGAAAAATCCACACATCTGGTGTCAGAAGTGTTGTGAGTGTGGTCGTAGTGTGAGAACAAAGGAGAAGCAAACAGGAGTGTAGTTTTTTCTTAACAATGGTGAAAACCAGAGGACTCAGGTTTGAAAGTGGTGGTTTGGATCCTTTATTTTGTTGTTTTGTTTCTGCCCATTGGGTGCCTGTGTGTTGGTGATGGTGGTTTGGGGCCATAAAAGAAGGATGATTGCTAAACTCCATTGGGACTTTTTACTATTACTGATGCCCAGACACTGTACCAGAGTCTCCTTGTCCTGATTGGCCCCTGCCATCCATACCAGTGATGGGGTTGCCCAAGGCTTTTGTAACATGGTGGTTTAAGAAGATGCATCTGATGTTGTGTGTAAGAGAGTAGAACAGAGGCGAGAAGACTAGCTGGGAGGTACTGCAACAGTCTAGATGCGATCTGATCACAGCTTTGACTTTGTGGTGTTAACAGTGGTGATAGAAAAGGATGAATTTGGTAACTATTAGGAAGGAAAAGAGCCTCGGGACTTAGTATAAATTTACAACTTCCTCTGTATGAAGAGAGATTTGGGTGCTGGAGTGGCAGGCAGGCATGTGGAATGATTCCACTTCCTTTTCCACAGGGAAGATAATTAGATCAGTGGTAAAAGCTGGAGATAGTGAGTCTGTATCTGAAAGAACTGTTGAGCAGCCAGAGCCACTCAGCGTCAAGATCACTGCTGGTGGAATTACCGTGGGCTCTGGAGTCAGGCTGAGCTAGGTCTGAGTTCTGGGTCTCCTACTTCCCCACATACCTTGGGAAAGTTAGCCTCCGTGAGCCTCAAGTTCCTCATCTGTAAAATCAGAATAATACTTAGCAGTCATTAAGAGGATGAAATAAGATGTATATAAAGGGCTAGTCTTGTTCCAGAAACACTGTAGGTCCATTAAAGGTAGCTATTGGTATATTTAAATACCAAGCTCCCCATCATGAGACATATCTAAGTGCAGGTTACGCTCCCTCTTTTGGAGCATGCTCTAGAAGGTTTTGAAATACTGGTGGAAGCTTGGATATGAAAATGTGTAAGGTCCCTTGCATAACCTACCATCAGTTCCGCTTCTAAGGAATTCGTTCTAAGGAAGCAATCTGATTGAAGGTGCATGAACAAGATGATAATTGCAAAATTGTTTATTTGGGCTAAGAATGAAAAACCCAAATACCCAAAAATAAGGATACATCACTGTCATGAAATACCATTCAAGTTATTTAAAATGTTGATGTGCATGTGTTTGACATGGAATGGTAATCACATACTAACTGAAAATGCAGATTATTATGTATTATATTCCATTTTAACAATATTTATTTAAAATATTTGCATTAGAAAGCCCTGGGAAAATATGCTTCAAATACTCATGGTGGTTATCTCTGGATTGTAAGTTTTGGGGCAAATTTAATCCTTTTTCTTGGTTTGTCTGTATTCTATAATTTTTCTCTAAAGAGTGAGAATTACTTGTGTAGTAGTAGTAAGTATAAAAAACAACAGAGCGGGCTTCCCTGGTGGCGCAGTGGTTGAGAGTCCGCCTGCCGATGCAGGGGACACGGGTTCGTGCCCTGGTCCGGGAGGATCACACATGTCGTGGAGCGGCTGGGCCCGTGAGCCATGGCCGCTGGGCCTGTGCTCCGCGACAGGAGAGGCCACAGCAGCGAGAGGTCCGCATACCACAAAAAAAAGAAAAAAGAAAAAAAGGCACAGTAAGATGGGCTCACAGGACCCGTCAGATGCCTAGTGGTTTTACAGAATGGGGGATAAGGCTGTCCACAATCTTGGGATGTCAATTGTGGAGGCAGCAAACAGTGCCTGTAGGGAAAAAGGTGGCACTGGTAAGGCCAAAAGACTGACCTATCTGTGCTTAGAGGTCAGGCTGGAGACCACCCTTCTATCAGGTGCTCCATCACAGGGAAGGCAGAAATAAAGGCAAAGTTGGTCCCACAGTGTTGCCCACCCAAGTCCGGAAGAAAATCGGGCAAAGGTTGGGATATAAAACCGGGTTCAGAAAATGTGTCCTCCCTTAACTGAGTCTTTTTTTTTTTTTTTGCTGCACCACACGGCATGCTGGATCTTAGTTGCCCGACCAAGGATCGAACCCATGCCCCCTGCAGTGGGAGCTCGGAGTCTTAATCACTGGACCGCCAGGGAAGTCTCTCACCTGAGTCTCTTAAAATGAGAGTTCTGTGGACTCTGCATCTTTTGGCAGGTGGAGGCATTCAGAGGGCATTTGCTGGCCTGAACAAAGGGACACAAGAAAGGAGCCAAGAAGGGCAAAGGAGTTTGGGAGATTTCATTTGCAATGTGTGGGCAACATCAGTGCAGGGGAAGATGGACCAATCAGAAGTTGCACTTGAGGCCAGTGGGATAGGAGAGCCGATCAAACTGTGGGTAGGGCCAGTACAAATCCTGACAGCTCGACTGGGGAAGACAGGGTGGGTGGAGTGATAAAAATTGGGGAAGGGCACTGTCAGCCAAACAGACGCTGCCACTAGGTGTCTCAGGTCATCCCCATCTCCTGCCCGCCCCGGCCCACTGCCCACCAACTGTCTTTCAGAATCAAGCCCTTCAGCCAGCACAGTCACTTGCAGCTGGTGGAATCTAAGGGCACAGAGATGGGAATACAGCCGGTGGGCTTGGCGCTGCCAGGACAGCATGTGTGTAGACGGCAAGGACCTCCAGGGGAAGACCTTCATCTTCACAGGTGCCCTGGAGTCAGGGTCTCCAAGAAACAACTCAGAAAGCCCTTCAAACCTATCTTCAGTATTTCTCCTTAGACCCACCTATAAAATGAGAGCATTGCACTAGTGGATCTCTAAGGTCCTTGTGACATTTTTGGATTCTATGGCTAGTTCCATGTAGAATGGAGGAGTCAGAGTCCACCTTTGTCCAACGGAGGAAAGAGATGACTCTTCTAGACTCAGCAGGGTCTCTCTCTTACTCAGTTCCGACCCTAGCAGTAATGATAAGCTAATCTAGAGGGTCTTTTTTAAAAAATAAATTTATTTTATTTATTTATTTTTGGCTGTGTTGTGTCTTCGTTTCTGTGTGTGGGCTTTCTGTAGTTGCAGCGAGCAGGTCCACTCTTTGTTGCCGTGGGTGGGCTTCCCATTGCGTTGGCTTCTCTTGTTGTGGAGCACAGACTCTAGGCGCGCAGGCTTCAGTAGTTGTGGCTCACGGGCTCTAGAGCACAGACTCAGTAGTTGTGGCCCCTAGGCTTTGTTGCTCCACGGCATGTGGGATCTTCCCAAACCAGGGCTCGAATCCATGTCCCCTGCATTGGCAGGCGGATTCTTAACCACTGCGCCACCAGGGAAGCCCCCTAATCTAGAGGGTCTTGATCATGACTACCAGCATCACCTGGGAGCCTGTTAAAAACAGATTCTTAGGCCCCGCTGCCATTAACTCTGGACAGAATCTAGAAGCCTAACAAGTCCTATAGGTGATTCCAATCTTCAGGAAGATTTGGGAACCAACAGCCAGTGTGTCCCAGCTGTGGCTGCACATCAGGGTCACCTGGGGAGCTTTAAAACCGCTGATACCAAACTCCCGCCTCAAGCCAGGTCCCCATGGACTTAGTCTGGGGCTGGGGCCCAGGAACTGGTTATCTTAAGAGCACCTCAGGTGACTCTACTGTGCAGCCAGGTTAAGAACCTTTGCATTTGTCTAATTCTAGAGCTTCTTCACCCAATACAGAAGCCACTCAACAGATAGGGCTACTTAAACCTAAATGAACTAAAAGCTGAACATTCAGTTAAGTTGCACTAGCTACATTCAAAGAGCCCTATAGCCACATGTGGCTAGTGGTTACATCTTCAACAACACAGTTACAAGTACAGAAAGTTCTATTGGTAGCACTGCTTTAGAAAGCTAGTCCCCAGTTAATTCCTACTCAGTGCACCATTATGCACTGAAGAATCTGACTTGAGATTGTGTTGCTAAAAGTACTGTGAAAGAGTTTGATGAACGTTTGCCTCCCACAGGCCTGGTGCCTCATATCCAGTATCTCATTTGCTTGTTATCAGCTCTGCAAAATAGGCCAGAGTGGGATTACTGCTCCTACTTGATGAAGAAAACAAACAAACAAGAACCAAGGCTCGGAGGAAGAAAAGTGATTCGCTTAAGATCCCACAGGTAGTGGGTGGCAAGATTAGGAATCAAACCAGAAATCTGGACTTCTAGTTCAGTATTTCCTGTGATATTTTTCACAAAGAAGGGTCCTTAGAGACTGAGTGGTCTGAACCCCTCATTGTACAAATGAAGACACTAAAGATCAGAGAGGGAAAGAGACTGAAGATGCACAGCAAACTGATGACAAAACTGAAACTAGCAGACTGGTCTTTAGCCTTCAGTACAGGACACCATGTGAGATAGCCAAGAGCATAGAGAATGGGGATGGTCAGGTAAAGTAGGATTTCAAGTCCCCATCAGGGACCTTATGCTTGTGGGTGGTGGTAGAGCATCAGGAAGCAACAAATCTGTCAAGCTCATTCTCTCGCCTTCCAGACCCAGAGGAACTCTTTGTCCTCACAGAGGATTATATGAGGTGGTGCAGCCATGCAGCTATCAGACAGTTCTAGTTCTCTGTCAGGTGACCAACGCCCTGGCCCAGGTGACACTGCATTGGGAGTTACCCCCTAAGGAGGTCCCCATGGATGAGACCGACATCTCCTTTTCAAGTTTTATTTTTATTATTTTTTATTGAAGTATAGTTGGTGTGTAATATTATATAAGTTACAAGTGTACAATATAGTGATTTACAATTTTTAAATGTTATACTCCATTTATATTTTTACAAAATATTGGCTATATTCTCTGTATTGTACAATATATCCATGTAGCTTATTTAGTACATGATAATTTGTATCTCTTAATCCCTTACCCCAGTATAGTAACCCCCACTTCCCTCTCCCCGCTGGTAACCACTAGTTTGTTCTCTGTATCTGTGAGGACAGACATCTCCTTTGTTGTGAAGAGGGCTTCACTATCCACTGGCCCTGAGCTTCCTTGGCTGGCTCTCTCTTCTGCTTGGCCAGCCTGGGTGGCATGAGGCGAATCTCTACCAAGTACGTGCTGATCTGCATCAACTGTGCATGAACCTAGGGCTCTAGGTGGGCAGGGAAGGGGGAGGTTATGGGGAGAGGTGCCTCCTTTGGGCACCTCAGGTTGGGGTTCTATGGATTATGGAGCTCTAAACAACCAACCAGATTTAACAGCGCTCCACATATTCAACCACCTTGTCTGACAGCCAGTCAATCAGCTTAAGCTAGCTTGCATCAGGTCAGCCTGTTTATTCACCCACCCATTCTCAAACTGTTCCACTGATCCACCCTTCCTCCAACCAACCATTCCATTTATCCATCCTCCATTAATTCATTATACCCATTCACACGGCCTCTATCAATTCAACCATCTCAGCCATTTATCCTCTTATCAATTTAACTATTCCACCTATTCATTCTATTCAACTATTCTCCCATTCTGTAGGTGGTCTTTTCATTTTGTCAGTGGTTTCCTTTGCTGCGCAAAAGCTTTTAAGTTTAATTAGGTTCCATTTGTTTATTTTTTGCTTTTATTTCTTTTGTCTTAGGAGACTGATCGAAGAAAATTGCTATGATTTATGTCAAGGAGTGTTCTGCCTATGTTACCTTCTAGGAGTTTTATGGTTTCAGGTCTTACATTTAGGTCTTTAAAACATTTTGAGGGGTTTTTTTGGTATATTTTTGTATATGGTTTGAGGGAATGTTCTAATCTCATTGTTTCACATGTGGCTTTCCAGTTTTTTCAGCACCTCTTCTTGGAGACTGTCTTTTCTCCACTGTATATTCTTGCCTCCTTTGTCATAGGTTAATTGACTCAAGGTGTGTGGGTTTATTTCTGGGCTCTCTATTCTTTTCCATTGATCTATGTGTCTGTTTTTGTGTCAAGATCATGCTGGTTGATTACTGTAGCTTTGCAGTATAGTCTGGTGTCTGCAAGGGTTATACCTCCAGCTTTGTTCTTTTTTCTCAGGATTGCTTTGGCACTTCTGGGTCTTTTGTGGTTCCACATAAATTCTAGGATTCTTCTAGTTCTGTGAAAAATGTTCTGGGTAGTTTGGTATGGATTGCATTAAATCTGTAGATTGTTTTGGGTAGTATGGCCATTTTAATAATATTAATTCTTCTAATCCAAGAGCATGGGGTATCTTTCCATTTCTTTGAATCATCAGTCTCCTTCATCAGTGTTTTATAGTTTGCAGAGTATAGGTTTCTCACCTCATTGGTTAAGTTTATTCCTAAGTATTAATTTTTTGATGTAATTTTAAATGGGATTTTTTCTTTTTACTTTCTCTGATATTCCATTACTAATGTATAGAAACACAACAGATTTCTGTATATTAATCTTTTATCTTGCTACCTTGGTGAACTCATTTATTCTCATAGTTTTGGGGTGAAGACATAAGGGTTCTCTAGAGTATCATGTTATCAGCAAATAGTGACAGGTCAACCTCTTCCCTTCCAATTTGGATACATTTTATTTCTTTTTCTGGTCTGATTGCTGTGGCTAGGACTTCCAACACTATGTTGAATAGAAGTGGTGAGAGTGGACATCCTTGTCTTGTTCCTGAATTTAGTGGGAAAGCTTTCAGCTTTTCACTGTTGAGTATTAATGATGGCTGTTGTTTTGTTGTAAATGGCCTTTATTTGTTGAGATATGTTCCCTTTATGTCCACTTTGACAGTTTTTACCATGAGTGGATGTTGAATATTGTCAAATCCTTTTTCTATGTCTATTGAGATCATGTGAGTTTTGCTAACATTGTGTATCACACTGATTTTGCGTATATTGAACAAACCAGCCTTTTGTGACTCAATCATGGTATATGATTCCTTTTATATATTGTTGAATTCAATTTGGTAATATTTTGAGGATTTTTGCATCTATACTGAAAGATATTGACCTATAATTCTCCTTTTTGGTAGTGTCTTTGTCTGGTTTTGGTATCAGGGTAATTGTGGCCTTGTAGAATGACTTTGACAGTGTTCCCTCCTCTTCAGTCTTTTGGAATAGTTTGAGAAGGATCAGTATAAGTTCTTCTTTTTTTGTTGTTTTTTTGTTTGTTTGTTTGTTTGTTTTGTGGGACGCTGGCCTCTCACTGTTGTGGCCTCTCCCGTTGCGGAGTACAGGCTCCGGATGCGCAGGCTCAGCAGCCATGGCTCACGGGCCCAGCCACTCCGCAGCATGTGGGATCCCCCCAGACCGGGGCACGAACCCGCGTCCCCTGCATCGGTAGGCGGACTCTCAACCACTGCGCCACCAGGGAAGCCCAGTAAAAGTTCTTCTTTATGTTTGGTAGAATTCCCCAGTGAAGCCATCTGGTCCTGGACTTTTGTTTGCTGGGAGTTTTTTAAATTACAGTTTCACTACTAATGATCAGTTTGTTCTTTTTTTTTTGGCCATGCCACATGGCTTGCAGGATTAGTTCCCCGACCAGGGATCCCCTGCACTGGAAGCATGGAGTCCCAACCACTAGACCGCCAGGGAATTCCTGATCAGCTTGTTCTAATTGTCTGTTTCTTTTAATATTTTTTTTATTTATTTATTTGGTTGCACTGGGTCTTAGTTGTGGCACATGGGTTCCTTTGTTGTGGCGTGCAAACTCTAGTTTGGCATGCACATGGGATCTAGTTCCCTGACCAGGGATCGAACCTGGGCCCCCTGCATTGGGAGCGCGGAGTCTTAACCACTGCGTCACCAGGGAAGTGCCCCATCTGTTTCTTCTTGACTCAAGTCCTGGCATGCCATTTGTTTCTAGAAATTGGTACATTTCTTCTAGGTTGTCCAATTTGTTGGTGTATAATGTTCATAGTTTTCCCTTAATGATTTTTTGTATCTCTGTGGTATCAGTTGTTACTTCTCCTCTTTCATTTCTTATTTTATTTGAGTTCCCTCTTTTCTTGGTGAGCCTGGCTAAAGGTTTGTCAATTTTGTTTATCTTTTCAAAAAAACCAGTTCTTGGTTTCCTTTCTATTGTTTTTTTTTTGATCTGTTTTATTTCCTCTCTGATCTTTTAGTTCCTTCTTTCTACTGACTTTGGGCTTTGTTCTTTTTATTATTCTTTTAAGTTGTAGGTTAGGTTGTTTGAGATTTTTCTTGTTTCTTAAGGAAGGCGTGTATCACTATGAACTTCCCTCTTAGAACTGCTTTTGCTGTATCCCATAGATACTGGAAAGTAGTGTTTTCATTTTCGTTTGCCTTGAGGTATTTTCTGATTTCTTCTTTGCTTTCATTGCTGACATGCTGGCTTTTTTTAGGAGCATATTGTTTAGTCCTCACATGTTTTTCCATTTCTCTTTCTGTAGTTGATTTCTAGCTTCATATTGTTGTGGTCAGAAAAGATGCTTGATACAATTTCTAGCCTCTTAAATTTGTTGAGTCTTGTTTGTGACCTAGTTTGTGATCTATCCTGGAGACCATTCTATGCAGGCTTGAAAAGAATGTATATTATGCTTTTTTTCTATGTAGTGTCCTGTGGATGTCAATTAAGTCCACCTGCTCTATTGTGTCTCTTAGGATCTCTGCCTTATTGATTTTTTCTGTCTGGATGATCTGTCCATTGATGTCAGTGAGGTGTTATAGTCTCTATTATTGTATTATTGTCAGTTTGTCCCCTTATGTCTGTTAGTGTTTGCTTTATATATTTAAGTGTGCCTATATTGGGTATGTATGTCAACGAGTATGCTATCCTCTTCTTGTATTGCTCCTTTTATCATTATATAATGCCCTTTGTCTTTTGTTATAGTCTTTGTTTTAAAGTCTGTTTTGTCTAAGTATTGCTACCCCTGCTTTCTTGTCATTTCTATTTGCATGAAATAGCTTTTTCTATCCCCTTGCTTTTAGTCTGTGCGTCTTTGACCCTGAAGTGAGTCTCTTATAGGCAGCATATTAAAAGGTCTTGTTTTTATCCAATCAGCCACCCTGTGTGTTTTGATTGGAACATGTAGTCCATTTACATTTTTTTCATACATATTTATTTTAATTTTTATTGGAGTATAGTTGATTTACAATGTTATGTTACTTACAGGTGCATGGCAAAGTGAATCAATTATATATATATATATATATATATATATATATATACACACACACACACACACACACATATCTCCACTCTTTTTTTTAGATTCTTTTCCTATATAGGCCATTACAGAGCATTGAGTAGATTTCCCTGTGCTATATAGCAGGTTCTTATTTGTTATCTATTTTATATATAGTACTGTGTATATGTCAATCCCAGTCTCCCAATTTATCCCTCCCCCACCATCCCTGGTAACCATAAGTTTGTTTTCAACATCCATGACTTGACTTGTGTTTTGTAAATAAGTTCATTTGTACCCATTTTTTAGATTCCACATATAAGGGATATCATATTTGTTTTTGTCTGACTTACTTCCCTCAGTATGACAATCTCTGGGTCCATCCATGTTGCTGAAAATGGGATTATTTTGTTCTTTTTTATGGCTGAGTAATATTCCATTGTATATATGTATCACATCTTCTTTATCCATTCCTCTGCTGATGGACATTTAGTTTGCTTCCATGTCCTGGCTATTGTAAAAGTGCTGCAATGAACATTGGGGTGCATGTATCTTTATGAACTTTGTTTTTTTCTGGGTATATGCCCAGGAGTGGGATTGCTGTGTCATATAGTAGTTCTATTTTTAGTTTTTAAGGAACTTCCATACTATTCTCCATAGTGGCTGTACCAATCCTTTGACATTTAAAGTAATTTTTGATAGGTATGTGCTTATTACCACTTTATTCCTTGTTTTCCAGTTGTTTTTGTAGTTCTTTGTTCATTTCTTCTTTTTGTTTCTCCCATTGTGGTTTGTTTGTTTGTTTATTTATTTAGGCCAAACCACACGGCTTGTGGAATCTTAGTTTCCCTTGGCAGTGAAAGCACAGAGTCCTAACCACTGGACCACCAGGGAATTCCCTCATTGTGGTTTAATTTTCTTTTGTAGTATGCTTGAGTTCCTTTCTTCTTGGTTTGTGTATCTATTATAGATTTTTGATTTGTGGTTACCATGATCTAGTTTAAATTGATAATAATTTAAGTTCAAACACATTTGAAAAGATCTATATTTTTACTCCCCCTCCCCACATTTTGCTCTTGATGTCATATTTTACATCTTCATCCTTAACTCTTTACTGTTTGTTTTAGTTGTAGTTGCTTAAAAATTTTTTTTGATCTAAGTACTGGCTTATTTAAGTGATCTTCAATATTTATATTTGCTTTTCTTATTGGGGTTTTCCCTTTCCTGCAGCGTCTTACTACTTTTCCATTTAGTGAAGACCCTTCAACATTTCTTTTAGGGTAGGTTTAGTATTGATGAATTCTTTTAGTTTTTGCTTGTCTGAGAAATTCTTAGTTTCTCCTTCTATTCTAAATGATAATCTTACTGGGTAGAGTATCCTAGGTTGCAGGGTTTTCCCTTTTAGGACTTTGAATATGTCATGCCACTCCCTTCTGGCTTGCAAAGTTTCTGCAGAGAAAGCAGCTGATAGCCTTATGGAGTTCCTTTGTATATGAATCTTTGTTTTTCCTCTTGCTGCCTTTAGAATTCTCTTTAACTGTTGCTGTTTTGATTATGATATACGTTGGTGTGGGTCTGTTTGATTTCATCTTTTTTGGGACTCTGTTCTTTCTGTACCTGGATATCTGTTTTTTTAGGCTTGGGAAGTTTTCAGGCATAATTTCTTCCATATATTTTTGATCCCCTTCTCTCCCTTCTTCTCTGGAACCCCTGTAATGTGGATGTTAGCACATTTTATATTATCCCATAGATCTTGTGTATTTCTTCCTTCCTTGCTCCCTCCCTCCCTCCCCCCTCCCTTTCTCTTTTTTCCCCTTCCTCCCTCCCTCCCTCCCCCCCTCTTTCTTCCTTTCTTTCTTTCTTCTCACTTATCTTTCTGCCTGCTGTTCTGATTAGGTGATTTGCATTATTCTCTCTTCCAGATCACTTAGGAGTTCTGTGTCATTTAGTCTACTATTCATTGCTTTTAGATTGCTTTTAATCTCAGAGACTGAATTACCTTTTTTTTTTTTTTTTTTTTTTTGTGATACGCGGGCCTCTCACCGTTGTGGCCTCTCCCGTTGTGGAGCACAGGCTCCGGACACGCATGCTCAGCGGCCATGGCTCACGGGCCCAGCTGCTCCGCGGCATGTGGGATCTTCCCGGACCAGGGCACAAACCCGTGTCCCCTGCATCGGCAGGCGGACTCTCAACCACTGTGCCACCAGGGAAGCCCCATGAATTACCTATTTTTGATTGGGTCTTTATAGTTTCTAGTTCCTTATTAAAATGATCTGTGCTTAGATCAATTCTCTTAACTCAGTTCGCATTTTTATTACCAACTTTTTGAACTCATTTTCTGGTAGTCTGACTTATCTGTTCCATTATTTTTTCAAGGGTTTTCTCTTGCTCTTTAAATTGGGAGTAGTTCCTCTGCCTTTTCATTTTATTTAACTTTCTCTATGAATTTAGGCAAAACAGTTACTTATTGTGGTCTCAAAGTGGTGTTTTTATGTGGGAGCATCCCTATGTAGACTGTGTGTGCCAGTGTCTTCAGTGTGAGGGCTGGATTTGATATGGACACCAGCCACATCTTTCCTCAGGTTGTGCTGACCACTATCACCTTGAGAAGGGGTGTGATTGGTATTGGAGAAGCCAGAGCCTGCACAGGGTGTGAGGTGGGACTCACTGTCTGCTCAGTGGTGGTCGTAGGCCTGTTGGGTGGGGCCCGCTCCCAAGTTGATGGAGTAGATGACTTGAGAGTCAGGCTCAAGCTGGTTCTGTTGCCTTTTTTTTTTTTTTTTTTTTTTTGCGGTACACGGGCCTCTCACTGTTGTGGCCTCTCCCATTGCGGAGCACAGGCTCCGGACGCGCAGGCTCAGTGGCCATGGCTCACGGGCCTAGCGCAGGCTCAGTGGCCATGGCTCACGGGCCTAGCCGCTCCGCGGCATGTGGGATCTTCCCAGACCAGGGCACGAACCCGTGTCCACTGCATCGGCAGGTGGACTCTCAACCACTGCGCCACCAGGGAAGCCCTGGTTCTGTTGCCTTTTAAGTGTGTTTTCCTCCTCCCTGCACTGAGGCCTTTGCCCCAAAGGAGGGTAACGCTGAAACAAGTGGGGCTCCGGTGCTTACAAGCGTCTGATGCACTGCCTGTGTAGGTGGCTGCTGCTCCATTCAGACGCAGCCCAAGATCGCGTCGCTCCCCGTTCTGTTCGTCTGTCCCGGATCTAGTGCAAGGCTGTGGTATGGGGTGGGTGGAGCTGGAGCGTTCACTAGGCTGCTACTGGCGATGGTGGCCTTGTGGTGGCGGGAACTGAAGTGGCTGCGCTGCAGTCAGAAGTCTGGGCTGCTTCTGTGGTGCTGTTTAAGTAAGCGCCAGCAGTGGCCACTGCTGCCCCACCTGGACCACACCCCAGGCCCCCAGGTCACCTCTGCATCCCTAGATAGTCTTTTCCCAGGTCCGGGCTTTCCTAGATCCAGTGCCAGGCCGTGGTGTGGAGTGAGTGGGGCCCGGGTGTTCGCTCAGCTCAGGTTGGGGATTGTGGCGAGGCAGTTGCTGCTAGGGCAGACCTCTCCACCCTGTCTGTTGGCAGGCTGGTAGCCCTGTACTCCTCGTGAGTGGAGTCCTGGCTTTGCCAGCATTTCTGTCTGTCCCACTGGCTCTCCAAGCAGCCAAGAGGGCTTGTCCCCTCCGTGTAGGACCCCAGGATGGGGACACCCAGTATGTGGCTCAACCTACTCACTCCCCAGGGCGAGCATCCACCCCTCTGATTTACCTCTTAGTCCCCTCCCAGGCTCACAGGTGCTGACCCGATGCTTTTCTTCCCATCCTACCCGATTCTGCAGGAATCTTTTTGTAGCCTTGGTTACACAGGAACTCTTCCAGTTAGTATTCTGAGACTTGTTGCACACGTAGATGTATTTTTGATGTGTTTGTGGGAGGGACGTGAGCTCCATGTCCTCTTGCTCAGCCATCTTGTTCAGGCTCTGACCCAGACCTTCACTCCAACCATTCTAACAATAATTCAACATATGTGTCCCCCTTTCTCTCCCCTTCTCTCCACGGTAGACCCTTCTTTCTCCCCCGAACCCACCATCCAAGCTTCAGCCACATTGGTACGACTGGGAGAGAACTTCAGTGTGATCTGCACAGTTCCGAGTGAGCCAGAGGTGGCTGTGGACTTGAGTTGGGAATATCCAGGGCAGAAGGTAAGAGGAGGCAGTGTGTATGTGGTGGTGGTGTATCGGGGCGGGGGCGTGGGAGTGAAGGCTTGGGATGAGGGCCAGGAGTCAGAGGGGAGACATGGCTTGACTGGGAACCTGAGCAATCTGCATTCTAGTCCCAACTCTGACACTGCTGCTTTGAATGACCTTGGGGAAGTCACTTCCTTTTCTGGGCCTCAGTTTCCTCATTTGTCAAGTAGAACTACTTATCAGCTTATTGTATAAAAATATATAATTTGTTTTAATTTGTCCAACAATTATTGAGCACCCACCATGGAGCAGACACTGAACTAGGTGCTGAGACTACAATGACGGATTAAAGAGAAAGATGGCTCCCCCCGCTTTGCAAGCTTACAGTCTAAATGGGGAGGAAGAAGTGGGAGATGAACAAACACGATCATCTACACAGTACTAAGTGCTCCATCGAGGATACAATAAGGCAGTGTGAGAGGGTCTACTGAGATAGTGGTCAGGGAGTCTTCTGACACTCAAGCTGAGACCAAAGTGGCCCAAATCCCATGAAAATGGGTCTTGAACAAATGCTCATGCCCTGTGGCTGGGTGTGTATGTGATAGGAAATGGACTATATGCATTAGTAACTGTTTTGTGACCATCCCATGTGGGCCTGGGGACCCAGGTGGTGGTGGTGATGTTCTTTTCTCTCAAAGAACTTAACCCGTAACCTCAAACATCTAAAGAACTGTCCTAAGCAGTAGGCTACCAACCGTGCGGACTTTAGGAATTCTTAAAAGAGCCTCCTGGAGGGGCCGGAATTTGAGGTGCAGAGACTTGAAGGTGAGCCCCCCAGAGGCCTTAGGAAGTAGAGAGAGTGAGGTATCGTTCTCCCACTTGTCAAAAGTGGAAACTTGAGACCCAACAAAGGGAAAAGAACACCCTGATGGCTGGGAGACACTGGCTTTGCTAGGCCAGCACTTCCACAGACATGTTCCTTGGAATGGCAGAAAACCAAAAAAAATCATACCACCCCCTCCTCCAAAAAAAAGCATTCTTAGGAAAACACTGCCTCTTAAAAGCATTTGCCTTGGAGATTCAAAACATACAGGGACACGTGTTAGACTCAGTGGTCTGAGTCTCCCCAGTTTTACTTTGCTTGACTATTTAGCAAACAATTTTGCCCCCCCTCTGCGGAGGGAACACCCCTTAACATCCCCACAGAAGCAGAGTGCAATAAAACCCACACCGGAAAGTGCTGTTACCTCCTGCTTCTCCTTGAGTCGGGGAGGAGACCCCAGCTTCCCTCCAGGGACTTGAACAGCTTATTTTTCCACAGAGAACCTGGCCTTTCAGGTGTTCTAATACTGAGGTGTGACCTTGGCCAAGTCGCTCCTCCTTTCCCTGAAGGGGTACCTTGTGCCTCTTACCTGCCCACTGTGCCCTAGTCAGAGATGGCACCTGGGGCAGCTGATGGACAGGTTTTTTTGTCCCTGCAGCTGGGTCCACCCCCCGATGTCAGCGAGCAGGCCATGGAGATGTGGACAGGTACGCCAGGAAAGCCAGGTAGGATGCAGGGAACACCCTATATGTGGAAGAGACCCTGGGCCAGGGACGCTGCCATTGACACCTGCCAGGACATGAACCTTCAGGGCCCAGGGACAGCTACCACCCGTGTCCTTGTGTTCCCCCGCTCCCTGGCATCAAGGTGTAGAGCAATAGGTAGAAGCAGGGGGAGGTAACCGTATAAACCTCGGTGGTTTTGATGCCAAGGAGGTGCCCCTTGCAGAGCAGAAAAAACCTTCACGTTCACCCCCTACACTCTGCCAGCCCACCACTACTTTCACCTCTTGTTTCAGCCTCATGGCCTCGCTCCAGGCCTCGCCCTATTCTGACAGCCAGGCTTTGAGCCAGCCTTTACGCCAAGCCTGGGCAAAGCCAGGGCCCGTGGAGCCCCAGTACCTGAGGAGGAGCCCAGAACTGCTGGTGAGTCCCCCCAGGCCCCAGGACTTACTCCTCAAGGATCCCTGCCCCTAGCAGAGGCCTTGAGTAAGGACCCACCTCCACCCTCTCCCAGAAAAACAGAGGCCAAATCAATGCAGTAGCACGTTTTTTAGTTTCCATAGCTTGCCTATCCCAGGGTGAGGGTAGGACCTCAGTTCACCTCCTCACAACCACCATGGGCTGCATGAGGGAAACCCCACTTCCCACGACCTGCCCCTTCTCCAGCCCTCAACTCTCTCAATTAGAACGATGTTTTCTAAAGTGCATTCTGCAGCCTGAAGTGCTCAGGTTGGGGGAGAAACTTGGTCAAAGATGTTTAGGAGATGCTGGACACTTTGCTTCCTCCTTGGGAGTTTGCAGTGCATGTTAGCATCTTAAAGCCTCTGAGAAATCCTGCGGTTTGCAGAGCTGTTTAACTTGAGTGAACCTAGAGTTTCCCAAATTACTTGGCTACCCATTCTTTTCTTGGTTGTGACCATTAACGTCCAATGAACTAGCCTATCCTAGTCAGCCTTTGGGAAAAGTTATAGGAAGGAGTATGTGTGTGTTTCATTCCAGAGCTGTCCCCAAGGCTCCTGGAAAACCTGTTTGCCCAGGGCTGGAGAAACAGAGTCACATCCGAACCTCTAGAACTAGAAATGGATGAAGCCCAGATCTGGGGGAATGAAGAAGGCAGTCTGGGATGCCAGAGGAAACCTCAGGTCCTGTGAGTTGACTTTCCCTACGTGATGGTCCGGGGGGCTGGGGCACCCCAGGCAAGGCCCATTGGCTCCTGTGATGTCAGTTTGCTCTCTGCTAAAGCTGGGTAAGAACCTGCTTTGAGGATCTTTTGCAGATCAAGGAGAGAGGTGTGTATGAAAGCATTTAATTAAAATGCTTATACAGGGGTGGGATTGTTATTGTTTCCAGATGACCCAACACTTCCTGAGAAGAATCTTGAATCCACAGACAGTCAGGATTGGACAGGCCTGCCGGGGTTAGTTATTCGAGCCACCCCTTTGCACTGACGGGGAGGCTGAGGGCCGGGATCCGTGCACCTGGGGTCAGGGGTGGTAGAAGGAATTAAGTGGAGAGCAGGAACGAAAGAGAGCACTGCTAAGGGTGGGGGGCAGTCAGAGCAAGGAGGAGGAAGACCAAGTCTCAGACATGACCTCCCAGAACCAGGGGTGGAAGAAAAAGTATGATAAGGTGAAACCTGGATGACAGATGAGGCCCTAGTACTGGCTCTGTGGGTCCCACTCCCCACCTTGGTTTCCTCATCAGTACAAGGATGAGGTTCCAGCTCTGGCTGTCGAGGGTACTTAGATCCACTAGGTGGCCCCCGTGTCCTGATGGCACTGAGGCTGAGGGACCGGGAGTACCAGGCAGTGAGCCTTGCCCGGTCCAGGAGGAGCAGCTCTGCTGGTAACCCCTAGACTGACCGGATTCTGGGCCTGGGACCGGTGCCATGCCCTATTCACTGCCCAGTCGGCAGGGCCTCCAGTGCCCCCTCCCAGCCACTCACCCTCCCCAGTTTGATTCACAGCATGTGGCCCCTGTCCTCCCCTGCCCCCCAGCCCCTAGTCTAAACTTCAGACAAGCCTAGAATGGGACACTAGGGCCGTCTGTTCAGTTCCCCCAACTGGTTCAGAGGCTGAGAGAAGGCCGGGGCGGGAGTGGGGCTTGGGTGGGTGGGGGGGTGGCTGCGGGAAGTGAGGACCAGGGGGTTGTCTCTTCTTGGTCAGATGACCAATGTGGCATGGCTGCCCCTGGGGAAAGCCTCAGAACTCCCCGATCTGAAGACAGAAGGGGAGGGAGGAAAGGGCTCCTTTTGCTTGTCCCCTGCGCCAACTTGAGGGGCCTCTGAAGCCCTGTGGGTGAGTCTACGTGGCCCAAGCCCCCAGGGCTGACTGGCCACACATCCTGGCTCCCCATCTCACTCCCACCCTTGTCCCCTCCTAGGGACAAGAGGCCCCTGCTGTTTTCTCTGCCAAGTCCTCGAGAGAAAGCTGTGACCACAGCATCCGGGCAGTCCAGGCGCTATGTGGCGAGGAAGGAGACCTCAGTGGGGGTGAGAGAGGCCAGCGGGAAGGCGGGGGAGGCGTCGGCCCCAAGGACCCGGTACAGTAGCTGCTCCTTCTCCTGCTGGAGCTGCTGGCATAACTGCGACTCCTTCTCCAGGGCCTCTTGGGTGAGAAGCAGGTCCTCAGAGAGCTGCCTGTGGACACAGACAGAGCCCAGGGTTGCCTGTGGGGAACCACCCCTCGGGGTCTCCATCGACTGCAGCGACCAGCCCACTTCTCCAGGAAGCCTGCCCGGGGGCCCACCGCCCCGCCCCATCTGCCTGTCCGCAAAAGGCAACTCTGTTTGTCTCCATCCTGGCTAAGTGGGCTCCATGGGAAAGCCCAATCCAGGAAGAAGGAACAGGAAGCTTAGGGTTCAAGAGGCCAAATGAATGAATGAATCAGTTGTAAGGGATCCGTAAATGAGAACTAAGATCATGTGTCAGATGTAATTTGTTGGTCTGTTGAAAAAAAAGCTGTTGTCCAAGGAGTGTGGCCCTCAGACACCCCCCAAGCCCCACTCCCACCCCGGCCTTTTCTCAGCCTCTGAACCAGTTGGGGGAACTGAACAGACGGCCCTAGTGTCCCATTCTAGGCTTGTCTGAAGTTTAGCAGACAGCTCTGGGTTCAGATCTGCTCCACCACTGAGACGTGTAACTCTGGACAAGGTATTCACTCTTGGTGAATTTGTAAAATGGGAATGATAACAGGACTGGCTCGTAGAGTAATTACGAGGATTAGATGAGATGATGTGTAGTCAACAAATTACATCTGACACATGATCTTAGTTCTCATTTACGGATCCCTTACAACTGATTCATTCATTCATTTGGCCTCTTGAACCCTAAGCTTCCTGTTCCTTCTTCCTGGATTGGGCTTTCCCATGGAGCCCACTTAGCCAGGATGGAGACAAAGAGATATTAATCAGCCCTGTGACTTCTGTTTCCGGGCAGAGCCGGTCCTTTGGGATTTCCCTTTGCTGACCCCCAAGCAAAGAGGAGCCGCATTCCCCAGACAGGCCTGGGCCCACGTCAATCCATTCCCAGGGCCTCTTGGAGACTCTCCCAACTGGAAGTTCACAAAAAAAGCGGTGGGGAGGGGAGGAGGGGGGTGGGAGCAGCTACCTGGACACAGCCATCTGGTTGCGGCCTCGGGCGCGGAGGTCCTCGTTCTCCTGCTGCAGGGTGGTGATCTTCTCCTCCAACAGCAGGTTCTTTTCTCTCTGTGACAAGTAAGAGCGAGCTCAGAAAGCCACCAACCTCACTGGACACAGTGTGTGCCGTCACCTCCCTCTTATGTGTGGTCACTGAAAACACTGAGTTACTTGAGGCCAAATGTCACATTTCGTGAAGCAATAAGATTACTTGGAACAATACAGCTAAGGCATAAACACAGGACTGCCCACTTTTCACTTTGCCAGATGAGTATTAAAAAAAGAAGAGCGCCACTACTATTTAAAATCTCCATCAGTTCACAAGAGAAAGAGTATTTTGGTTCTCCAGAAGTCAGAAGTATCTAATGGATAAAAATGTAAGTGTATCTGTTATGCTGTTGCACAGAAATGGTTGAAAAAAATTTATAGGGAAGCTCTGAGATGGTCTGATTTAAAATTTAGGTTGTGCGCCACACAAGAGGACAGGGAACTTCTTCCAGGACAACGTAACATAATCCGTTTGGATTCAACCCTAGGTTCCCAAGGCCTCCCTTCTCCTGGAGACAAAGCCACCTGTGTCCCCAGTGCCCACCACTGCCCAGGCCTGTCCTTGCTGACTCTGGCTTTCCAAATCTGTCTGACTTTTTTTTTTTTTTCAGCCTTGACTTCTTCCTGAGCCCCTGCCCGACCTGTGACATCTGCCAGCCCCTCCTGATTAGCCCGGCTACCTGCCCAGTGTCACCCAAGTGACAGCAACATGAGCAGTCAAGAAAAGTATAGGACCCGGATGACAAGGAGGCACTGTTGGACCCAGACCAGCCTCAGTGGCTCAAGGGCCAGCACAGGTGGCAGGTCACAGCTGGTATGGACCAGGCTGGGCCCTCCTCAAAGTGCCTTCCCTCTGCACACCTGACAGAGGAAATGCCCAGAAAGCAGAAGCATGAGCTGCCCCCCCCCCACCATCCCCCACCAGCCGCTGCCAGCCACAGACCACTGTCTCCATGAGGATGAGCCGCTTGTCTAGCTCGTGGATTCGCTCGTTCTTCATCTCGATGACAAAGTGTAAGCTCTCCAGCTCCTGCTCCCAGAACTGGCTGGGGCTCCCGTACTCCTAGACAGGAGCACAGAGCCATCTCAGCAGACCATCCGGCAGAGGGGGCAGCGGGGCACAGGCGACCTCCCTCCTACCCACTCTGCCCCCAGCTCTGACTTTCACAAGTCACCTCCCTCTCTTGGCCCATGGAAAGTGCTTAATGTGCTTTATCTTACTCTATTCAGTAGTGCATGTTGTGCTCACACCATCACAGATGGGGAAACCGTGGTTCACAGAGGTCAAGTCGCTTGTGCTAAGTGGTAGGTTTGCTCTTTGCACCTAGTTCTGAGTCCAGAGCCTGAGCACTTGACCATCCCATATGCCTCTCTCTGTACCTTACCTGCCCCCTCAGTGACATGGGGACACTGTTTCTTCCAGACCCTTGTGAAGGTACGAGTGTCAGGTCTGAGCCCTGTCCTTGAAGAGGGACTGGCCTTTCCTGTTGCCCAGACCTGGACCTGCCTGGAGGTGGAAGAAGGAGAAGCTGCGGGTGAACTGCTGCCTACCTGGATGTACTGCTTGTAGTCTTGGCTCAGGATGGACTCCTCTACCCTCTTCATCTTGGCCTGGAAGGTCTCCAGCTCTGCGGTCAGTCTGTCTGTGGTCTCCTGGAGAAGGGAGTGGGATGGAGATGATGAAACCCCGGCCCATAAGGCTGGAGGTGGACTTCTCCACCCCACAGGGAGGGGTCAGTATTGGGTTCTTCAGTCTGTTGTTGCTCTGCCCAACAGTGCAGGCTCTAGCTACTTCAGCCACTGCTCGAAACACACAGCCCCACCTCTCCATACCCTTGGGGACGATGTCAGGGTATTCAAGGCCGGTGGTAGTCTGGCATTCAAAATACATGCAAACCAGGCTCAGTGTCCTTGCCCTTTCTCTTCTCTCATTGCTCCCTCTACACGCCTTCTCCTGCAGCCAACATCACATCACTCTTCCAGCTGCCAGGTTCATTCCTGTCTCCATACTGCTCCCCTGCCAAGGATTTCTTCCACCCGAACCTTGCCCATTGCCTTTAGGATAGTGCACCCCCTTACTGTGGCTCACAGACTCCCACCGTTTGGTCCTTGCCTCCCTCTCTGACCTCAGCTATCTCCCACTTATACTCTATACCCATTCATCTTGAACTTGTTTCAGTTCCACAGGTACTCTATATTTTTTCCCTTTCTTCCATGCCTTTAAACACTTTTTTTTTTTCCTACCTAAGGCACTCTTCCTACCCTTCTTCATCTGAAAAATTCTAACCCACCCTCAGACTCCAGCTTAGATCTCAATCCCTCTAGGAAATCCCTGACCAGCCAGATTGGGTCGGACACCTTCTTTCCTGCTTCCACAGGTCCCCGTGCATCCACCCATCGCTCTAATCACACTGTGACACCAGGCCCGTGAAGCCTCCAAGATGCTCCCAACGGTCCTTGAAAAACAGGCCAACCCTTATCTCAGACCAAGTCCTCCTGAGCTAATATAATAGTGTGGTGGGGGCTTCCCTGGTGGCGCAGTGGTTGAGAGTCCGCCTGCCGATGCAGGGGACATGGGTTTGTGCCCTGGTCCGGGAAGATCCCGCATGCCGTGGAGTGGCTGGGCCCATGAGCCATGGCCGCTGAGCCTGTGCGTCCGGAGCCTGTGCTTCGCAGCGGGAGAGGCCACAACAGTGAGAGGCCCGCGTACCGCAAAAAAAAAAATAGTGTGGTGCCCACATCACAGAGACTGACATGGCCCAACCCGTCTCACCTGCAGGGCCGCCTTGGCCTCCTGGAAGGAGTGGGTAAGGGCTTCTTTATCCTGCTCATGGGAGGCCTGGAGGACTGGAGGGAAAGGAGACCACTGTGAGCTCAGATCCCTGACACTTCACCCTAAAGCTGTCCGGCGGGCCCCATGAGCTTCAGAGAGCCCAGGTGACCCCCTGGGATCATGGGGGCCAGGAGTCTGAGAATGCTTTTATTCCTCCTCCTATCTCATGGGCTTGGGGCTGTACCAGAACTATAGTAGATATTTAATAGAAGCTCATGGAAGGGGAAACAAATGAGACCCTGGGAAGAACTGTGAATCCTACCAGATTGTGGGTGCCACCCACACCTGGCTGAGGGGAAGATCCAAAGATATGCGGCAGGCTGTTAATCTCAGGCCACATCATGCTGTGGAAAATGCACAGGGCCAATGTTCTATAAGTTGGGTTAGCCAAATCACAAAATCATCGACTCATTAGTTGTCAAACTATGGCACAAAACTACAGTAAGTACATTAGATTTGGGGCCAGGAAATCTACCTGGTCCTAATTCTGCTTCTTTAAAACTGAGAAACCTGGAGATCACTTGAAATACCTAAAACTCCTGTTGACTCAATTGTGAAATGGGTCAAAATAAGCCTGGCCTAGTTGTCTCTAAGGGGTGAGAAAAGGACATGCAAGGGCTCTCCAGGCTGGGCAGTGCTGTGCAGAGCTGGACTTATCACTCTCCAAATTCACAGAGTTTACTTTTCATCCTGCCTCCTCTACAAAGTTCCTTTTGGAAAATTCCAACCTTGTCTTGGCTGAAAGAAGATAAGAGGGAAATGACTAGTCACTGGGTGGGATGGGAAATAGGACAGACAACAGGAAAGTGTAGTACAGCCAAAGGCCCAGGTATATAAGGGGCCTGTGTCACAGTGGGCAGTGACACAAGGAAAAGAATATTCAGTAACATAAATGTGATAGAGCTGTCAAAAATTGATAAGATCAGCTATGTAAAAACCACAGGCATAATTTTTATAAATTATGGGCTTAATTAACTGGCCTATCAAGACAGGTTTGTTTCCATGTAAAATGGAGGAAGCACACTCCATGCAGTCTACTGAATTTAGCTATAAAAGCAGGACAGAATGAATGGAACAACTGTTTTCAGACTCTGAAAAGTAAATGGTAGCAGGCAGACTGGGCAAGAAGATCAGAATTCAAAGTACCACTCAACCAGTACATTTAATTTAAACAAGACCCGGAATCTGATGTATTCAAACATCCAAAATATCCAGAATGCAATACAAAACTGCTCAGCATACAAATCCAAAATTCCCCAGCTTGCACTTCTAAACACTCAGCATACAAAGAAGTGGGAAAATCTCAATTCTCCTGAGAAAAGACATTCAACAGATGCCAACAGTGAGGTGCCACAGATGTTGAAATTATTAAGGGACTTTAAGGAAGCCACTATACAAATGCTCTGAAATAAGGGTGAACACTTTTCAAAAGGATGGAAAACTAGAAAGTGTAACCCAACATTAAAACTAGGAGGGAATTTTAGAACAAAAAAATGAAGTAAAAAACTCACTTGGTAGGCTCAATAGAAGAACGGAAATGACATAAAAAAGAGCTAGTGAACTTTTGAAGATCAATAGAAATTACCCAATCTGAAAGAAAGTGAAAAAATATTGGAAAAAAATGGACAGAGCCTCAGGGACCCAAAAGATAATCCCAGGATATCTGACATTTGAGTCAAAGACTCAGAAAAGATGCAGCACAGAAAAACTATAGGAAGGAATGGTTGGATGCTTCCCAAATTTGGCAAAACATAATCCTACAGATTAAAGATGCTCACTGAACATCAAAGTAAACCCAACGAAATCCACACTCAGACGTATCATTTTTAAAAACTAATAACAATCAGCCATAAAAAGAAACGAAATTGAGTTATTTGTAGCAAGGTGAATGGACCTAGAGACTGTCATACAGACAGAGTGAAGTAAGTCAGAAAGAGAAGAACAAATACCGTATGCTAACACATGTATATGGAACCTGAAAAAAAAAAAAACGGTTATGAAGAACCTGGGGGCAGGAAAGAGGCAGATGTAGAGAATGGACTTGAGGAGGGGGAAGGGGAAGGTGGGACAAAGTGAGAGAGTGGCATGGACTTATATATACTACCAAATGTAAAATAGCTAGTGGGAAGCAGCCGCATAGCACAGGGAGATCAGCTCAGTACTTTGTGTCCACCTAGAGGGGTGGAATAGGGGCGGGTGGGAGGGAGATGCAAGAGGGAGGAGATACGGGGATGTATGTATATGTATAGCTGATTCACTTTGTTATAAAGCAGAAACTAACACGCCATTGTAAAGCAATTATACTCCAATAAAGGTGTTAAAATAAAAACTAATAACAAAAAATCTGGAACAGAATCAAAGAAAAATGGTGCGTTACATGGAAGAAGTAAGTTTGAATGAGCTGTGGATTTCTCATTAGAAAGCTTGGAGACTAGAAGGCATAAGAATATTTTAAAACTGCTGAAATAAAAGAACTGTAAATCAAGAATCCTATCTTCAGTAAAAATGTCCTTCAGGAAAGAAGGTGAAATAAAGACATTCTAGATGAAGAAACACTAAAAATTCATCACCAATAGACCTGCTCTAAAAGAACTGCTCAAGGAAATTCTTTTTTTTTTTTTTTTTTTTTTTTTTGCCGTACGCGGGCCTCTCACTGTTGTGGCCTCTCCCGTTGTGGAGCGCAGGCTCTGGACGCGCAGGCTCAGTGGCCATGGTTCACGGGCCCAGCCACTGCGCGGCATGTGGGATCTTCCCAGACCGGGGCACAAACCCGTGTCCCCTGCATCGGCAGGTGGACTCTCAACCACTGCACCACCAGGGAAGCCAAAGGAAATTCTTTAAATAGAAGACAAATGGTACCAGAGGGCAACTTGAAACTTCAGGAATTTAGGAAGAACAACAGAACTGGTAAACACCTGGGTAAATGTAATAGACTCTTCTTTTTCCTTTGAGCTCTTTAAAATATGATGGTTAAAAGCAAAAATTATAATGTTGTCTGACGGGGTATTCAGTGTATGCAGATGTAATATATAAGAGTACAACAAAAAGGAGAGATGATAGACCTATATGATGATAAGGCTTGTACATTCCACTTGAACTGGTAAGATATTAATTCTAAGTAGACTGTTAATGCATATTGTAATTCTTAGTGCAATCACTAATACATACATACACATACACACATATATACATACACAAAGAGATATAGTAAAAGAGAATAGGTAAGTTAAAAAGGAATACTAAAAAATGTTCAGATACTACAAAAGAAAGCAGGGAAGGGAAAATAGAGGATAAAAAACAGAACAAACAGAAGACAAATACCAAAACGACAGACCTAAATTCAACCATATCAATAACAACATTAAACTGCCTAAACACTCCAAATAAAAGAAACCCCAACTATGTGCTATTGACATGATATAACACCTACTTTTTTTTGTTTGTTTTTGGCCGTGCTGTGAGGCTCACAGGATCTTAGTTCCCCGACCAGGGATCCAACCCATGCCCTTGGCAGTGAAAGCACAGAGTTGTAACCACTGGACCACCAGGGTCCCTACAAAACCTACGTTAAATATGTCATAGGTAGGTTAAAAGTAAGAGTGGAGGGGCTTCCCTGGTGGCCCAGTGGTTGAGAGTCCGCCTGCCGATGCAGGGGACATGGGTTCGTGCCCCGGTCCGGGAGGATCCCACATGCCGCGGAGCGGCTAGGCCCGTGAGCCATGGCCGCTGAGCCTGCGTGTCCGGGGCCTGTGCTCCGCAACGGGAGAGGCCACAACAGTGAGAGGCCCGCGTACCGCAAGAAAAAAAAAAAAGAGTGGAAAAGCAACATTTAAGAATAAGGAAGATTCTTGGGACTTCCCTGGTGGTACAGTGGTTAAGAATCCGCCTCCCACTGCAGGGGATGCAGGTTCGATCCCTGGTCAGGGAACTAGATCCCACATGCATGCCGCAACTAAGGAGCCCGCGAGCTGCAACTAAGGAGCTGGTGAGCCGCAACTAAAGAGCCCTCCTGCTGCTACTAAGACCTGGCACAACCAAAAAATAAATAAATTAAATTTAAAAAAAATAAGGAAGATTCTCAGGGATGAAGACGTACACTACATCATGATAAAGGGGTCCATTCTCCAGGAAGACATAACAAACCTTAAATATTTATACATGAACAGTCATTCTTCAAATTACATGAAGCAAAAACTGACAGAACTGAAAGGAGAAACAGACAAATACACAATTACAGTTGAAGACGTCAGCACTCCTCAGTATTCGATAGAAAAGGTAGACACAGTAAGAATATAAACTGAACAATACTGTCAATGACTTGTTTCAATTGATTCATTTATAAAATATTCAATACACATTCTTTCCAAGTACACATGAAACATTCACAAGATCGACCATATCCTGAATCATAAAACAAGCTGTAAAATATTATAAAAGAAATGAAATATAAACTGTGTTCTCTGACCATAATGGAATCAAACTGGAAATCAGTAACAAAAAGACAACTGGAAAATGTCCAAACACTTGGAAGGAAATACACTTCTAAATATTCAGTGAGCCAAAGAGGAAGTCTCAAGGTAATCTCCCTTGAATATATTTTGAACTGAACAAAAATAAAAATATAAAACATCAATTTGTAGGATGCAGATAATGCAGTGCTGAGGGGGAAATTTATAGCACCAAATGCTTATGTTAGAAAAGGAGATAGGTCTCAAATCAATAAACTTCTAGTTAAGAAACTAGAAGAAAAAGAGCTAACTAGATACAAAGCAAACAAGCAGGAGGAAGGAAATAAAAAGAGAAGTCAGTGAGATTGAAAATAGAAAAATAGGAAAAAGAAATCAATGGAACCGAAAGCTGATTCTTGGAAAGGATTAATAATATTGATAAACCTCAAGCAAGACTGACAGAGAAAAAAAATTAAACGCACAGATTACCAATTACAGAAACTTAAGAGGGGATAGCATTATAGATACAGAAGATATTTAAAACAATACTAAGGGACCACTATGAACAATTCCTATGCACATAAACTTGACAACTTAGATAAAGAGTACCAATTACTGAAAAACTACAATCTTCCAAAACTCATCCAAGAAAAAATACATAACCTGGACATTCCTTTAACTATTGAAGTTAAATCTGTACTTAAATACTTTCTGGAAAGGAAATGTCCAAGCCCATCTTTTCTTGTGTTTATTTGCTGTCTGTATATCCTCTTTGGTCAAGTATTTGTTTAAATCTTTAGGTTTCTCTGACAAATTCTACTGAATATTTAAAAATGATATAGTACCAACTCTACACAATCTCTTTTAGAGATAGAAGAGGAAGGAGCATTTCCCAACTCATTCCATGAGGCAAGCTTTACCCTGATACTAAAACCAGACAGATGGTACAAGAAAAAAACTACAGACCAGTAGCCCTTATGAACATAGAAGCAAACATCTTCAGTAAAGTATTAGCAAATCAAATTCAGCAATATATAAAAAGACCAAGTGGGGTTTTGTAACACAAGTCCAAAATTTGAAAACTCAAATCAATGCAATCTACCATGTTGACAGTATAAAGAAGAAAAATCACATGATTATATGGATCATAGACCTAAATGTAAAACTTAAAACCATATAACTTTTGGAAGAAAGCATAGAAGATCTTTGTTACCTAGAGTTCAGCAAAGAGTTCTTAGATATGACACCAAAAGCATAATTGATAAAAGAAAAAATAACTTTGGAATTTATCAAAGTTAAAGCTTTGCTTTGTGAAAGCCATTAAGAGAATGAAAAAGAAAAGAAAAGAAAACAAAACCAAAACACCCACACAGACTAGGAGAAAATATTTGCAAATACAGAGGACTTGTATCCAAAATATATAAAGATCTCTCAAAACTCTACAGTAAAAACAAACAAGCTAATTAAAATGGGCAAAGGATTTGAACAGACATTTTACCAAAGAGGTTATACAGACAGCAAATAAACACAAGAAGAGATGTTCAACATGATTAGTCATTACTGAAATGCAGATTACACCCACAGTGAGTCATCACTGCTTATTTATTAGAACAGCAAAAAATAAAAAGTATTGACAAGTGTTGGTGGAAAGGAACAGTGGAACTCATCCATCGCCGATGGGAATGTAAAAAGATGGCCCCTTAGGAAAGCAGTTTAGTCATTTCTCATAAAGCTGAACATACATTTATCATATCCATTCCACTCCTAGGTGTTTACCCAAGAAACTTAAGAACACACAGAGACCTGTACACAAATGTTTAGAAGAGCTCTATTCATAATTGCCTCAAGTTGGAAATGACCTGTCCCCCCTGGGACAAGGGGATGAGTGAACACTAGATCACAACTCAGCCATGAAAAAGAAGGTACTATTGATACACCCAGCCACTTGGATGACTCTCAAAGGCATCATGATGAGGGAAAGAGGACAATGTTAAAAATTATATTGTATTATTTTGTTTCTCTAACAGTCTCAAAAAGACAAAACCATAGTGGTGGAGAACAGATGCGTGGTTGTCAGGGGTTGGGGTGGGAGAGGACGTGAATACAAATGGGCAGTCTGAGAGAGTGTTTTGGGGGTGACGGAACTGTTCTATATTGGATTATGGTGATGGTTGTATGAATCTACACGTGTTAAAGTTTATGAAACTGTATATCAGAAAGTCAATTTTAATGTATAATAATTAAAAAATAAAAACAAAAATAGAAAATAAAAGACAACAGGGTTATCAAATGTGAATAACCACCTCTAGCCTCTCCCAGTTATACTTCCCCCATGCTGTTATTTTAGTCATTCATTTAATACACACTTAGGCAGCACCTAATCAGTGCCAAGCAATTTAAAAGTAACTATGAAAGAATTCTGACTGATGGGAAGAACTCGAGACAGGCAGTCCCTTCCCCTCTGGGGTTTTTACAGTAGGAAAATTTTCTTATCAATATATTTACAATGCTAAAATTAATATCAAAGCAATGCTCTGCTTGGAGAAGAAAGTTGTTTTCCCATAATAGCCTTGAGAGGGAGGGAAGGAAGATTTTAGAGATACACATACTGAAAGGAGATTCAAGGTAGGTTTTAGAGATATACAAGTGAACTAAGGTCCAGTGACAGACCCAGTTTCACGGGGTGTATTAGTATTAAAGTGCAACCCTTCAAATTCCCAGGGCAAGGGCTTCAATTCTATTTCAAAATTGCGTTAATGTTGCAATATGTTTCAAGATTCTTAAAATTGTTCAGACCTCTGTTCTAGTTATTCCATTTCTGGGAATCTAAGGATATAATGTAAAATGTGGGCATATCTTTACGCAAAACACGTTTAGTGCAGTGTTACTTACAATAGTTAAAATCTATATGTCTAGACTCACAGGAAATAAGGAAAACCATGTATGCAGTGGTCTAGATTTTACATTTTAGTAGCAGAAGGATTACTTGGAAACATGTTTGATACAATGTTAAATAAAAAGAACAAGATATAAATTTTTACATATAAAATAATCTTAACTGTGTTTTAAAAAAGATAAATAATTCTGGGGAAAGTCATACAAATACTGATGATTAAAGAAAAATTGGTATAACATTTTCAAGGTCAATTTCAATAGCATCAAAGACCTAGATAACCTTCCCCAAAGAAGCTATACAAATGGCCAACATGCACATGAAAAGGTGCTCAGCAAAATTAGTCATTAGGGAAATGCAAATCAAAACCGTGATGAGATACCACTTTGTGATCACTAGGATGGCAATAATAATAATAGCAACAACAATGGAAACTAGCAAGTGTTGGCAAGGATGTGGTGCAATTGGAACCTTTGTGCATTGACATTGGAACTGAAAAGTGGTGCAGCCACTGTGGAAAACAGTTTGGTGGTTTCTCAAAAAGTTAAGCATAGAATTACCACGTGACCCAGCAGTTCTACTCCTAAGCGTACACCCAGGGGGAACTGAAAGCAGGTGTTCAAGTAGGTGCTTGTACTGGTGGCACTGGTTCATAGCCCAGGTATCTATCAACTGATGAATGGATAAGAGAGTGTGGGGACCCAGGCAATGGAATATTATTCAGCCACAAAAAGGAATGGAGTAATTTTAAAAATGGGGGGAGAAAAAGGAATGGAGTGCAAATGCACACTGCGGCATGGATGAGCCTTGGAAATGTTATGCTGGGTGAAGGAAGCCAGATGTAGGGGTTGTATGATTCCATTTACATGAGTGTCCGCAGTGGAAAAGCCATGAGACTCAGAGCAGATTGGTAGTTGCTGGGAGGTTGGAAGGGTGAGGGTGGGGTTTGAGAGTGACTGCTTAGTGGGTATGGGGTTTGCCTTTAGGATGAGAGAGTTCTGGAAGTGGACAGTGGTGATGGTTGCAGGGCACTGTGAATGGAGTAAATGTCACTAATGGTAAATCTTATGTATATTTTACCAAAATAAAAGATATACGTACATAAACTTTGCCATACCAACCCTACTAGGATGTTATTCTAACGGTAAAATCATGAGTGTGGCAAATATTTTACAAAATGAGGTTCGCTGTGTATCACTGCTATTATAAACAATGGCAAAAGTTTGAAACTGCCGAAATGCCTAACCAAAGGGGCTCAGTTAAATGAGCAAGGGTACACACTGGAATGCTATGTAGTTACTAAAACTGTGCTACAGGAGTTTAATGACAAGACGTTAATACAGTTCAAAGTGAAAAAATCAATTTATCTCCTCCCCCCAAAGTGTGTGTATGTGCATAGATATATATTCTAGGTAAATACACACAAAAGAAGTAAAAGGGATCTATAAACAAAGGGGTAGCAGTGATTAGTTCTGGGTGGAATTATACACAATTTTAATTTTCTCAGTAATAAAATAATAAATACTAATAAATACTTGCTAAGTATCTTGTGAACTATCAGGGACTGTTCTAGATTCCTTCATCTATCTATCTATCTATCTATCTAACTATAAATTAAATTGTTTGATTCTCATAAAGACCCTATGAGCAAGGGTTAACTAACTTCTTCAAGGTTACACAGATGATAAATGGTGAAGCTGGGATTCAAACCCAGAGACCATTTGCAGAGTCTGAGATCCAACCATTATGCTGTAAGATATTTTTGTTTAATCCGTACATTCTAAATTTTCTATCATGAGCACATCACATGTAAAAGGAAAGAAAGTTACTTGAAAAAAATAATCAACCTAACCATAAATTGTAAGAGCCGTCATCATTGTGGGGAAGGACAACAGATATTTTAAAATTCTCCTATTTGTCAAGGTTTTCCATATTTCCTGTAATGAATACGAATTGCTTTTAAAATGGAAAGGAAAAACACCTCTCAACTAAGGTCAAACAAAGGATGGGGTCAGATTTTACATGCCTGAAAGGACAAGTTGAAGGACCCTGCAAACTCTAGCCCTGAAGTGACCAACTGCTTATGGACCAGAGGTGAGAGGGAGGGGACAGTGGGAGTCCCGTTTGAACTCAGCAGGTGGAACAGAAGGAGTCAGTTCCACACCTTCCCAAGTGCATCTTGTCCTTACCTCTCAGGGCCTCCGCATGCTCTCCCTCCAGGACTCTTCGCTGTTCATTCAGTTTCTCTCCAAGCTCTAGTTCCCTCTCCTTCTCCACCTGGGGGCGGAGGGTCCAGAGCAGGATGAGATTGCGTAGGTTCAGGGCAGCCTCACCTATTCACTCACCGACACTGGAGCCTTTTGGAAGTTGGTGACCAGAGTCCTACCCGCTGATCTGAGTGATGGGAATGACATGTGCCCAGAGAGGGCACAAGGCCTCCAAGACACAGCAGGTGTGGCTGACTTTGCCCTCTTTAGGGCTTAGAAGGGGGCTCCCAGAGATTTACCAGGTGGAAAGGGATTTTGGAATCTTCTAATCCTGATGCCACTGAAGGCAGGAAGCCCTTTGTTATGTTAGTGTTTCCCCACCTTTTATTGCATAGAATGAATATAATGAATTATATGCCAGCAGTTACAAATATTTGTTCAACAGATAAAGGACTCTCTTCCTGGCAAAAGAAGCAAGAGATACTTACACCAACAATAAAACCAAAAGATGCCTCACTCTGGGATTTAACATGGTTAGCAGAGCAGGAGGAAAAGAGAGGGGCTGGGACTTACCTTCTGTGCCCATTTCTTCTTGTCCTCTTCGTGTTGCTGGAGAATTCTGGTGATAGCCTTCTGGTACTGTTCATGCTCCTCAGATGCACAGAGATGGACAGTTGTGGCTATAGGTGAGGGAGGAAAAAAAAAATCACAGAGCAGAGGTTGGGACCAGGCCCAGCAGAGAGGGTGTATGAGGCTCAAGCTAAGGGGTGGGGAGCCTGTCTCCTCCTCAAGAATGGTCTCAGCTCGGGGATCAACCTCCAGAGGCAGCCCTTTAAATCTCCCTGGCTTTGGAGACCCTCCTTCATAAAGTGCAGGAGCCAGGGGTCTCATTTTGCCCCTGGGATCTATAGCAGAGCCGGTAACTCACGGGACACGTTCAGCCCATAAAGGTGCTATTTGCTCTACCCTAGGGGTCCCTAACCCCCGGATCTAATGCCCGATGATCTGAGACGGAGCTGATGTAATAATAATAGAAATAAAGTGCACAATGAAAGTAATGCACTTGAGTCACCCGAAACCATCCCCCCCGCCCCCGCCTCACACCCCAGTCCTTGGGAAAATTGTCTTCCACGAAAACGGTCCCTGGTACCAAAAAGGTTGGGGACCGCTGCTCTACCTAATATCTAAATTAAAAACAAACAGTGGCTGATGCTTAATAAGTAGGCAGATTTTACTTAATACGACAGATTTCCAACTTATCTTGAAGAAGCCAAAGAAGTGGCGGTGTGTGCCTTAGTGTCAAAGCAGGAGCTGGGCTGAGGGGCAGCTGCCTTCCCCTCCGTCCAGGATGTGGCTCTGCCCTTTGCCACTGTCCTTACCTCTCCTCACAGAGGACGCGTGTAAGGGGCCACTTGGTCACACACTTTACCTGCTGGGCCCTGTGTCTGAGTGTGTGACCCCTCACCTTCAGCATCCCCCGAAGCGGGGGGCAGAGAGGCTGGTGTGAACAGTGAGGAGACGCAAACAGGAAGTCTACAGGGAAACCCTGAAACAGGCCTGGTGATGCCACTCTGAGTCCAACAGGCTCTGGGTCTCACCTAAGGCAGGGACCCACCCTCGCCTTAATTACCCAATACGTTAAATCAGGATAATGATAATACCTACCTCCTGGGGCTATTGAGATGATTAAGTCAGAAAACAATGGCGATAAAAATAACAACAGCAGGTCAACAATAAAGAGCGCTTACCATGCTCAGAAACATGCCCAGCTCTGTTCCAAGTATCTCACAGGTATTACTCACTGAATCCTCACAACCACCCAGAGTGGTGGGCACTATGATTATCCCCATGTCACAGATAAGGGAACTGAGGGACAAAGAAATCATGTAACCTGTGCAAGGTCACCCAGTTCACAATCGGGATAAAGGACTGTGAACCTACACAATTGGATTCCACAGCAAACATTCTGAGCTACCACCTTGTTCTACCAGCTTATGCATAAAAAGCAGTAATTGTACAATAGCCAACACATGGAAGCAACCTAAGTGTCCATCAACATATGAATGGATAAAGTAGATGCAGTATATACATGTAAAGGAGTATTACTCAGCCATAAAAAAGAATGAAATTCTGCCATTTGCAACAACATGGATGGACCTAGAGAGTATTATGCTTAGTGCACTAAGTCAGAGAAAGACCAATACTGTATGTTACCACTTATATGTAGAATCTAAAAAACACAACAAATGAATGAATTTTAAAAAGCACTAAGTGTAGTGCCAGGCATTTGGAGGTGCTCAATAAGTACTCTTCATTGTTCACTAAATGTTCTCTAAATATTCCTCGGTGCTCATGACAAGCATTGGAGGCTAATACTAGCATTGTTAGCATTATTATAAATGTAGTAGAGTAATAGGGACTTCCCTGGTGGCGCAGTGGTTAAGAATCCGCCTGCCAATGCAGGGGACACGGGTTCGATCCCTGGTCTGGGAAGATCCCACATGCCGCGGAGCAACTAAGCCCGTGTGCGCCACAACTACTGAGCCTGTACTCTAGAGCCTGCAAGCCACAACTACTGAGCCCACGTGCCACAACTACTGAAGCCCGCAAGCCTAGAGCCCGTGCTCTGAAACGAGAGGCCATTGCAATGAGAAGCCAGCTCACTGCAATGAAGAGTAGCCCCTGCTCACCGCAAGTAGAGAAAGCCTGCGAGCAGCAACGAAGACCCAACGCAGCCATAGATAAATAAATAAATAAAAGGAAATGTAGTAGTAATATTACTACAGAACTTCATAGGCCAGGTTGGGTACAAGATATGACAAGAAATGTGAGGAAAGAGGCTGTGGTCAGTCCATCAGATAGGAAGTCTGAGCCCTGGGTCCTGGGCGGAGGCAGTGGTCATGATCAGCTCTCATAAATCTTTTGGCTCAGGGTCCCAAACATTGGTCAGCAGTACCAGACTGGCCCCAACTGGGGAGAAGCTTATTCAAAAGATTTATCATCACTAACAATGCAGAGTCTTCAGCCCTGCTCCCAGAGATCCTTATTTAGTTGGTCTGTGGTGAGGCCCCTGAATCTGTACTTTTGAAAATCACACACCCCAGGTAATTCTTATGTACCTTCAGATTGGAGAACCTCTGAATTCTGACCCAGGTGCTTATCTGGTACTTGAACTTCACCTACAATATCCCTGACAGCCTCCAGGTGGTAATGAAACACTTTCAGAGATGGAGAGCTCGTCCTATTATGAAGTATCTCTGATGATGTTAAACCAACAACCACACAAAACATCCTTTGAGATTGAACTGAATTCTGCCAGCCTGTTTCTGCTACATTGAGGCCCTAGTACTGATCTCTGGGTCACTGAACAAGCCTCATCTTTCTTCTCCATGAGGGCACTTCAGTCACTTGGAGAGAACTGTTGTGTTTTACTGTAACATCCTCTGTTTCTTTAACTGTTCCTTCAAGACATGGTTTCCAGATTCCTTACCAGCCTCATCTTTCTCCACTGTACTCTCCAATTTTTCTGGATTCCTCTGACAATGTATTTTCCAGAAATAAACTCAGCACTCCAAGTGTGGTATCAATAGTCGGGAACCGGGAAGAACTATCACCCCCCTGACTTGAGACACGATACTCCTATTAATGTGACCTAAGTAAAATCCTGTGAGGTCATTAAATAGCCATATCATGTCTGTTGATTATAACGTAGGAAATCTCATGGATGTCAGGGAGGGCATTTATAGGGCTGCCTACTCACCTGTGTCACCATTGAAGGGACCCAGTTCCTGCAGCTCTGGTCTGGGAGGCTGATCTGGTCCTTGGCACCTCTGGAAGAAATGAGACAACAATGAGGATGAAGGAAGAAGGTAGGAGGTCAGTGTGGGGATGGATGCTACGGTAAGATTCTTCTAAAGGCAAGACAGGCATTCCAGTTGTGCCAAACCCGGCTCTAGGCCCAGTTCACTTAGGCTTCCTTCCTCACCATACCGAGGCAGCACTCCCTCTGTGGGGAAAGGGTTCTCAGAGCAGAATTTCTCATCTTGGCCAGGGAAACCCTCCGCGGGGAGTTTGATGCTGGTTGGTCTCTCCTTAGATTCTTGTGATTTGGGTTGGCCACCAACCATGGGCCCCTCTCTGCCCTTATCTTCCTTCTCTAGGGACTTGGCCAGACCTTCTGCTATTACCCTCACCCCAGTTATGGCCTTTAGGTGTCCTAAAACTTCCTAACCCCCAGTTCAGAGACAATTCCCCCTCCCTCTCAGGGCTTGTGGCTACCACAACTTCCAGCCAACTTCCCTGTATTGAAAGCAGAGCATCCAAGTTCGAGCCATGTTTTACTATGCTTCTTCTCTGCTAGAAGGGCTGTTTCCCCAACTATAAGGAGTACTTAACGTGACAGGTGGGGGTGAGATACTGCAGCCAGGGTGTCCCAGGCACTATGCTGTCTTATCTATACTATCTCAGGTAACCTTTAGAAGGACCTTGGGAAATACGAATGCCCCCCAATTTAAAGATGAGAAGGCTGAGGTAGGTGAGGAGTCAATCAAGGTAAATCAGGGGACAACTGGCAGAGTCAAGTATTTAAGCCATACCTAGTGGGCACTTTAACCAACCTTGGCCAGTGTGGGTTGAATCTGATCAAAGGAGAGAACTGAGGCAAAAGGGCCTTCTGTACCACAAGGCAGTGTCAGTGGCTCCCAGATTTCAGTTTTCATAAATAATATTTTGAAATAGGAGAACTGATATGGGTTGACAAGAAAGGATGCTGACAAAAATTATTTACAGACTATCACTATCATCTCATAAAATAGAAGACATTTTAACCTTCCAAAGTATATTAAGGAAAGTTCAAGATAGTTCTTCCAGGAAAGGGGAAGTAACATCTTACCTAACGTTACACACACATTCACACCTTTAATTTTCTCATTTCACCCCAGAGAGGTGAAAAGCTGGTCAAAGTCTGGCACTGGCCACTGGACCAGGATCTGGGGTAGAAAAAAAATTTAAGCCATTTTGTATACTTTTCAAAATACTCTAGGATGTTAGCTAGACTTATTGTGATCATTTCACAATGTATATAAATATTGAATCCTTAGGTTGTACACCTGAAATTAATATGTTACTTCTCAATAATACCTTGAAAAAGTGTTCTGATTAAAATAAATAGATATTCTAGACCCCATTTTATTTTTATTAATTAATTAATTTATTTTTGGCTGCGTTGGGTCTTCGTTGCTGCACGCAGGCTTTCTCTGGTTGCAGTGAGTGGGGACTACTCTTCGTGGTGGTGTGCGGGCTTCTCATTGCAGTGGCTTCTCTTGTTGCGGAGCGCAGGGTCTAGGTGCACAAGCTTCAGTAGTTGTGATGCATGGGCTTAGTTGCTCCGCAGCATATGGGATTTTCCCAGACCGGGGCTCGAACCCATGACCCCTCCATTGGCAGGCAGATTCTTAACCACTGCGCCACCAGGCAAGTCCCTAGGCCCCATTTTAAAAAACACTTCAATAAGTCAGCCTGTGAAAAGGCTATGAAAACATTCAATTGTGAATTATCATTGTAAAGGAAAAGCTTTACTTTTTTTTGTGATAATAGATTAATAAAATAAAAATTGTTAACAATTTCCTGAACTTGAGAATGAATGAAATGCTGCTAGAAAGCATACTTCCAGTTGAGAAAGGAAGAGAAGGGAAGGCTTCTAGGACATTCTGCTCCTGCCCCACAGTGCCTGGGACAGGGCCTGGTGCAGCGTGAAATCCTGGCAAACTGAGCAAGGCACAGTGCTTCCCCCAGGCCCTGGTCCCCACATCTGCTCAGTGGCTGGCACGCCTGTCACCCTCCCTCCACCCACCCTGTGAAGTCTCCGCCCTCCTGACCATGGGAGAGGGGACGCCTGGCCCAGGCACAAGCTGTCAACACAGGATTCTGGGGAAATGACAGGAGCCAGCCTCTCCACCCTGGGTTGGAGGAAGGAGGGAGATAAACACCAACGGTTGTCTTGTCCCTGTTGCCACCACTGGTTACACTAACCTGGTCAACGTTTTTATGAGAGTGAGATTTCCAGAATTCCAGTCTTAGCTTTTTGACGAATTTGGACAAGTCTCCTTCCTCCTCCGGGCTCCCACTTCCTCCTTTGTGAAGTGGAGGTGAGGAGGTCTTAGTTTCACCCAATGATGCCCATGGCGTTCAAACTCTGAGTGTCTGATTTCAGATCCTCTCAACCGCACTGAGAGGCAAGGGTTATTACAAGGGAGGAAACTGGAGCTGGGGAGGTAAGACACTGTCTAACGGGACCTCGATGTCAAAATCAGCATAAGAACAAGGTCTCAGAACAGTAGAGACGTTATGTCTGAAAAGCATGGCAAGAGCAAAGACGCACAGTGCTTTCCTAGATCTTCTGGGCTGCCATTGGCCTCAGGTTGCCTGAAAAAATTTCATAAAGCTCATGAGAAACTGTCTTCTCCCAAATAACCACCACAGAAGGTGAAAAACTCTTCTCCACTAACAGCTTCCAGACCTTAGGCAGGACATGGCCTTGTGCTGGAGTCTCCAGATCCTGATGGCACCCCTGCCCCCAGGATAACTCCTTCAGAATGACATTCAAGACTCATAAACTGTCCTCACTCTACTGTTCTCCTCTCCATTTTCTTAATATCTAAATATTGGTAAACATCTTTTGCCAATTATGGTGGTAATAAATAATACATATTTATTCATTATTGGAATATTATATATACTTTCTTACATCTTTTTCAAATATGAGCATTTACTAGATGGCATTAAATATTCTGTAAATATATTAATTTTAATGACTTGAGTATGACATCCTTACGGGTGAATTTAATCATTTAATCAATATTCCACAGTTGAATGGTTTTTTAATCCATACAACCTCCACTGGGTTTTTTTTTTTTTTTTTTTTTTTTTTTTTTGCGGTATGCGGGCCTCTCACTGCTGGGGCCTCTCCCGTTGCGGAGCACAGGCTCCGGATGCGCAGGCTCAGCAGCCGTGGCTCACGGGCCCAGCCGCGGCTCACGGGCCCAGCCGCTCCGTGGCATGTGGGATCCTCCCAGACCGGGGCACGAACCCGTGTCCCCTGCATCAGCAGGCGGACACTTAACCACTGTGCCACCAGGGAAGCCCCCTCCACTGGTTTTAAATCATTAATATTACTCAATATCTAATTGAGTGTTTCATTTTCAAAATAGTTTGCAAGAATATGTTGACCACAAAGAATTTGCTTTTTAAAAAAAATAATGCCTTCATGTATCTCCTTCCACTCTCTAACATTTCTATGAAGCTCCCACTTTGAGTAGCTTTCTGATATTTGTGATCTAACTGTAAAATGTTATTCCCTCCCACATGTGAATAAACATAAATCCAGATGTGAAAAAAAATCCACAACTTTTTTTTTTCACATTGAGGGAAAAAAAGTTGAGGGACTTCCCTGGTGGTCCAGTGGTTAAGACTCCATGCTCCCAATGCAGGGAGCACAGGTTCAATCCCTGGTTGGGGAACTAAGATCCCACATGACACATGGCATGGCCAAAAAAAAAAAAAAAAAAAAATCCACTGTTGAATATTTACATTATTTCCATTTTTTAATTTCCAAATCATGCTTTAGAGAACATACTGATTTATAAAATTTTTCACACATCTAAAATTACTGGCTCTGCCTGTGCTCTGCAACAAGAGAAGCCACCACAATGAGAAGCCCGGGCACCGCAATGAAGAGTAGCCCCCGCTCGCCGCAACTAGAGAAAGCCCACGCGCAGCAATGAAGACCTAACGTAGCCAAAAATAAATTAATTAAAAAAAAAGACATATAAGATTAAAAAATTATAATAAAATAAAATTACTGGCTCTACTCTCCAGAAAGTTCTATCAATTAACTCACCCACTAATAACACACAGAAGGCCAGTTTCACTGCAACCTTGTCTACATGGACTAGTGTCTTTTTTTCTTTAATTAAAAAATTTTTTTTTCATGTTGACCAATTTGCTAGGCCAAAACCTACTGTGTTCCTGGCCGCAAGATGCACAACCGTGTGTTCAAGACCATACCAGCATGACACGTGGTCAATAATTTCTCAGGCCTCCAGGCCCAGCTCATACATTATTTCTACTTGGTCTCTCCCCAGGGCTGAGTTAGCTCCTGTCAGCGCTACGCTCCAGGGCCTGTTCAGACACCTATGTGAGTAGCTACCCAGTTACCTGTACTTCTGCTAGTCCAAGGGGCTCCCTGAGGACAGGGACCATTTTTGAAATTGACTTTGGATTTGCCCCAGTATCTGTTATGATGCCCAGAACAATATTTCTAGGAATTTCCAGGCCTAATAGAGGGTCTCCTGTATTAGAACCACCTGAAGTCCTTGCTTAACACAGCTCCCAGGCCCAGTTCTAGACCTACAGCGTCCGAGGGTGGTGTGTGTGTGCTGGGAAGCTCTGATCTACCAACCCATCCAGGTGATTTTGAGGCTCCCCAAAGCCTGAGGACACACAGCCCAGAGCTGAGCGGGAATCGATAAGCAACTACTGCATGGAAAATTCCCACGGTGGGGCCTTGGCTGCTTCCTCCTCAGAGGTCATGGAGCACAGTTCACCCTGCAGTGGGAGAGGACAGGAGCTGGGAGGGGGCCACAAAAATTTTCCCTTCCAAAAGCAGAGTGGGGCAGGCCTCAGACTGGGAGGGGCATCCTGCCTGAGCTCTGGAAGAGGGATGGCAGCTGCCTGTGTCAATGGAAACTTGGGCAAAGAAAGCTATGAGGTGGCAGCTGGCAGCACAGGATGGAGGGAGAACCCAGGACTGGGGGAGAGGCCAGAAGACCCAGGCTCCAGCTTCACTGTGTGACTTGAGGGAAGTGCTGTCCCCTCTCTGGACCTATCTGTGATGGGTCAGGCTTGAAACAGATGTTCTCCTCAGTCCTTCTGGGCTCCAGGGCAGCCCTTCAACTAAGAGGGCTGGAAACAGGGCCCCTCCATCTTGGTGACATGCACCGTTCTGGGGCCCAGCTCCTTGCTGTCAAGCAGACCAGAGCTCTGCTCTGGGGTCAACCAGAAACAAACCTGGTCCGCGGAAGAAGGTAGAACATGGCTCCGAAAGCAGACAGGGTCCAGGCAGAGCGGGAGGACAGGGCCCAGAGCCGTGAGGAAGCCAGGCAAGCTCGGACTGGGCCTGGTGAGACCCTCTCGAATATGCTTGCATTTTGGAGGGTAAATTGACCAAATGGAAGGTGTCCAAGAGGATCTGACAAGATGTGGTAGGAGATTCAAACCAAGTGACGGGAGGGACTGTTAATAATAGTTGATCAGCCTCGAGAATAGGCAAAAACCAAAAACAAAAAGAAAAAACTCTGGACTCCGTCTTCAAATCTCTGCAGGACTGCCATGAGGTAGAAGCTGCTAGTGTGTGGTCCACAGCCTTGAAGGGAAAGATGGTGTCCAAGGACTAGAAGTTTCAAGTGCAATATGAAGAATCTCAGAACTGTCCCAAATAGAGATAGGCTGCCTTATTGGAGGGTGGGGTGGTGGTAGTGAGCTCTCTGTCACTGGTAGCATACAAGAAGAGGCAAACTTCATTTTGCAGGTTGGACTGACTGAGTGATCTCAGAGGGCCCTCAACTCTAACTGTCAATAATTCTATAAAATATCCCTGATGTTCAACAAGTAAAGACCTCTGGTAAGCAGCAAGTGTTTAGCTAGTGCAGGCCGTATGTAAAACCCACCAACATTAACAGAGTCCCCGGGGGCTCTGCTGAGTATTATTCAGGTTGCAGTACTTTGGGGTGAATTTTCATAGTCTCATACTTAAGTGTCCAGGATAGACTCCTCACTTCCCTCAAATTCTGAGCCTCATCAGGAAGGAATGAGGAAGGCAGAAGCAACTTGAATAGAAACTTCCCAGCTATTCCTTCCCTTGGGAATCCCACTAGGATGGAAGCCAAGCCCTAAGGCTGGCTTGGCCTTTCCTGAAGACACTTGGTTTAACCTTGGTTTAGGGACCATCACTTGGTCTTCTTCATAGGCCTTTAGGCATTGTGTATTTCTGATTGAATGGTGTGATTTATGGCCTCATTACTCCTGCTTAGCTTCGAGAATTTAGTAATCAAAGGGCACTTAAGAGTTCACCAAGCTCCTCCGCCACCCCCATAAGCCACAGCCCTGGCTTCCCTTGGCCGCATAGTTCTATCACACCCACCTTGGCCGAGGAAGGCTTACTGGGACCCAGAAGACAGGGATGGAAGGGCCCCTAGAGACAGTTTATTCCAATCCTCACCTCCTATTTCCAGATGGAAAAACTGAGGCCTGGAGGGGAGGTGAGCAGTGCTTGTCAGAGGCCGCAAAGCAGGGAGCAGAGCCCTAAAGGGAATCCAGACTCGAGGCGGAGGCCCTTCCACGTCCTTCCTGCACGCACCAGATTGATCCAAGTAGCCAGACGTTTAGGGGATTCTGAGCCTCAAGGGACTCATGTCACAACCCTCTGCAGTATCAGAGCTGCCTTTCCGGTGTCAGAACTCAGCATGGGTGGGGCCCCTGGCACCACTGGTTTCGGGATCTGAACAACCACAGCAGAGCCCATTGGCTGAGGGTAGAGGCAGGAAGGAGGTGGCGGCGGAGGCCTGTGGAGGCGGAGGCCCAAGGGGCCCCTCCAGGACTTCGGGTGGAGGAGAGGCAAGACCTAAATGTTCAGGGCTGTTGAGAAATGTTAGCGTTCACACCCAAACTACAGAGCCTCGGACGTAAGAACACCATAATCACAGGCCTCAGCCTCCCTATCTCTAAGATGGGCAGAAGTATTTTGCCAAAGCAATGCCTGAATGTGATTTCATTTTCACGCAGCCAGGGACACCAAAGGTTTACTTCAACTTGTTCATTTTACACATGATGGCGTCAGCATCAGCCAGTGTCTGCCTGGGGACATACCGACGTGACCACGCAACCGAATGAAAGGTAGGAGCACCAGCCAGTACCTCTCAGCTGTGTCAGGAGGCCCCGCCTATTCTCTGAATACCTACAATGCCCCTAGAACACCCCAAGTCAGGGGCGGATGTGGCCTCCATCCCTCCCATCTGACCAGCTGACGAAAGACATCTCAGGGGAGGGCAGAACCACTTCCCTCCCACGCACCTGCTGAGCCCACCCACGGCAGACAGTGAGCGCAGGGCCCAACCCCTCACTCACAGATGGAGGGGCTGAGGCCAGGAAAGGGTTCCCAGTATACCATATCCCCTTCCTTCCTCCCTAGAGCCCACCTTTTCCTGTCCCGTATCAGCCTCCCAGGGGGTCTGCCAGCTCTGCTCGCCTGAGAGGGCCCGGAGCTGGCAGAAGCACTCGGTACCATTTCCAGCATTTGGGTCAGCCCGCCAGGCAGAAGGACCCTGAAGGAGTGGGACAGAAAACGGTGTCAGTGGCCACAGTGGGGGAAGAGACGGGCTGAGGGCATAGATACACGGCTGGATATTCCCCTGTCTCATCAGCCCAATGGCAAACTCCCCAGTCGGAGTCCAGAGTCAGGCCCCTGACTTGCTACGTGCTTGCTGTGTGACCTTGGGGAAGCACCCTCCCCTCTCTGGGCTTCTGTTTCCTCCTCTCTCTGGCATGGACTTGGGCAATGGGATACATCAGGGCCCTTCTGGCTTTGGTATGCTGTGGATGCAAAAGCAGGCGCAGAGTGAGGTCACCCTGACACCTCATCCTCTATCAGTCCTGTCACACTCGCTGGCTCCAGGCACGGCAGAGCTCGCAGTAGGACACACTCAGCTGTCAGCCCCTGCGTGGAGAGGGCTTCTCTGCAGGACAAGGAAGGAGGGGCCCTTGCTCAGGAGGGTCTGGGGGGTGTCCTGAACCCTGCATACCACCCTCTGTTCTTGAGCAGCTCCTGTGGAGAGGATGTAAAAGGGGGGGCTGCAGTGCCTGGAGCAGAAGATGACAGAGCCCAGCAGCCACCTCGCAAGGTACACGCGGCAAGCACCCCCACCCTGCCATAGCACGGCCAGCAGAGACCGGCACCCGTTAGCGAGGACGGTGGCTCCTCCAGGGTGCTCAGGGCGGGGTCACTTGTAACAGGGAAACGCTGGAAACCAGGCTCATATCCACAACAGGGCACCAGCTCAATACACTAAGGTATATAACACTAGGCAATGCCACTCATATGTTTAAAAAAAACGAAGTAGGAATTTACCAACAAGAGTGGAAAGCCATTTGGTAGAATATCAATAGGCAAAACAAACGATTTCTACTGTACGTAAATGCACAGGAAAAACTACCTAGAAAAGCGCACACTCACGGCAGTCAGTCATCATCTCTAGAGAAAGGACTAGAATTATTGCAGTCAAGGAGGGGGAGCTTCAGTTTTGCCTAAATTCTTAGAATTTTTCAAACAGTAGTGTATTCACGTTTGACTTGTGTACAATGAACAACATGCAGAATAAATACCTCTCTTGGAACCTAAAAGCAGCCATGGTGATCATTTTACTGGTGGGGAGATCAAGGCCCGGGGAGAGAACTAGCTGAGATCACACAGCAAGTTAGTGAAAGAGGCAGGAGTGGGACCCACTCTTGACCTCTGGCCCAGTGCGCTTTCTTCTGCAGATGCTGCAACTGGTGTCCAACAGCATTTGGGCCTTGTCCAAGCACCTCCTTGTTTGCAGTGCTCCCTACCCTTCTGCCAAGCCATGGTTCCAAAGGGGAGGCACTGGGTTCTTCCTGCCCATTTCTACTGGTAGCAAGGTGGGGGAGGGGTGAGAGAGGGTGGGGAGTAATTAACCTTAAAATATATATGTTTCCTAGGGCTGCTGTAACAAATCACCAGGACGTTGGTGACTTAAAACAACAGAAATTTATTCTCTTCCAGTTCTGAAGGCTAGAAGTCCCGAACCAAGGTATCAGGTGGGTTGGGTCCTTCTGGAGGCTCTGAGGGAGTTTCTGTTCCATCCCTCTCTCCTAGCTTCCAGTGGTTGTCAGCAATCCTTGGCGTTCCTTGCCTTGTAGCTGCATCGCTCCAATCTCTGCTTCTGTCATCACATGGCCTTCTCCCCGTGTATCTGTGTCCAAAGTTCCCTCTTCTTACAAGGACACCAGTCCTCGGATTAGGGCCCACCATCACCCAGTACGACCTCATCCTGACTGATTACATCGGCAAAAACGCTGTTTCAAATAAGCTCATACTCATAGGTTCTGGGTGCACGTGAGTTTGGGTAGGGACACTAATCAACCCATTAAAGGGACTTCCCTGGCGGTCCAGTGGTTAAGACTCCGTGCTTCCACTGTAGGGGGCACGGGTTTGATCCCTGGTCAGGGAACTATGATCCCGCATGCCGCGTGGCATGGCCACAAATAAACAAACATTACAAAATCCATTACAGGTAACTTTTCTGATGTCAGAGCTGTTTTCTCAAGGAGAGGGCAGGGGGTAGGGTTGCATGGGGCGGTGGAGAAATGACAAGGTTCGTTGTACACTCTGAAAAAGAACTTCACTGTTGGGGAGGAAGGAAAACTGGAAGTAGGTCGGTTTGTACATCATTTATCTGGGGGGAAAGCATGGGTGTGGGATGGCTGTATTGTGAGGCATTTGGCCTAGATGTTCTGGAAGATTCAGATTTGAAAATAAAGTGACACAAGATAAATGATTTTTAAGGATTCACATTTACCTGGTGAGAGAAGTCGATGGCTTGTCTTCGGGTGATGGATAGATTTAGATCTATCTATGCTAAAGATAGATGGAATTTCTCATTTTCTCTCTCTCCTTCTCTCTGCCTGGGGCGGGGCCCCAGGAGCTCCCCCTGTACCCACCTGCAGGTCCTGCTCCCTTCCTGGCCCCGTCCCTGGTCGACCAGTCATCCGGGATAGCTCACAGTGCTTTGAGGGTGGAGGACACTGAGAGGACAAAGTGCAGGCCTTGAGGATGGAAACCCAAGTACACCCCGAGATGTCAGAGCCAGGACTCAGGCCATCCATCAGACTCTTCCTTTTATGGGGGCTACCCAACTTTTTCCAAGTTTGGTTTTTGAACATGAACGCTCGTGAATGTTATACTGAGGTCTCTTGGAACTCTTTTTCAGGTAGATTTCAGACTTTTGCTTACTAGTCAACCTATGAACACTGAGATGTCTAGTGGCAGCCCCTCCTACCAGGAGTGTCACCATCTTGACTTATATGGCATCCTGTTTCCGGACGAACAATTTGAAGTTTTATCTTTTCGGCCCTTTTTATAACAAAAAAAATACAAGTGATGACGTGAAGCATGGGCCCCAAACTCAACACCCAACTGAGGCAGCAATGGAAGTCCTGAGGTGGCTGGGGGCAACTCAGGCTCTCAGGGACCCATGCTAGCTGATTGGGAATTCAGCTACAAAGGAACAGAATTAAAAAACATGTATGTGCAGAAAATGTGTTACCAATGGTTGTGTGTCCAAGGCAAGGATTTATTAGGAATTATTCTGATGGGTTTTAGGTCACCGGGCACAGATGTCTCTTTATAACATAGAAATCGGGCATTGAACCTCACAAGGTTGTCAGAGGTCATATATATGGAAGCCTGTATTGACTTTAACTAGGATGATTTTTCCGGTGGGGGGGGCATCATTTTGGGGGTTGGGCAAAGCTCAGAGGCCACATACACAGCAACGTCCCCACAATGTTTGGGACAGACGGCTCAGTGCCAGGGAAAGACACTTTCCTTTCATAGACTCTCTGTCCCACCCTCAGCAAAGCAAGTTCAAAGGTCAGATTTACCCTGCTCCTACCGACCAGATGTCAGGGGCCCTGCCTCTTGTGTACCCCATTCACCCTGACACAAGTGTCTGGCCCCCCTTCACCTTCAAAAGCCAGCCAAGATGACATGTCTCCCTGGAGGCCCTCCCTCCCCCAACCTCTCCCCTCTGACAAAAAGGCACAGTCTCCCGGCTTAGGATGAAAACACAACGGTGGGCAGGAGTGGGGAGTGTAAATAACCAAGTGTCCAAACTGGTTAAATAAGCCACAGAACATCCACAGAACATTAGGTGGCCATTAAAAATCACATTTCCACGGACTATTTAACATGGGAGAACGCCCCCAACAAAATATTAAGTAACTAGAATATAATCATTTAAAATATATTCCCAGGGACTTCCCTGGCAGTCCAGTGGTTAAGAATCCACCTTCCAATGCAGGGGACGTGGGTTTGAACCGTGGTCAGGGAACTAAGATCCCACACGCCGTGGGGCAACTAAGCCCCCGTGCTATAACTACAGAGCCCACGAGCTCTGGAGCCCTCGTGCCACAACTAGAGAGAAGCCCGCATGCTGCAACCAAGACCCGACGCAGCCAAAAAACAAATGCATAAATAAATATCAAATAAATAAATAAAATATTTTCCCAATTCTGCAAAAATAGTCACATTCACATATATCATACATGTAGGAAAACAGTAGAAAGAATGTCACTGAAATGTACACAGAGGCTACCTCTTCATGGTGGGATTAAAAACTACTTTAAAACTTCTTTATACTTTTCCAAATTCTGAAATTTTGCCTCAAACATTATAGTAATCACAATAATGAGATGTCTTGAGTGGAATCCTAAGTACTTCCTTGTCCGAGGCTTGCATCCCCTCTTCTATTTTTGCTACAATCGCAGCTGACCTCTGCTTGAACTACTCCAGGATGGGGAACTCACTACCCTTATTCCTGGTGAGAAGTAGAATCTGGCTCCCTTTAGATTCCCCTCATTGGCCACAACTCTGCCTCCTGGAACCAGAGAACAAGGCTGTGCCCTGTGCCCGTGCCTCTTGACAACACTTCAGAGGTTGGAAGGCAGTGGCCAGGCTCCAGGCTTCATCTTCCTAACCCAACAGCCTGCCAAGGACATTAATGTCCCCCTGTCTTCCGCAACCCTGTTTGCTTTTCTTGGGTACAATCCAGGCGGTGATGTCCTCACCCACATTCCGTCTTATCGAGGGTATGCCACTTACCAGTTGGTGTATCAGGGGCTCTATTACATGCATTCTTTCATCTAATCTTAGAACCCTATGACTCAGGAGCTAACATCACACGTATTTTACAGATGAGGAAACTGAGGCACGGAAAAGCCAAGTCCCTTCCACGGTCACTTAAGGGATCCACGATGGAGCCAGGACTGAAGTGGCACCTGGCCCAGAGTCGGACAGCTGAGTTAATAAATGAATATGTGGACCCAGTTCTAAAGCCCATGTCCTTAGTGTCTATGGTTTTGTTTCAAAATTAGCTGTGCCCATGCCAGGCTCTCCCATGGTGTTCACTTCTGCATCTCTGCCTCTCTCACCTGGCCTGCTACATGGAAACCCTCCTGAAGGGCTACTGAACACAGAGAACCTCTTGCGCGAGGCCTGTCTCCGGGAGCAGTGCTGAGCCAGGGTCTCTGATGCGCTGCTCAGAGCTGTGGCGCCAGAGCCGAAGCCCTGGGAACACCAGGCACACATACAGGGGACTGACCATGAGGCACTAGCTGTCCCTCCACACCTTGGGCCCAGACGGGTAACCTGTTGGGGATGGAAGGCCCCTGCGTACTCTCCATGTCACTCCTACAGGCAAGTCCGTGGGCTTGCTTCCTCGGCCCTTCCCCTTTCTGTCCGGCCTTCTCCCAAATCCTCCCAGGGATGTGGCCACATCAGCCACAGTCTCTGCCAAAAAGGGTTTCGGAAGGACCACACAATGCAGGTGGTTCTTCGGTATCCACATCCAGCCTGCTAGGGATCCCCTCATTTTTTCACCAGGATTTCAACTTTCCCCAAAAGTCCCAGTAACACTCAGCCCCAGGTCAGGCCTCTCAGTGGGATCTAGGACAGCTGGTCAGCTAAGGCCACCAGGTACTGTTGACCACAGGACTCAGCAAACCCTCAGGGCCTGGCCCCTGGAGGGACTTTGAGAAGTCCTAGTGATCAAGCCCCTGTCCCTAGCCAGCGAAGGCCCCGCTGAGAGCGCCGGCCTCATTCCTCACAGCTGGCCACGCCCACGCTCCACAACCAGCACTGTCACTCTGTGCTTCTCAGGCTCAGCCGCTGCTCAGACTGACCTTTCTGCCTGGACTGGGTAACTCCTACCAAACCTTCAACACTCAGCCAAGGCGTGCCCAGCCCTCATCTAAGAAGCCTTCCTGTGTCTCTCAAAGCTGGATGAGATACTCCTGCTGCACCCTGGGCTGACCCCTAGTCTGGCTCTCATGTGGCCCTCATTCACTCACTCAAATATTTATGTAGCACCTGCTCTGGGCTCTGTGTGGGGCAGTGAGCACTAGCCGGGGAGGGCAGAAAAACCAGGCCCCACTGCAAAGCTTGGCCACCAACTGACTATGGGGCATCACTCCTCCCTTGAACCTCAGTCTCCTCCCCTACGAAGTGGGGAAGATTCGGCAGCTCAGCCTGGCTTCCAGGCTTCTGTGAGGCCGGCAGGATGCGAAAGTATTCTGTCAACTGCCACTCAGGGGGAGTCACTGTTGTCGTGACCTGAGCCTCCTGCGGTCTGAGTTCATTTTTGTACATCCCATCCTCAGAGGCCCCCTCTCCCCCAGGGGGCTGAGAGCCTACCAGGGATGAGCTTGGAAGCTCACGCCTTCTAGGGGTTGGCACTTGGATGAGAAACCAGGCAGGAGCATGGCACGAAGGGATGGAAACAGGCATGAACTTTAAACAAAATCAGCTTATAAATCCTGCCACTCAGGGGCAGGGGCCTGGCACTGCTGGGGCAGGAAGAAAAGCCAGGCTGCTCTGAGGCAACAGGGTAAAGGCTTTAATGCCAAAGGGCTTTGGAATCAACAAGAAGCCACTGGAAGCACTGAGTAGGGGCAGAGACAAAGAACACTGGGCTAGGGGACTGGACGCCTGGGTTCTACTCTAAGTGGCTCTGTGACCTCAGTCAAGACCCTTCCTTCTCCAGGCTTTAACCTCCCATCTGTATGTTGGGTGCATCAGCTCAGGTGGTACCCAAGGCCCTTTCCCACAGGGATAGTCTCTGCTGACTTCACTTGCCCTTCACAGCTTGAGACAGGGGGTCCAGTTCAGGCTGTGCCAGGGACAGACAGGGACAGCTGGCGAGGCTTTCAGAAAGGCCACGAGGCAGGGGAACCCATGCTCACTGCGGTCTCCTCTTCTGGACTATGGAAGAGTCAAGGCCTGGAACAGGGCTCCTCCTCGTCTCCTCCCACCACTGTGTAGATGGAATTCACCCTTGGCCCACTTTGCAGACTAAGAGGTTGACACAGGTGCAGAGAACACAGATTCTCAGACTCTTAGAAATCATCCTGCTCATTGCCCTCCCTCTCCATATAGAGGGAGAAACTGAGGCCCAGAGAGTGCTAATGGCTTACTTGGGGTACACAGGATGTTTGGGGCAGAGCTAGGGTTAACACCGAGGATCGATGTCCAACTATCACCAGTTTGTTATAAGTCTCAAGCCAGGCTCAGGTTTATGTGCTCATCATCCCATCAGCCAGCCTCTGCTTCCACTGATGGAGGCAAGCCTCAGTTTCCCTGTTGGAGCCAGGGAAGACAGGAGGGTTTCTGGGTCAGAGCTCGGTGAGGTTTTTTGACCTGGGAATAAAGGAGGAGCAAGGAAAGCGGGGGAGGCACTGTACTTGGGACAGAAACTCTTCTCCCTGGACTAGGCACAGGGCAGGAAATAGAATCATCCAGGTTGGGGACAGTACTGCATATTCAATAGGCAGAAAAGCTTGTGCTCAAGCACAGGCAAAGCAGCAGACACTCAAGTTCAATGAAAAATTACTAGATAGTGTCACAGTGTGTGTGTGTGTGTGGGGGGGTGTCTCTTGAGGTCTCAGGGGACTTGATCAAGTTTATAGGCCCACCTATTCCCACCTGGCTGGAGGGCAGGCAGTCGTAGGAAAAAGGCTCAGGACGTGGGGGTCCTCCCTTCCCTCTCTGTGCCTCAGGTTGTCCTCTGGCTCCAGACTCTGACCTTCTGGGCTTGTCAGAACCCAAGGGGCAGCTGGTCCCACTGCAAGAAACCCGAGTAGAGTCTCCTGGGCCCTGCCCCAGCTCGGAGGCCCCTTGGGGGAGGGACAGGAAGGGAGGGGACGGGAGCAGAAGGCGGTAAATCTCCCCCCCAACCTCGTTGGCCCCTCCCAGCTACCCTTAGGACAGCCCACATGCACCGGCTCCGGGGCCTGAAAAGGCTCTAAACCAGCACTTCTCAAACTTTAAAGCGTAGTGTAATCACCTGGGCATCTTGTTAAAAGGTTCTATTTTAGTAAGTCTGCGGCACAGCCAGAGATTCTGCATTTCTAACAGGTCCCAGGTGATGCCGATGATGTAAAGCCGTGGACCACTCTGCGTGCGAGTAGCGGCCCTACAGATAATCTGCCTCTTGATGGTGGGAAAACCCAAGGCCCAGAGAGGTCAAGTCACATGTCCACGGTCACACAGCGAGCAGCCCCAGACCGAAGGAAAAGGGCACCTGCCATAGGCACTAGACATTTCCCCAGCCCGCCAGCCGGAATCAGCTGCCCTTCCCGGGCCCTGGGGCCGTGTTTGTAAACTCGGCTGCCCGGCGCGGCTCAGCCCAGGGCCGTGGGGGAGAGAGCGCCGCCCGGCCGAGTCTTCCCCGCCTACCTCCGCACCGGCCTCTAGCTGTTCTCCGTCCGGCATCCCCGGCCGACCCGAGGGAACCCGGGGCGCCGAGGGTCCCCTGAGGCGGAGTGGTTCCGCACCCTCCTTCCCCTCCGAAGACAAACTTCTCCGCCGGCGCCCTTTACCTTTCTGGGGGGTTTGCAGCAGCTCAGCCTGCTGTGTCCGCAGCCCATCCTCCTCGGGACTCCCGGACGCCGCCTCCCAACTCCGGGGCCCCCAGAGGACCCTGCCGTTCTGGCCCCGCTGCCGGCTCCGCGCCCGCCGGCCGGGGCTGCCGGCGAGACCCTGAAATGAACCTGGAAGCGCAGACTTGAGCGGGAGCTGGGGCGGCCGCGCGCCGTAAATACTCGAAAAACAGGGCCTCAGCGAAGCCGGCTGGGCGCACGGAAGAGCCTGAGCAGGCGACCAGAATCTTTGTAAATGATAGAAAACTCGGGCCAGGGCCGAAAAGATCCCTACGATAAATGGATTCCTTTCCAGGCCCGCAGCAGAGAAAAGGCCAGGAAAAAAAAATAAAACAATTATTTAGTAAACACAACAGCTACCGTTTATTGAGTTGTTTCTGTCCCGGCTTCTTTGCACATATTATTTCGATTTCTTGCAATCTCCTTGCAACAAAGGTATTAGTTCCTCCATTTTACAGGTGAGGAAAATCAGGCTCCGATATGTGATTTGCCTAAGCCCACAAAGCTAGTAAGTATCAGAGCCCAGATAAAAATCCAGTTCTAACTCCAGAAACTAAGCTTCCAACCATTTCCCTACAAATACATAATAATGGGAAGTTTAATTGTAATGCCTCCCCACTTCTGGGTCCACAGCTCCTTCCAGCTCACAAGCACCTGTAATATTCTACTCTATCCATTTTGAATCCATGTTGCCCATCACAACAACTTCGTGAGGCAGACAGGCAGATGCAGGGAGAATAAGGGATGTAAAATGTCAGAGTCTGGGAAAAAGAACTTTTGTTTACCCTTGCTTTGTTACTAGCTGAGGTTTCTGGGAGTGGCAATGCAGGAAAAAGACACCTAACTTTGAAAATCAGTGTGAGTGTGTACCACTTGGAAAGATGTGTTGATGAAAGGGACTTACAGTCATGAATGGGAAAAGAATGTGAGATCACTACAGAACTTCCCCCTCCACAGAGTAAAAACCCAATTGCAGCAGGTTCAAAGAAAGGAAACTGAGAACACAGGTGATATTAGGTTCTTGGGAAGAAGAATAAGACGGTGGTTCACAAGGTGTGGCACCCAAATCAACAGCATAAGCACTACCAGAAATCTTTGATAGAAATACAAATTCTCAGACCCCACCCAGACCTACAGATCCTAAACTCTGGAGATGGGGCTCAGCAATCTCTAGCTTCCTAAGCCCTCCCAGTGAGTCTGAGCCATGCTTATGTGTGAGAACCACTGCTGTAGGATGCGCTGAACAGGTAATGAGGAAAGAGTATCTACTTAAATTAACAATGATTATGAAACGGTGCTCATGATTTACTAAAAACCCAAACCAACAAACAAGCAAAAAACCAGAACAAAGTAAATATCCAAGAAAAGGCGCTTGGTTAAAAAAATGATGATATATCCATAAAAATAGAATATCATGTAACCTGCTAAAATACTGATGAGGATGAAATTTTTAAATGTCATAAAATGTAACAAATTCATTCTTATTTTTAAAAAGTGTTAATAGTGATTACCTCTCCATGAGGGTGAGATTTTGGATATTCATTTTCTTATGTTAAAAAAAATGAGTATACACTTCTACTATTATAATAAGAAAATTATTGTCATAATAAGAAAAAAGTTCCTAAAAAATGTTTTTAGGGCTTCCCTGGTGGCACAGTGGTTAAGAATCTGTCTGCCAATGCAGGGGACACGGGTTCAAGCCCTGGTCTGGGAAGATCCCACATGCCGTGGAGCAACTAAGCCTGTGTGCCACAACTAGTGAGCCCGCATGCCACAACTAGAAGCCACCGCAGTGAGAAGCCCACACACCACGCAGCAACGAAGACCCAATGCAACCAAAAATAAATAAATTTTTAAAAAATATATGTTTTTAAACCCAGGCATGAGATTGAGACTAGTTTTTCACCATCAAGTGCGTAAGGATGTGAAATCCCAAGGAAATAGACAATGATTGTGATGAACTATGTAGGAAAGCAATGTAAAGGACAAACAGGGCCAAAAATGTGTAGGGAGATCATAACCAGTAATGTCTTGGGTGATCCTGAACCTGTTGCTTCTCTTTTTGGAGAGTTTCCCATCTGAACATCGAAGAGTTGAACTTTCTAAAAATGATCTGGAATTTTAATGTCAGCAGTTGGAGTCAATAACTTGGGCTGGTGGGTAGGAACCAGGAAGGCAAATTCTGTTCCCAGAGACTGTTCTCAGGAGCTCTTACCTCCGGCTTCTTTAAGCTTCCTGGGAGACCAGGCTCAGATTTCGTATGTTCACACAACTGGCTTTTTGGTTATGTGCTTTCAAGTTCCACCTGAGAAAAAACCCTAAGCAGTTTTTTTTTTTTTTGCGTTAGGAACTTGAGTTTAAATAAGTTGCTAATGAGATTTTTGGTGGTGGTCGTGCCAGTCAGGTTGGGTAAGGTTTTGCTGCAGTGATGAAAAACATACAAATCTCAGCAACTTATGAGTGAAGCTAAGTTTTGCTCACACTACCCGTCTAGCACGGGGGGGGGGCCGAGGGCTCTGCTTCACAGAGATATTCGACACCATTCTAAGATGCAGCCATCCCAACTCCATGGCTTCAGGGTTTGCCAGGCCAAGAGAAGACAGTGTATGGAGAATGGTGCATGGGTCTTAAATTCTTCCACTCAGGAGTGACACACATTAAGTCCACTCACATTTTACTGGCTAAAGCAAGTCGCATGGTCATGCGCAACTTCAAGGGGATGGAGAAGTGTAATGTGTGCCCAGAAGGAGAAGAGAACCAGAAATACTGGTGAACAGCAGAAATGTCTACCACAGTTAGCAATCAACAAGCAGGTACTATGATGTGCCCATTTCTTGGGCAAGTAGGGTAACTAACTCATCCTGGTCTGCTCAGGATTTCCCCACTTTCAGCACTGAAAGTCCCATGTCTCAGAAAACTCCTCAGTCCTCGGCACACTGGGACGGTTGCTCACCCTATGGGCAAGGACAGTGAAGGCTCAGTTCTTGTCCTGAATGAGTTATAATCTACTTTCTTGACATTAGACCTATACATAGGAAAAGATGGGAAACTTACAAAAACAGGTTATAAAGCAAATGTCAAGTTGCATATTGCATGCAGGAAGTATTAGCATTAAAAGGAGATAAGAGACAGTGGTGGATAGGGATGGGAAAGGAAGACTTCCTGGAGAAATACTAAAGCCAAAAGCCATTCAGGGCAAAAGGAATCCTAGAATCTCAGGCTGGGATGGGATCTGATGCTTCACTTCTGTTGCTTCTAACTCAGATAAATCTCTTTTATAATTTCCCTTCTATAATTACCTTTCCTACTGTATTTGTGCAGTCTATGTTTGAATACTTCCAGTGATGGGGAAATCACTACCTATCTTTCCATATCTAGGGGGAAGAGGAGAAGCAGGAAGGAGTAATCACAAGGGGGAGGAACAGCATGGGTCAAGTCAGGGTAGAGTGTGGAGGCTGGGGAGTTGGGGGAAAAGGAGGAATTAGTGTTGGTGACTAGGTTGTGTGTAAAGGGACAAAAGTTGAGGATGGGGTGAGCAATTTTGGGGAAAGATTGGAAAGAACAGTATGGAAATTATCTTGAACACCTTTCATATGAAATGTACAATATACTCACACATAAAAAGTTTCGCCTAGAATTTCAGGAATTTCAGGGCTCCCTGCAGCCCACACAGTGGGGCTGTGTGTGGATCCTAGGTTAAGAACCTCAGTGCAGTGGTCACTAAACATCATTCTAGCCCTGAAGGCTTTCTCTGTGGGGGTTCTGACTGAGCCCAATTGTTTCCCAAACATGTTGTCTGCCCAGAGTAACTTTCTTTACTATCCACCTGTGTGAGTTATCATTCTACCTGTACATCAGGAAACAACTCAAATGCCCTCGCCTTACAAAAGCCCTGCAGCACCTGTTCTACAACTCTCTTGTTTGTGTGCTCTGTGAGTCCTCCCTAATGGACTACGGGTTACACAGCTCCGTCACCTGCCTCCTTATTCCACCTGGTCCTTATTAGGTCATGGCAGAGACTTCCAGTCACCTTACTCAACTTCCATTCTTCTCTCTTCGTTAGTGATGGAATCCTGATATTCTCTGGGTCAGGGGTGTGCTACTTCCTCAGCTTCACTTGCATCAAGGGGCGCTCAGTGATATGTAAGGGGGCATTACTGGTTGGGGCTTCCAGGACAACATTTAACAGAAGAATGACTCAGCTGGGAGCAGGTCTCCCTCTTTTCTTGCCCCCGCTTTTCCTGCCTGGAATACAGACATGATGGAATACAGCCATTTTATTACCCTGAGCAAGAAGGTGGAAGGAGCCTTGATCTCTGATGAACTGATGGAGCCCCAGTCCCAACTTTGATCAACCACTTCCTAATATTTTCATGTAATAGAATAAACAACAAATTTCTTTAAGCCACTGCCACTGAGATCACTGCCACTGAGATTCTGTCACTAGCATCAGAATGCAATTTCTAACCAATTCATAGGTCACTAATTAACATTTGTTATATTGAATTTAATTAGAATAATTTACTCTTGGAGATACTGTATGTACCCCAGCTTCAGTTCTGGAGATGGGACACGAGGCTCTGCTGAGAAAGTTATCCTGGATTTGCCAGACTCTTGATGGAAATGTTGGTTTTGACAAATTTCTCCTGGAAATATATGTAAGAGAAGGAAATGAGAGGGGACCTAAAATTGTCGAGTTCTTAGGCTTCTATTGGAGTGTTGCTCAGGGAATGGGCAGGCTCATGTGCTTCAGAATCATCTGGATCCTTTTCCCATCTATTCAATCAGGCCCTGGAGGGCTGAGTCTGAGAAATTTTCACAATAAAATTGGAAGCTTATTGCTCCAGTTGTTGTGGTAGGTTATCTCACCAGGGAATCAAATTATTACATTAATTATATCGAATTGTGTTGAACTGAATTAATACGGAGGTCCTTGGAAAGGAGAATTGAGTCTGAGTAATGCTAATTAGCAAGAAGCCATCCCTGCCTATTTTCCCAGAAGACCTGTAGTTTGGGTCTTGGGGCTGCCTTGGGAGAGGCGGCAAGATTCACTTTACCACTTTCTTTATACCAAGAGTGAATTCATGCCACCAATCATTGGTTAATGCTTTCTCTGTTCGATGAAGTTTGGATGGAGGTCCTCAAGGAGCTTCTGTGGTGATGCAGATTAGGAGGGTACAGAGCATCACCTAGGGATTCTAGGGAAAATTACACATCACCTCTTTAAGTGGGCTCTAGGGTCTGGAGACTGCTAATAAACATTTCTTTACACCAGTAGTTCTCAAAATGTGGTCTGGGGATCAGTAGCATCAGCATCTCTTGGGAAATGGTTAGAAATGTAAATTTTTGGGCTCCACCCCAGACGAGCTGCCTCAGAAACACTGGGTATGGGGCCCAGGAATCTGTGTTTTAATTCTGATGTGTGCTTATGTTTGAGCTACTTTCAACCTTTATGTCCTCCTGCCAGCCACTTAAAAAAATTTAATTTTAGGGCTTCCCTGGTGGTGCAGTGGTTGAGAGTCTGCCTGCCGATGCAGGGGAAACAGGTTCGTGCCCCGGTCCGGGAAGATCCCACATGCCGCAGAGCAGCTGGGCCCGTGGGCCATGGCCATTGAGCCTGTGCATCTGGAGCCTGTGCTCCGCAATGGGAGAGGCCACAGCAGTGAGAGGCCCGCGTACTGCAAAAAAAAAAAAAAATAATAATAATAATAATAATTTTATTTATTTATTTTTGGCTGTTGGGTCTTTGTTGCTGCGCACGGGCTTCCTCTAGTTGCGGCGAGCGGGGGCTACTCTTCGTTGCGGTGCGCGGGCTTCTCATTGCCGTGGCTTCTCTTGTTGTGGAGCACGGGCTCTAGGAGCGCAGGCTTCAGTAGTTGTGGTACGCGAGCTCAGTAGTTGTGGTGCATGGCCTCTAGAGCGCAGGCTCAGTAGTTGTGGTGCACGGGCTCTAGAATGCAGGCTCAGTAGTTGTGGCACATGGGTTTAGTTGCTCCACGGCATGTGGGATCTTCCCGGACCAGGGATCGAACCTGTGTGCCCTGCATTCGTAGGTGGATTCTTAACCACTGCGCCACCAGGGAAGTCCCTATCAGCCATTTTTTAATGGGCACAGAGATGAGAGATGGAGTGAGGTCCTGGGCTCAGTGAGTCTCCAGTAAGCCCCATTTTCCATGTTTGAGACATCCTTGGCTGGGCTGAGTGTCTGGTTTCCAGGCCACTCCTAGCCGTGCCCTTCATGTGACACACAGAGGACTGTTCCACGGGTTCTGAGCCAGGCCCTGAGCCATCTCACATCTAGGGACTAAGGGTGATTCCTTCCAGATAGAGTCCCCTGATGATCAGCTTGTTTGTTTAAATGCAATTGAATCGTGGGACTTCCCTGGTGCTCCAGTGGCTAACGCTCCACACTCCCAAGGCAGGGGGCCCGGGTTCTATCCCTGTTCAGAGAACTAGATCCACATGCCGCAACTAAGAGTTCGCATGCTGCAACGAAGATCCCACATGCCACAACTAAGACCCGGCACAGCCAAATAAATAAATAAATATTAAAAAATTAAATAAATGTAATTGAATGAGCAGGACTTCAATACTAGCTGGGGGCTGGGAGCTTTCCAGGCCTATATCAAGGATGGATATTGACTTGTCTGGCTGGAAGTTGGCCATCTACCTGTCCCCTCCTGTATGCCCCAGACTGTTTGCACCTTCTGCACGTTCCCACCCCACATCATGTTCTCAATTCCATTCAGTTCCAAACAAACTTACTGTATATTTTTAGTGCAATCCCAGTTTCCACCAGCCCATCTCATTTGAAAAATGAATATTTTCCCACCTATATCATTTGCTATGTAATCAAAATTTAAGTAACCCTTTTTGAACAGATAACTGCCCTAAACCTCTCCTTTCTGGAAAACCTGTGTTTCCTGCCCTGAAGTCACCTTCCTTGCTCCACTCCAATGGGAGCATCTTACCCACAGAGAACTAAATGGAGTGAGAGTTGGAAGATGGTGAGGCAGGGACTGTTTTCCAAGTCAAAAGTTGGAACACATGATTTAACAAAGGAATTTGTGACATTTATATTCTTTATTGACCTGATTCTATTCATTTACTCTTTGCCAACATATTGGAATTTCTAGGACAGCTAAACGGTTTATGGGGACAAGGAGGCGGAATATTTGTAAATGGAAACAGAACACATGAGAAGCATGATCCAGCTCCAAGGCTTAAAACCTGTCTACAAGGCTGGGTAGGTACATAAATGAGAAGACGGCATAAGACAGGGGTGGGGTTAAACTGGGGACCACATACCGCTCTAAAAGGAGCACAAGTGGATGTGTTGCGGTGGATGGTTGTTAGAAGGAAATGAAACTCCAAGCTGGCCTGACCTTCCGATTTTTCAAGAGAAATTAGAAATCTGGGGGTTTTTTTAAATGTAAAATGTCTCTCTCTCTCTCACACACACACACACACACACACGCCATCATGCAAGCTAAACAAAATATTTGCAGGAGGTTACATAGCTTCTGGTTTAGGTAGACAGATAATGTAACAAGGGGTATGGAAAAATACCATGGAAGCAAAAGGAGTAACGAACTCTATCTGGGAGGAAAGGGAAGGGCAGGCTTCCTCAGGGATGTGATGGTTGACCTGGGCTGTGTAGATTAGGCCAGGATTCCTCTTGTCAAGAAAGTGGGGAAGTGTAACTCTGAGGGGATGACTGTGTTAACTTACATTATTGTGCTGATCATTTTGCAATATATATATATATATACACACACACACACATACACATACATACTTATGTATACATATGTGTATAAAATTAAAAATAAAAAAAAAAGAAAGTGGAGAGAACATGCGTGCCCAATGCGCAGTACTGCATGGGTTTTCAGGGGGGCTCAGCTGCTCTGTGTGGCTGGAGTACTGGGTGAGATTAGGGAAGGAGTGGGATGCAGACAGACAGGACAGCCTTGAAGGCCCTTCTCACGCTGCATATGGGATCTTAGTTCCTTCACCAGGGAATGAACCCATGCCCCCTGCAGTGCAAGCGCAGTCTTAACCACTGGACCGCCAGGGAGGTCCCTGGTCAAGACGTTCTTTTTTTTTTTAACATCTTTATTAGAGTATAATTGCTTTACAATGGTGTGTTAGTTTCTGCTTTATAACAAAGTGAATCATGTATACATATACACATATCCCCGTATCTCTTCCCTCTTGCATCTCCCTCCCTCCCACCCTCCCTATCCCACCCCTCTAGGTGGTCACAAAGCACCGAGCTGATCTCCCTGTGCTATGCGGCTGCTTCCCACTAGCTATCTATTTTACATTTGGTAGTGTATATATGTCCATGCCACTCTCTCACTTCGTCCCAGCTTACCCTTCCCTGTATCCTCAAGTCCATTCTCTAGTAGGTCTGTGTCTGTATTCCCGTCTTGCCCCTAGGTTCTTCATGACCATTGTTTTGTTTTTTAGATTCCATATATATGTGTTAGCATACGGTATTTGTTTTTCTCTTGCTGACTTACTTCACTCTGTAGAACAGACTCTAGGTCCATCCACCTCACTACAAATAACTCAATTTCGTTTCTTTTTATGGCTGAGTAATATTCCATTGTATATATGTGCCACATCTTCTTTATCCATTCATCTGTTGATGGACACTTAGGTTGCTTCCATGTCCTGACTACTGTAAATAGAGCTGCAATGAACATTGTGGTACATGAGTCTTTTTGAATTATGGTTTTCTCAGACATCTTTACTTTATCCTATGGGCAATGGGAGTGGCACGATCAGATTGGCGTTCTTCACGGTCACTCTGGGGACTCAGGTGGAGGGCAGACAGAAAGCTCTCTCCTGGAGCCGTCATACATCTCCTGGGATGGTTCAGGAGGGAACCCGGGCGGTTCCTAAAGGCACTTCGGTCCAGAAGGCCTGCAGCCCCAAGATCCAACTCTGGCCCTGCCCCCACTGGGCTCCCAGCCTGAGATACTATGGTAATGAGGCGGGTACTGCAAGGAGGCAGCGGAGCTTGGGTGCCGTGGGGTAGGCAGTGGGAAGTTTCCTTTCCTCTTGGCCTGGGAAGTGGCTGTAGCAGCCAGTAGTGCTGTGGTTACCAGGGCCTTGGTTTACAACACGTTTGTTTTTGAAAAAACGTTGCAATACCTTTTAAATCAGCGCCTTGGACAGGATCCAAGGACAGTAGCAAGGACCAGCCTCTGTGATGCTTCTTAAAGAAGTAGCTGCAGAGGGAGGGATCCTCGGAACCTGGATTGCTGGGAGAGCCCGAGTTCAGGCAGGGCTTGGAAGGTAGGCAAGGTGGAAGGAGATCAGATCTCCAGGTCACCCCATTTCCACTCTTCCTTCCTTAGGACACTTTTGCATCCAGAGCACTTGAAGAAGATCAGTGTTCCGAGCTGTCCTGGAAAACTAGAACTAGTGGGTAAGGTAGCCCAGGAATGTGGGGTCCAGCTCCTTGGGAAGAAAGACCTTCCAACTGGTCCAAGGTTTAGGGGTCTGGCTTGATAGGGAGTGAGGTCCCCATTGTGGGAGGTATGCAAGGAGAGGCTAACATTGATAGGGCATGTTGGAGAAAGTACTGCAAGGGCCTGCTGAGATAGGGGTCCTAAGGGAATGGATGCTCAGATCCACTGTGATTGTGACTGGAAGGGGTATCTACTGTGGTCCCCCTTCTGAGACAGAAGTTCTTCCTCAAAGGAATCAAGATTGGCATTCAAGGGGCTTCCCTGGTGGCGCAGTGGTTGAGAGTCTGCCTGACGATGCAGGGGACACGGGTTCGTGCCCCGGTCCGGGAAGATCCCACATGCTGCGGAGCGGCTGGGCCCGTGGGCCATGGCCGCTGAGCCTGCGTGTCCGGAGCCTGTGCTCTGCAGCGGGAGAGGCCACAACAGTGAGAGGCCCGCGTATCGCAAAAAAAAAAAAAGATTGGCATTCAAGAGACTTTCATTCTGGTACATGTTGGTGGGAATGTAAAATGGTACAGTCACTATGGAAAACAGTATGGACGGTTCTCAAAAAATTAAAAAATATGGTAATATGATCCAGCAGTCTCACTTCTGGGTACATAGCCAAAAGAATTGAAATCAGGACCATGAAGAGTTATCTGCACTCCCAATGTTCACTGAAACATTATTAACAAAAGCCAAGATATGGAAACACCCAAATGTCCACTGACAGATAAATGGTTGTATGCATACAACCAAAGTTTAGTTAGCCTTTAAAAAGAGAGAAATTCTGCCACTTGTGACAACATGGCTGAACCTGAAAGACATTATGCTAAGTGAAATAAACCAGTCACAGAAGGATACTGAATGATTCCACTTGTATGAGGTATCTCAAATAGTCTCAAAGAAGCAGGGAAAGGTGGTTCTAGAGATCTGTGGTACAACATAGGGTCTGCAGTTAACAATACTAAAGTATTGGGCTCTGAAACACTTGTTAAGAGAGTGGATCTCATGTTTCGTGTTCTTACCACAAAAATGAAACCAAAAAAACAAAGGGGCACAAGGAAACTTTTGGAAGTGATGGACATGTCTATTACCTTCACTGTGGTGATGGTATCAGGGGTGCATGCATATGTCCAAACTCATCCAATCATAAATGTTAAATATGTACAGGTTTTTTTGTATATCATTTATACCTCAAGAAAGTTGTTTTAGAAAAGAGAGAGACTTTCATTCTGATCCTTGGCTTGCTACTGATTTGCATTTTGACCCTGGATAATTCACATACATTCACTTCTCTGGCCTCACATCTCCCCACCCAACATTTTACCCAGTGCCTGACAAGGAGTAAGCTCTAGCAAAGATTTGTTTTTTGTTTGTTTTGTTTTTCTAAATTTAATAAACTCCTACAGTATATATACATATATTTTTTTGGCCGTACCACACAGCTTGTGGGATCTTAATTCCCTGACCAGGGACTGAACCCAGCCCCCAGCAGTGGAAGTGTGGAGTCCTAACCACTGGACTGCCAGAAAATTCCCAGCAAAGAATCGTTGAACAAATGAATGAATGGATGAATTAGCTGGATTGGGTCCGAAGTTGGACTGGGATCAGCAGGCCTCAGAGGCTACCTGAACCTCCTGAAATTACATTTACAACTCTACATGTATGAGCAATTCAGTTTTTTTCTGGGTAGAGGGTCTGTAGCTTTAATCACTATTGCCATCATTTATTGAGGATTTGTTATGGCAAGCTAAGGTCTGTACATATTTCATCACATTTAATCTTCAGGAACCATGAGGGAGGTTGGAGGAGTTACTATTTCCACGGTACTAAAGTGGAAACTTGGGTTTGGGGAGTGTAGGGACTTGCTCAGGGTCATATACTGGAATCGAACCCAGGTCCATGAGACTCCACAAAATAAGCTCTAAGCCACCGTGGTAAATTACTACAGCTTCTCAGAGGGATCTGTGACCGCAGAAGATGAAAATATTCTAGACCCTGGAGTTCTATTTCTCTGTGGGACTGTGGGGAATGGGGAGAAAGGGGTGGAGGTCGAGGAGGAAGCCAGCCAGCCAGCCGGAGCAGGACAGCGTCCATGCCAGCAAGGGCTGCTATTTAGAGCAGCCCCAGAGCCCCCAGAAAGGATGATAAGGGGTAGGCAGGGAAGAGCAATTGTAAGAGGAGCCCTGGGAGGGGGAGGCAGCTATCTCCTCCCCCGCCCCTGCTGCCTCCAGCTCACCCTGCCGCCTGATGTCTAAATAAGGTTTAGAAGCACATTCTAGGCAGCTAAAAATAAACCCTGGCTCCCCCTCCTGCCCTTGGGCTTTGGCGACCTCCCCAGCCCCGTCAGGGTTCCCCTGGGCAGGACCAGCTCTCGGAGCCCGCCCTTGCCGGAGCTATAGAATCTTGTGTCGCTGAGGACCCCAGGGTTCTGGTGGGAAAGCTTCCCACCGCAAGAAGACCTGGACCAGAAGTCAGGACGCCCGACTCCAACTCTCGGCTCTGACCTAACAAAGCTGGGCAAGTCCCTTTTTTCTTTGAACCTCAGTCTCCCCACATGTCAAATGCGGGCGTTAGACGAATGATATAAAGCGCTGGCATTTTTGAATGAATTCAGGATCCCACACTCAAAACTTCAGAGAGTGCCCACTGGGGTTCTTTAGGGTACATCTGTCCTGAAGACTCATGCCGTCTTTTATTAGGATCTTAATTCGCTGCCCAGTCCTTAACGATTTGAAACATTCACATACAAATCTGGATTTCCAGCTTCTCTTGAAAAATCAGGTCTGTCCACACTGGGCTAGTGTGTCAGGAAACAAGAAGCCCAAATTGGGTAGCTGTCTCCCCCTGCTGGCAGAATGAACGTACTACAGGTGGCGGCTGACGCCCTCACTCACATTTCTGCCCAGCCTTGCAGTTGTGCGAGGCACCTGGAGCAATACGAGTGAGTGTGCTGGCAGATTCAGTTTTGCAGCCTAGGGTCGGGACACTGGCATTGCTCTGCCCAGCAAATGCTTGTTGAATGAATGAATGAGATAGCTAACAGAATGCTTTGGAGACTGTATTACCAAACCCACCTCGGGTCTGCTCCTCCAACGTGAAGCAAAGCCACTGACACTGGGTTGTGGTGAAGCAAAGAACAGCACTTACTGCAGGGTGCCAAGGTAGGGAGCTGGGAGACAAGCCTCAGATCCACTCCAACTTAGTCTTTGATTACGGGTTTTTGTAAGGGGAGGAACAAAGAGGCTGGGATTAATCATCCTCGTGACATTTCTGTGACATTTCTTAATCGTAATTTCAAGAGATCAGGCTATCTCTGGTTTATGATTCTTTGGCCAGGTGGTCCATGGCTCGGGGGTTTATTAGCTCGTCTTGCCCTGGAGAAACAACCTGAGTTTCTACCTTAATGATGATATCAATAATAGTATTTTTGGTACATTAACATGTTATCAACAACAGCAATTTTAGTTATCTGACTCTAGCTGATTAGTGTTCAGTTAGAACAGCCTTGAGGTCAGAGGGGACAAGAAAGGGAATAAAGTTTTTGATAGAGAGGGAACTCAGTTTTAGGGGGACTCGGTTTCAACTGTCAAGGTCCCCATGAAGGAGTTTTGACCATGGTGCTGCCCGGCTGAAATCTGTTGCCAGTGCATTGCGAGCCTGTCCCTGAGTCCAGGTCCCAAGCCCTCAGAAAGCACAAGATCCTCATACCCTCCCCCTTAACCCCACCCCTGGTGGGAGTCATCAGACAAGTAAAGTTCTTAAATATTGCCCTCCTTCCTGATAAGTCAGTAGGATTGTCCTTGGTTGGAAAATTACTGGCAAAAACAGTCAGGGTCGAGCTTCCCTGGTGGCGCAGTGGTTGAGAGTCTGCCTGCCGATGTAGGGGACACGGGTTCGTGCCCCAGTCTGGGAAGATCCCACATGCCAAGGAGCGGCTGGGCCCGTGAGCCATGGCTGCTGAGCCTGCGCGTCTGGAGCCTGTGCTCCGCAACGGGAGAGGCCACAACAGTGAGAGGCCCGTGTACCGCAAAAAAACAAAACAAAAACAAAACAAAATTTAAAAAACAGTAAAACAGTCAGGGTCTGTTAAACTCAAATTATCTTTAGCACCACTTTGGAGGCCAGCCAAGGGGCAGGGAAGGAATCAGGAGGAAGGGTAGCAAAGGTTGAGCAGACCTGTTCAAAGAACAGGCTTCAGGACAGCCTGCTTGGATTCACCCAGCTCTCCTTGAGAAACTCACTGAAGCTAGACACTTCACAGAACCAAAGGATGCCGCATGTGGACTGACCTTCAGACATCATGGAATCCATCCTGCCTCTACAAGCAGTAGGGCGATGAGGTGTAGAGTGAGAACCTGCGAACAGCTGAGGCTTTGTCCTTTCTGCTGGGTTTCAGTAAACAGAGGAGAAGGGGAAAGTTCACCAGATGCCTTCCTTGGAAGGAAATAGTGACTCCATCTGTATCGCACCCCTGCAACTCAGTGGTGGAGACACTGTCTGGTACTGACCCTTGCTACTCTGTGGTCTTCTGGGTAACAGCCTTGGCCTCATCAGCAGCTTCTTAGAAGCGCAAATTCTTGGGCTCTGCCCAGGCCTGCTGAATCATAATCTGCATTTTAATGAGATCCCAGGTGTTTTGCATGTGTATTACCACTAGAGAAAAGCTGCTTTAGTCCACTAGTTCTCCAAGTTGGCTGCACCTTGGAATCCTCTGGGGGTTACTTTAAAAAATGTTGCTGCCTATGTCCCACCATGGGCAGCAGTCTGGGCCTGGGCTCCCAGGTGATTTGTTTAAAGCTCTCCAGGTGCTACAGCCATTAAAAAGAAGAGTTTAGGGACATCCCTGGTGGCTCAGTGGTTAAGAATCGCCTGCCAATGCAGGGGACACGGGTTCGAGCCCTGGTCCAGGAAGATCCCACATGCCGCAGAGCAACTAAGCCCATGCGCCACAACTACTGAGCCTGCGCGCTAGAGCCCACGAGCCACAACTACTGAGCCCACATGCCACAACTACTGAAGCCCACGTGCCTAGAGCCTGTGCTCTGCAACGAGAAGCCACCACAATGAGAAGCCCGCTCACCACAATGAAGAGTAGTCCCCGCTCGCCGCAAGTAGAGAAAGCTCGAGCGCAGCAACGAAGACCCAATGCAGCCAAAAATTTTTTAAATAAATAAATAAATAAATAAATAAAAATAAAGCTCTCGAGGTGATTCCAGTGTGTAACCAGCATTGAGAATCACAGCTCCAGGCAAAGGTTCTAATGAGATGAAAATCTGGGGGTATCAAGGCAATGGAAATTTGGGTGGGGCTTCCCACCCTGGGCCCTCCCTTGGCACCTTCCCCAGCCCTGCTGGGCCTGCCCAACCAGTCCAATCCCTGCTCCCCAAGGCACTGTCAGGCCTCCAGCTGCTCTCAGGTTTCAGAAGGGTGAGGTGAGAAAGGGGTTTGTGCTCTTATTAGCTTTGCAATTCTGCCCAGGGGTGTGGCCCTGAGCTGAGAGGCCAGAAACCTGGATTCTCATCCCATTTCAGCTGGGTGGCCTTTGGCAAGATCTGTCCCTCTCTGGGCTTCAATTTCTTGATCTCTAAAATGGGCTAGTCAGAGGAGATTGAAATAACTTCTCGTGCTCCTTCCAGTTTTCTACTATGTAGACAGACTCTCAAAGTTGAAAGGGAACTTGGAGGTCATCTAGTTTAATCTGACCTTCTTACAAATGGGGAAACTGAGGCCCAGTAAGGTTCAAGGCATTGTTTAAGTCAGAAATACCATTACCTTGGCTTCCCTGGCGGTGCAGTGGTTAAGAATCCACCTGCCAATGCAGGGGACATGGGTTCCAGCCCTGGTCCGGGAAGATCCCACATGCCGCGGAGCAACTAAGCCTGTGTGCTACTACTACTGAGCCTGTGCTCTAGAGCCCACGAGCCACAACTACTGAGCCCGTGTGCCACAATTACCGAAACCCGCGCAGCTAGAGTCCGTGCTCCACAACAAGAGAAGCCACCGCAATGAGAAGCCCGCGCACCGCAATGAAGAGTAGCCCCCGCTCGCTGCAATTAGGGAAAGCCTGCACCCAGCAAAGAAGACCCAACGCAGCCAAAAATAAATAAATAAAATAAATAAAAATTTAAAATAAATAAATAAATAAATAAATAATAGCCTTTAATAACAAGAAGAGTTAAGATTTTAAAACCAGAGGTCCAGGCTAAATTTGGGATTGAAACCCACAGAGGCCAGGCAGTAACAAAAGTGAGAGATGCACAGCTTGTAGGAGCTGTTGGAGGCTGCAGAATCCCATCAGTGACAACTCAGCTTCAACAGATTGTTGCCCTGTAGAAATGCAGGCCAGTGTTTCCAGATTCTCTGAGTTTTTCAGGAAAGCTGGAAGTCCATAATTTAATGAGAAATCACCTGCTTTTATTATACACTGACAACCAAGTAAAAACACACTCTACTGTCTATAAAATAGGTAAATAACAAGGTCCTACTGTATAGCACAGGGAACTATATTCAATGTCTTGTAATAAACTCTAATGGAAAAGAATCTCAAAAAGAATACATACATATATATGTATATACATCTGAATCACTATATGTATATAGTTTCTGAATCAGAAACTAACGCATTGTAAACCAACTATACTTCAATTAAAAAAAAAGTAAAAATTCTAAGAAACACCACATAGACAAACAAATGATATTTGAGGCTTGTGTTGCTGTCTGTTACGTCTTCACATGCATTTGAGGTGGTAAGCATTCCTCACTAAATCTGAAATTGAGCAGGACCCTGCGGGACATTCCCGGGTACAACAACCTTTCCATGTCCCCCGTTTCTTGTTTGTAGAAAAAGGGTTTTAGTCTCCTAGACCTTCCCTGAGTTCCAAAGAGCAGATTCAAGCAGCTACTAATCAGGGAAGTGAGGGAGTGCAAAAACAAAGGAAAAGCAGCCAACAAAAAGTAGTTCAGCGATGAAACAGAGTCCTAGCTTCTCAGGGGATGTACACAACAATCTGACACATGTCTTTGAGTTGTTCTGCAAGAACTAAGGCTCCCACCCAGATGGAGGATGGTGAGGACATGCTGAGACCCCAGACTGGTCAGAGCCAGGAGGCTGATGGTTGAGATTCCTGGGACACCACCCTGTGACCTCACTACCAACCAATCAGAAGAAAGTCATGCACCCTGCAGCTGGCACCCAAATGTTGCCTTTAAAAACTATTCCCTGAAAACCACTGGGAGGTTCTGGTCTTTGGAGCAGGCGCTGCCTATTCACCTTGCTTGGCCCTGCAATAAAACTTTCTCAGCTCCACACACCAACGTTTCGGTTTGTTTGGCCTCACTGTGTGTCAGGTGTGTGACCTTTGGGTTCAGCAACAAGGGCACTTCCCACACCAGGCTTTACGCTCACACTGGGTCTCCAACCACACACAAGCAAGGCTGGGAGGTCATCCTGAGCCATGTTATTCCAGGGCTCAGACCCAGTTGCTCCTCCAGGAAGCCCATGATGATGAACATTAGAGTGGCAACAACTTTCAAAGTTGCAACCCATCACTCCTAGAATGTGGGTTCTTCAAGGATAATGGTCTTGTTTTAGTAATTGCCACTTTTGTTTGTTTGTTTGTTTTTGGCCGCACCATACAGCATGTGGGTTATAGGAATGGGGGCAGGGCCTTTATTTTGTCTGACTTGAATCTATAAATATTTTTTGAATGAGTGAATAGCTTAGTACTGGGAGGTAGTTTGTTGTTATTATTATTATTATTAATCCTTGTTTTGCAAATGAGGAAACAGCCCAGAGAGGTTAAGGCCCCTGCTCAGGCTCTTACAAGACAAGCCTGGGTCTGCCTAACTGGAAGCAAGCACTCTGAACAAGCTACTGTCCTGTTCTTCCTTGCATCTTCCTTATGGTCTTGGTTTCCAGTCACTGTGTCTCTGGCTTTGCACAGTCTCCTCCAAAGCCCTCCAGATGGAGATGGCAGGCATTCTAATTCCCAAGGGATGTGCCCCCTCATTGAGAGGTTCTCCTAATTGGCCAGGAGATTTGACCTTTTACTGCCCAAGACCATTGACTTCTTGTGTGAAGGAGTGTGCCTGAGGCTGAGAGAATGGAGACTTTAGGAGCTGGGAGGAAATGATGTAGGGCTGCACCCCGAAGTCCTGCAGTCCTTGCAATCGCCCAGCCATGAGACTGAAGAAAGAACCCAGAGGGAGTCAGGGACAGAGGCATCAACTATTGCACAGGGAATCTTGCAAGTCAGAGGCAAATGTCCTGGAACGACCTCCCACTGTGTACAGATGGCAGCTGGCAGGACACAGCTGCAATCTCCGCTACACAGGGGAGGAGGAGGCTATTAGTTACAGGGGGCATGACGTCAGAAGGGCTCCTTAGTTGCCAGGGAGACTGTTGGAGCCTCCCCCCTCCCTCCCCAGCTCTTTGGGTTAGTAACCTTGCAAGGGGGCCACCGTTTCCTGTTGATAACTGAACATACTGGAGCTGTTCTGCTTCGAGGACTAAAAACATCATTAGCTGGGTGTCCAGCCGACCATGCAGGTAGTTGCTGATTAAGCTTTCACCTTATACATATACACAATGGAATATTACTCAGCCATTAAAAAGAATGAAATAATGCCATTTGCAGCAACATGGATGACATGGAGATTGTCAGTCATACTGAATGAAGTTAAGTCAGACAGAGAAAGAGAAATATCATAGGATATGCGGAATCTAAAAAGAAATGATACAAATGAACTTATTTACCAAACAGAAACAGACTCACAGAGTTAGGAAATGAACTTACTGTTACCAGTGGGGAAGGGTGAACGGAAGGGATAGTTAGGGAGTTTGGAATTGACAAAATAAAGGCCCTGCCCCCATTCCTATAACCCTACCGCACCTCCACAAAAACTAGGGTCTATTCAAGAAAAGCAATCAGCAAGTAAAGGGTAAAACAAAGAATGTTGCCCACCATCCAGTTCTACCTACAGTACAGCCTGAAAGGGGTTCAGGGAGGAGATTAGAATGAGACACTCTGTGCTCTGGGAAAACTGACAGAACAGGCCTTAGATATTTAGATATGTTCAGGAAGAATTTTTATGAACCTGATTCTTGCATCTTCTGGTAATTAGAAAAGCACTAAAACCATTGACTAAGATATCTGTCCTTTGTGACTAGCAGCAACCTTCTACGAGACGTGTGCTTGACTGCATGAACCCTTTCATTAGTTTGACACCTCTTATACCTCTGAGGGAACAGCCTCAGGAGAAGTGAGTTCTAGTTTTGCTTCTGCTCTGTGACATTGGACAAGTCCTCTCACTCAGGGGGCCTGAAATTGCACTTGTGTATAATGAAGAGGTTGTGCTAGATGAGAGAGGGAAGGGATTATCAGAATGGGAGGAAGGTGTGCAATTAGAAAAGCATATTAAAAGATCAGGTGAAGTCTGGAGCTTAGTTAATACATCAATGCTGGTTCTTAGTTTTTATAAAAAAAATACCCTTATATCTTAATGTTAACAATGGGGGAAACTAGGAGAGAGTTTTGCACTATTTTTGCAACTTTTCTGTAATCTAAAATTAATTCCAAAATTAAAAATTTCTTTTAAAAGATGATTAGGTTGTTTTAAATTCTATTAATGCGTTCATTTACTCAACAAAGATTGCCTATTATGTGTCACATTACTAGTGACCAGAAGTCATGGTTCCACCCCTTGTAGGGTTTACAATCTAGCGGTAATTTGGCAGGAATAGGGTCCCTATTGCTTTTTAAAAAATTAAACCTCAACTACAAAGTGTAGTAGCTTAGAGAAATCTTGGCTGATGAGGTATATATAAGCAGAATCCTTGCTCTATCACTTCTTAGCTGTGTGACCTTGGCAACGCTAACCTGCCTTATCATGTATGTTTCCTCTGTGGTAAAGTGGGGCAAAAAAATGGATTCCCTCGTAAGTGCTTAACAGCGCTTGGCATGCATTAAAGTACTTATAAAAGTTATCATTATCATTATAATAATTATTTAAAAGACACAGTGATTTGTAACACAGCTAAGGGGAAGCGTAGTATCGACAGGGAGCATGATATTTTTGTCAAGAAGGACTTGGGCGAACGAAAACATGACTGCCCTTCCAGCAGTGACGGTTCACAGCGTTAAGTTCAGAAACAGCCCCGCCCCTCCCTCGCACTCCGGCCCCGCCCCGCCCCGTAGTCGACCCGCCCCTTTTCTCCTCAGACTCTGCCTTCGCCACTGAAGGTGGGGCCTGTCGCCCACGGGCGAAGTGCGGGGCTAAAGGAGGAACCTTTGGGGGGCGGAGCCGGGAGAGCTCTGTCCAATCCCCGGCCCCGAAATCTCAGATCCGGAGGGGGCGGGACGCACGGGGAAGTGGCCGCACTCAGCTTTGCATAGCAATGCACAGCTTTGCATAACCAATACAGGCAGGCATTTAAAGGCGTCGTCGCCTCCACGAACCTTGTAGTTAACCCGGTGAGGACCCACCCTTTGTGATGAACCCCCTGATGCAGGCTCCTCTCCTCATCTCCCTGGGCTTGCTTCTCGCCGGCCCAGCGGCTGCTACACGCATCTTCTCGAACCAGGTGAGCATCCTGTCCTTTAGGAGGTTGCTTCCAGCATCCCAGCCCAGCTCGGGATGTGCGGGCTGGGGTGGGATATGGGGGTGGCCTCTCCGGTCTCTAGAATTACTTCTTTGCAGCAGAGCCTCCCAAAGTCACTCACTGTGGGACTCTGAGTGGGTCCTTTGCTCTCGGCGGGTTTCAGTTTCCCCATCTGTACAGAGGGGTGGGCTGTAAGGCTTTGCTCTGCTCCAGCAGGGTTGGAAGGGTTAATCTCAGTCCCGTCTGTACTCCTGTCCTCTTTCCAAACGTCTGAGTGAAATTTTAAGGAACTGCAAGACCAAGGCTCTAATCCCAGGCCCAGAGATGCAGCCCCGTTTACGTGCCCTCTTTTTCCGCCATGAAAATGCCTGGTACCCTTCCCCTCCCCTCTGTACTGCTCTGAGGCGCTGCTCCTCCTCGTGGGTGGGTGGGTTTGAGAGGCTCTTCACGCCAGAAGGTCCATACTTGCTCCTCTGGCGACAAAGGTGCAGCCCTGCTCCTGGGTGTGAGGCATGGAGAGGCAACAGCCTACAAGCTTCTCCCTTATCTTCTCAGTCACCCTGTGCTCCAGACCCTGGAGAAGGGGAAGTTGTGTCATTCTGAGAAGTAGAGAAGCCTAGTTCCATGGCCTCTTTGCTGCATACCTGGGGGTCAGACACTTAGTATCTCTGTCAGCAGTCAAAGAGAGAGGCCCAGCCTAGGTCTCCTCCTGCCAACCTCCTTGGAAATATTTGTCAGAGCCAGGAACAGGGCAGTGTGAGGGAAAGTGGGATAGGACTAGAAGGCTTGGCTTCTGATTCCTCCTCTGTCTCTAATCCATGGGAGTGGCATTTGGGCTCCTTAAGCCTTGTTCTCCTTATCTGTACAATGGGCTCGATAGTACCAACCTGCCTTTCTTTGATGGCTGTGGGTGAAGGGAAATGCTTCCATGGATGGAAAAGCTCTTATATCTTAAACTCATAAAGTGATAGAAGCCAGTGGGCTCGGCCTCACCCTGCCCCAGGGGCAAGGAGTCTATTTGACCTATTGAATGGAGGAGCAAAGAACTCTTGGCCTTACTGGCCCGGAGGGTTCACAGTTAGTCCCTGAGTGTAGGTTGAGAATGTTTCTCTTGGCTCCAGGTCTGACCACTATGAGGTGGTGTGGCTAAGTCTGGAACCAGTCCTACATCCCCGCTCTCCTACATGTCTTGGCTGTGGATGCCGTCCCAGACCAGAGGGTCTTACGTTGGCAGTTTTAGAGAGGCCATGAGACATCAGGGAGTTCACCCACCTTACCCAGCCCCATAGAGGATAGGGGACTCATCTGAGATTACACAGCAAGGGGCACTTTCCATTCTTATCTGCTATCATCCGGGTCTTCTCTGAGCTCATGTGATTCGGAACCCTTACCCTGAAACCCTGGGCCACATGAAGGCTGTGGGGTGATAGTGAGTGTTTGAGCATCGGGAAACCGGGAGTTCGTTCCTCTAATAGCATTAACCCGGTCTCATGACCCTGGGCTGTAGTGATCCTTAGATAAAAGGGGAGAATGTCTAGCCCCAGGCTGGGTGCAAAATAGGTACTTAATAGACTCTCTGGTAACTGTCTAATGTCATTTATTGTGCACATACTATGTGCTATGTGTTGAGCCAGGTGCTTTGCTCTTTATTTCCCTAATAAGCTTTTTTAGGGGAGTAATTTTAGACTTACAGAAAAGTTGCAAAGACAGTACAGAGTTCCCACACACTCCTCACTCAGTTTCCCCTAATGTTAACATCTTGTATTACCATGGTACATTTGTCAAGACTGAGAAACCAACATAGGTACATTACCACTAGCTAAACTCTAGACTTTATTTGGATTCTACCAGTTTTCCCATTAACGTCCTCTTTCTGTTCCAGGATCCAATCTCGGGCACCACATTGCATGTGTTGTCCTGTCTCCCCAGTCTCCTTTGGTCTGTGACAGTTTCTCAGACTTGTGTTTTCATGGCCGTGACAGTGTTGAGGAGTTGTGACCTGTACTTTCTGTATGCAAACTTCTCACTCTTACAGTAGCCCTGTGAGAAGATATAGTTATGCCCATTTAATATATGAGGAAATTGAGCCTCAAGAGGGGTCAACTGATGCATGTTCTCAGCTAGTGAGAGTGGCTGAGGTATGGTTTTAATCTAGGTCTGTGATTTGGACCCGTATTTCTGCCTCCACAGCTGTGCCTTTGCCCTCTGCCATACGTTGCCTCTTCCCACATGTTAGCCTAGGCTGCGATGACAAATATCTGGTGCCAGGCCTGCCCTTAGTGGGCATTGCTAACACATCATGCTTCCTTTTCCGGATGAGACTGGACTCAGCTTCAGAATTCACTGCGACAGAAGCCTCTAGTCAGCCATCGAGAAACCACCTTGTTAAGTCTCCCCAGAGCCTGAGGGAAGGAAGAGCGGGGTACTCTGGACACTTCCTCCAGCCTGGAATCAATCCTCGCTGTGAATCAGGCTGCCTTGGAATTTGTGAAAGCAGCTCTAGAAAATGGCTAGTCCTCCTACCCACCCTCCAGCCCAACTCTTAATCCCAGGCATGCTTTCATTTGATAGTGGCCTTCTAATTGACCTCCCGTGTTCTAAACTTGACCCTCTGCAGTCCATTCTCAACCATAAACCAGAGCATGGCCCTCTCCTGCAATGGCGTTCCATTGCACTTATAGGAAATCCAGCCTCCCGATGATGACCTATGAGGTCTGGCATGAATTAAATGACCCTGCCACCCCTCTAAGCTTACTTGGGTGCCTCATCCACTACATCTAGCCCACTGGCCTTGTAGGGCCTAGAGCAGCTGAGCATCTTCCCAGTGCGGGGCCTTTGCCCGTGTTCCCTCTGCCTGAACATTCTTTCAGTACGTGCATGGCTGACTCCTCATCTTGCAGGATTATAACTTCCTCATCACCCTATTTAAGTGAGTCTTTTGTTACTCTCAACACGACCCTCTGTTTGTTTCTTTTATGGCACCCAGAGATCATAGTGGGTAATATTTATTTACATTGGACTGTAAGCTCCTCACCAAAGGGCAGGCACATTTCTAATTGTTTACCTCTATGAACAGCCCTTGGCCCCGGGCCTGTGATCACTGCTTCATAAATATCTGCGGAATGAATGTTGAAGGAAACATTTGTTGGTACCTACCCTGCCTAAGGGGCTGTGGGGAATGCAGGGATGAATCAGGCCTTTCTTAGTCATGGCCCAATGCTTCATTCCAAGGGACAGAAGCCCATTCCAAGAAGCTCAAGTAAAGGGAAGTTTATTCCAGGTATACAAGGAATCTCATGGAACTAATGGCAGGAAGTGGCGGCTGGGATGTCTAATGGCTATCATTTAGGGAGCCAGCTCATGCTTTGTGCCTGGCATTGTGTTATGAGCTTTATGTACATGCTCTCACCCCCGCAACAGGTCTGGGAGCAGAATAGAAATGACTCCACTTAAAAGATGTGGAAATTGCAGCTCCAAAGGGGAAACTGGCCTGTAACATGATATGGTGGTCAAGCTATGATTTCAAGCCATGTCTACCAACTAAAGCCTTGATTTACCTATATCTTAGTCTAAAACCATGCCCTTGGCTGTTCCCCCCACTGCCTATTTAGATAGGGGGCCGGAGGCAGGGGGCGACTCTGTTCTCTTTTCCACAGACCAGCAGAGCCCTTAGTTCTTGTCCCTTTGGCTTGGTCATGAGTCTAGGTGTTCTGGCTCTGTCTTAAAGCTTATGACCCCGTGACAGCTCAAAGCCCAAAGTCCTCTGAATGATTTTGCCTCTGTCTCACTTCCCAAATTGGAGGCAGAGAGAATCTGTCCGCCTGGCCTGGGTTAAGTATTCTCTTTCGGCCCACCTACCTGTGGCTGTGTTGATGATGGGGGTCAACTTGGGGACGTGGGACTGGCAGGTTTTCCTTCTAAGATGGGATGTGTGTGGTGGGAATGCTGAAAGCCTCTCGTAGGTGGCCTTCAGGGGGCTGGGAAAGGTGTGAGTGGGTGGGCAGAGTCTGCATGGTATAGGAAGTGTTAAAGATCATAGACAGGGTTCTGTGGGAGTGGGGAGTCAGTGGTCATGTGTAGTTGGACACGATGGTGAAATCAGGAATCAGGAGACCTCTTGGGGGATGTGGAGGAAGAGGAGGAGATATGGCTCAGCAGAGGGGAGGGGAAGGACGGATGTGGGGTGTGGGACAGGGCAGGGCATGCGCAAAGGGAGTTAAGAAAGCACCGGTTAGGATTGCGCAAGTTTGTTCACTAGGGATTGTTCATCAACAGATGGCCCGCTGGGGATCTTTGCAGGTGTGTCCTAGTCCCTCCCTGGGCTAACTGTGCCTCCTTGAGGGTAGGGTGTTAGATATTGTTATGTTTCCCACTGTGTTTTGTGTTCCCTATTGTTCCTGGCCCTGGATTGGGCCTAGGGTGGGACGTGAGTAAGGTTCTGGGCATGGGCTGCAAAGCCGAATCCTCCAAAAGCCTCCCTCTAAGGAGATGCCAAGACTAGTTGGAGAGGAGTGGGGAGCAGGGAGGTGAGAGATCAGAGAAGGTATCTACCAAAGGTGGATATGGTTAGTCTCCTATTTTGAAGTTCAAGGTCTGTGATTCTGTGCTCTGTAGTTCACGGCACACTTTTGGGAGATTGTCTTTTAGTTTAGTCCTGCCTATGAAATGGGTAGGACCGGTGTTATTCCAGGTTTACAGGTGTGGAGTTGCAGATGAAGCTCATAGAGGGCAGGTACCTCGCCCACGGGCACACTGTCAGTAAACTGCTCTGTTAATCCTTCTAACCTGTGAGAGTTCCTTTTGTCAACTTTTCTTTTCTCTTCTTTTCTTGCTGCCTTATTGTCCTCAGCTCTTCCAGCTCGGTAGCTTTTCCTGGGATAACTGCGATGAGGGGAAGGACCCTGTGGTGATCAACAGCCTGACTGTGGAACCTGACCCCATTGTCATTCCTGGGAACATGACCGTCAGTGCTGAGGTCAGGACCACTGCGTACCTCAAAGATCCTCTGAAGGTGAGCCCAGGGGTGGGCAGGGTCAGGGAGGTGCTGGAGGGGAGGTGCTGTGGGCCAGAGGGAGGCCCCTGAGGCATGTATGCTCAGGGAACTGAATAATTTTGGAATCCTGGAATCCCAGAGCAGCAAAAGAAGCATAGATTTGTTAAATGTCCTTTCATAAGTTTATTTGCCTTTTGTATTTTTGTTTAGGAATAACCAGTTCATTCATGCCTGTTGCCTGTTTTAGGGGTGGATATTTGCATGTTTTCATACAGAACAATAGAAACTTTCTGTGTATCCATTGCAACTCCATATATTGTAGTCCTTTCCTCACTGGTTTCCATTGCTACCTTTATACCATATTATTATTTTTTTAGTATTTATTTGTTTATTTGGCTGCATCAGGTCTTAGTTGCGGCATGCAGGCTCTTCATTGCAGGGCACGGGGCTTCTCTCTAGTTGTGGCGCGCGGGCTCCAGAGCATGTGGGCTTAGTAGTTGCGACATATACTGTATTCTTGTATGCCTTCAGCCTGTCCTGGTGCAGATCTCTTCTGGCACCAGTTTCCTTTTGACTCTTTAAAAGGATTTCTGATTTGGAATCTGTGTACCTGAAACTACCCTTTGACTTGGTTAATCACAGCCCCTACCTCATACATTTCTCTGAGTGATTACTGAGTTAATAACATGGAGAGTTCCTTGCACAGGGCCTGGCACACAAGACCAGCTCGGTACATGTTAGCCCTTGTTAATATTTCCGTTAGTATCAATCTCTTCCTGTGGCTTCTTTGACCCAGACAGAGTCCTGTACATGCAAACAGCTCTCAGGCTTTGCTTTGTCCAGCACCTCTTCCCAGGTCTTCTCCAGGCTAGGCCACTGCATTTTCTTTAGCTGTTCTTCAAGTGATTTTCTACCAGGGTCACATTTCTACACTACCTGCACTGAGTCTGGAGCAAAGAGCTCTTTAGCGAGCTGGCCATCATGCTTGCTCTTCTGCCACTGCCATGCAAACTGCAGACGTTTCCAAGAACACTGATGCAGTACAACTGACTTGGAAGGAAAAAGCTGGTGAACTCCTTTTTCTTCCCCCAGCCTTTTCCTGGCTTCTTTATAGGCCATTAAAATGGGTTCCCCCCCACCCATTTTCTATTATAGATCTTCCTCAACTTCCTCAACATCCCAGTGAACCTAGCATAAGTTGAAAAATCTCGTTAAGTCGAAAGTGCATTTAATACACTTAACCTACCAAACATCACAGCTTAGCCTCGCCTACCTTAACCACACTCAGAACATGTACATTAGCCTACAGTTGGGCAAAATCATTTAACACAAAGCCTATTTTATGATAAGGTGTTGAATATTGAGTACTGTACTGAAAGTGAAAACCAGAATGGTTGTCTGGGTACAGAATGGTTTAAGTTGTTTACCCTCGTGATCGCATGGCTGATTGGGAGCTGTGGCTTCCTGTCACTGCCCAGCATCACCAGAGAGATTGGTACTGCATATTGCTAGCCTTGAAAAAGATCACAATTCATAACAGGAAGTACAGTTTCTACTGAATGTGTATTGCTTCTGTACCATCGTAAAGTTGAAAAATTGTAAGTTGAACCATCGTCAGTCTGTACTTTATTACCTGTCATAAATTTGGGCCATTGAGCTTTTTAAAATTGGACTCAGATTCCCACTGTAGGACTCAGATTCCTCCTACATATCTCTTATGTATATAGTTTTGATTTGGTTCCTTTATCTTTTCAGGGTATATGCATACTAGCTATTAAATGAAAGCTTCTCACCACTTGGGTAGGAGAAAAGATGAGTCTTCTTTTACAGATAAGGGACACTGAAGCTCAGAGAAGAATGCAACTTGCCCCAGGTCAGCATTCAAGGCTGGTGTCCTTATCTGGCTAATGTTTCCTATTCCTGAGCACTTTCTGGCGGGGAGGTAAATTAGTGCTTGGAGTTTTAGCAGGGGAGTATGCCAGGACTTTCCCCTTGACAGCAAAGACCCCTGCCCCCCAGGAGAGCTGCTAGGACGCAAGCACTGTATGAGCCTGAAGGGCTCTTAAGGTTAATGGCTTCTCCCCTTGTTACTGGGGCCCAGAGAGGAGTGACTGGTCCAGGCCACGCACCTGTTAGTGGCAGGAGAGAAACCTCCTCCTCTTCTGACCTTGCTGAAGTGAAATTTCTTCAATCAAAAGTCCCATTTGGGGCCTCCCTGGTGGCACAGTGGTTAAGAATCCGCATGCCTGGAGCCTGAGCTCTGCAACAAGAGAAGCCACCGCAGTGAGAAGCCCGGGCTCTGCAACGAAGAGTAGCCCCGGCTCGCCGCAACTAGAGAAAGCCCACGCGCAGCAATGAAGACTCAACGCAGCCAAAACTAAATAAATTAAATAAATAAAACAAAAAATTAAGGAAAAAAAAGTCCCATTTGGAACCTGGATGGACTTGATGCCAGCTACAATTTTTAGAAGTTGGATGCGCGAGATTCTGTGAGCCATGGGCAAGGTTAGAGTCTATCCAGGAATGCCTTTTTCTTCTTTTGATGTGTTCCACAGGATTTGGCATAATTTAGAACTCCCTTCTCTGAGCTCTCAAGTTCCAGCCTCTGAGACCTTCGTTTCCCCATCCTCAGGAATCGTAAATTGCTACCACATTTGGCATTTACACTTACTTCAGGCTTTTAGACACGCAGATTTCAGCCCTGATGGTTTACCTTTTTTTTCCCCCCTCTAAAGTCCTGTACCTGCAATGCCCCTGCCTGCGCCCTGTGATTGAGATATAACTGCCCCTTCCCTGATCTCATCAAATGTCTCCCCTTCAAGTCAGTTGCTAACAGTGGGTCCGTTTTTTTTAAAATTAATTTTATTTTTGGCTGCATTGGGTCTTTGTTGCTGTGTGCAGGCTTTCTCTAGTTGTGGCAAGCGGGGCTACTCTTCGTTGCGGTGCGTGTGCTTCTCATTGCAGTGGCTTCTAGGAACGTGGGCTTCAATAATTGTGGCATACAGGCTCAGCAGTTGTGGCTCGTGGGCTCCAGAGCGCAGGCTCAGTAGTTGTGGTGCATGGGCTTAGTTGCCCCACGGCATGTGGGATCTTCCCGGACCAGGGCTTGAACCCGTGTCCCCTGCACTGGCAGGCGGATTCTTAACCACTACACCACCAAGGAAGCCCCTATCAGTGGGTCTTTATCTAGAGCCTTGTGTGCCTAGCCCTGAGCTAGAGGCCAAGAGAAAAGTCATTGTTTTCAACCTGCAAGAAACTTGGACTCTTAGGAGGTCAGAACTGGTAGGTCTCTTCAGGATCATGAAATCCAAATACTCCATGGTCAAGATGGAGGAGCAGAGGCCTGAGGGGGGAAGGGACTTGCCCAAGCACCCTGGTGGGTACAGGGATCGTGATTCCATTACCTGTCAGTGACTGTCTGTCTTGTGGAACCAGGTCCCATGACACAGGGGTTTATTTAGGTTGAGCTGTGGAGGTGCTAAGGTAGTCCTGGAGTAGAGGGATTGATGGTCCCTTATTACTCAGCTTTGCTTGATTTTTTTTTTTTTGGCCACGCCACACGTCTTGTGGGATCTTAGTTCCCCAACCAGGGATTGAACTCGGGCCCATGGCAGTGAAAGCACCAAGTCCTAACCACTGGACTGCCCAGGGAACTCCCCCTGCTTGCTCTTCTGAGCCATATGAAGAAGTAGACTGAGAACAAGGACTGGAAAATCAGCCATGGTTTGTAATCCCCAAACGGCAGGCATGGCTGTTGCCTTAAGTTCGGGGTGCCCCCGCTGAGTACCTCCTGTGCTGTGCTTGTCCTGGCTGGGGGAGGCCTTGTTCCTGGTGGATGCAGCCCCACAGGCTTCCAGTGTGGTGGGAGGAGCCCAGGCAGGACTTGGTCCCTGCTGGTCCCCTCAGCTGGGTGTTCTTTCTTGTTCAGGGTAGAACTGGCTCAACCATTTTCATTGGGGTGTTAGCAAAACAAGGAGGGGTACGGAGGGGAGAAGTCCAGCAGGAAGTAATTTTTGGATTTTAGGCACTATGCTAAGTGTTTGACAGGCATTGTCTCACTGAGTGGGACCTTGTGAGAAAGGCAGACACTCTTAAAATATCCCATTTTGGAGATAAGGGAATGGAGACAGAAGAAATTCCCCAAGGGCACAAGAGTAGGAAGTGGCCGAAGTAGCATTCCACTCCAGGCCCTCAGCTCTTTCTAGGCAAAGGGGTTGAAGCAGGCTTGGCAGGAGAGGAGACAGGAGGGCTGGGAGGGGACCGTGCATGACTCGGGGTGGGGAATAACGTGTGGGTCAGCAGAGTGGGATGAGGCAAATTTGAGTTTGTCCACTCAGGATACAGGCTGCACGGACTTATCCCTTCCTCCTGGACCTGGATCCTGACACCTGGGGCAGTTAGAAGACTGAGTCCACAGCCTGGGGAGCCAGCCTGAGCCCAGCAGGCTCAAGGGTAATAAGTGCCCAGCCAGGATTTGTCTCTTAGAAACAAAAGCCCTGAATCAAGTGAGCTTGGGGGCTGAGATTCATAGGATGCTGTGATGTTACAGCCGAGAGTGGTTTCCTGCCATTACACCCACAGAGAATCAGACTTCCTCCTGCCCTTTCCCGACACTTTTCCCTGACACCTTTGGGGGGATACGATCATGGTCCCTAAGGCACCACTCATTTGGCTCTTAGGCAGCTAATACTTAGTGAATGCTTAGCCCGTGCCAGGCACAACTGGTCAGCCCCCACCTCCAGAACAGGAGCAGAATCGTGGCAGCATAGAGGTGCGAAGTACTCACAGATCTCCCCATCCAGCTTCTCTCTGGGTGCAGGAGTCCTTCTGAAGCTTCCCCAACAGGGTCCAGGCAGCCCATCTCTTCTTGAGGTGGTTGCATCTGTTGTAACCTCACTATGATTGTTAAGATCTTCCTGATAGCAAACCCAGAATGATCCCTCTGTAAATTCCTGTTGTTTTCAGTTCTGTCTTCTATGGCTGTACAGAGAAAATAGGATCCAAGAATAGCAGATGGGTTTGATCTTAGTAACCAACTCCAATCAGTTGGTGGTAGCTGCCTGAAGTCCTCTGAAGGAAAAGGTTCTGAAGCCAAGATTGGGCTGAGAAGGAAAGTCTAGAAGCAGTGCCACAGTTAGCCAATTAGCAGTTAGATGACAAGTGCATTTCAATTTCAACCAATGGATAGTGACGACCTAAAGAATTACAAGACTGTGTGATTCAGTGCAGGGGGAAAAAGAGTTACATTTGATTATTAATGTCTGCCATGGGCACAGGAAAGTATAGTGTTGGAGCATGTGCCACAATATTGTCATTTCTTGATCAGAATATCTCCCAGATCCCATCCAATTAAAAACTCTGTTAAAATAAAATGCTGACCTTTTAAAGAGGCAGAGGAACTGGTATGTTTGCCTTGGAATTTTACACTTTCTCCAACTCTCTCACCAGGTGGTACTAACTCTGGAGAAGGAAGTGGCTGGCTTTTGGGTCAAAGTCCCATGTATGGAGCAAGTTGGCAGCTGCACCTACGAGAACTTCTGTAATGTGCTTGAAGTGTTAATTCCCCATGAGAATCCCTGCCCAGAACCCCTGCACACCTATGGGCTTCCCTGTCACTGTCCCTTCAAACAAGTAAGTATAGGGAGGGGAGAGCATTCCCCCCGTGACTAGAGTAGAGACATGGGGTTTGGAGACATTCTCTTGCAGACCTGGATGTCTGTGGGTGTAAATTGATATGATCTATCCTGAATCACTTATCTTTTGGGGGCCTCGGTTTATCCAACTGTGAATGGGAGACCTGAAGCTCTATCTGACCACTGGTGTCCTTTTGCTATCACATTCTATGCTCTACATGGCTCTTAGGAGAGTGGGAGGAGGGGCAGTTTGCAGCTACAATCCTAGAGGTCACTCCAGGAGAGAGTCCCATCTGTAGGCTCTCACTGACCTGTGGTCCACTGCCTTTCCCACAGGGTACCTACTCACTGCCCAAGTCTGACTTCTTCCTGCCTGACCTGGAGCTGCCCAGCTGGCTCAGCAGTGGGAACTACCGCTCGAAGATCATCCTAAGCATCAACGGGAAGCATCTGGGCTGTGTCAAAATCTCCGCCTCCCTAAAGGGCAAATAAGGTGGCACCTGCCACAGCAGAATGAAGGGGATGTGAGGAAGGCATCCTCTTCTTTTGTTGGCCAAGGCCAGATTCTACTCTCTGTCCTTTCTCAAGCCCCCTTCTACAATGATGACACTCCCCCGCTGAAAGTCATTTTATGCCACCTACAGAATTTTTTTTTTTTTTTTCGGTATGCGGGCCTCTCGTTGTGGCCTCTCCTGTTGTGGAGCACAGGCTCCGGATGCTGCACAGGATCAGCGGCCATGGCTCACGGGCCTAACCGCTCCACGGCATGTGGGATCTTCCCGGACCGGGACACGAACCCGTGTCCCCTGCATTGGCAGGCAGATTCTCAACCACTGCACCACCAGGGAAGCCCCCACCTACAAAATTTTTAGGTGTGGGCCAGCAGCCCTAACCTAAAGGAGGATGAGCCTGGTGGTTTTTGACAGCCCAGGACATCTACTGGGCTGGCCACTGCATTTTCCTCCTCACCCCCATGGCTTTCTCCCTAAGAGCTCAACTCATTTTCTAAACAGTCAAGGAAGGGGGCTAACACGTTTTGTGACCCCACGTTCAGGCTGACCCAGTCTTGGTCTCCTGAAGTACCTTTATGATTTTTCTCATTGATTTTTTGTGTGCGTCGCTGACCTAAAAGCAGAGTGAGAGTACTAACAGTTTTCATTTTACTCCCACTCCCTTTTACAATGAAGGGTCTGAAGGAGTCGATCTCAGTCTGTTCCTCCATCAATGTCTATGATTTAGTGTTCTTTTCTAGACTTGCCCAGTTAACAGTGGGGCACAGTGTATCCTGGAGAGGCAGGGCATGTGATGGGAGAGATATCTGAGAATGCTCTATGTGTTTAAGACAGTCTGCGAACTCAGGTATCTGCAGGGCAAAGCGCAAGACATCAGTAAGTGATGAGGACCACGACGAACGTGTTGTTTGCGGGCACATCTTCCACTTTTTCCTTTGTATAACATAACTGATCCGAGGCAGCTGCTGCCCAGTCTCGAGCTGGGGGTATAGTCAGGGATGTGGGGACTGGGGTGAGTTGGGAAGGGCAAATCTGGTCCGTAGGGACAGCTGCTATCTAGCTATAGCCAGTGAGTACCACAGGAGAGTATGGGCCCAGCATTGCCAAATATTCTCAATTTCTTTTTCCCTCGAGAAGCCAGAAATCCAGACTTTTATATGAAATCAATTTTTAAATATTGGCAACAAATTATTTTTTTAAATACTGAGCAGGCAGAAGGGGCCAAACAGACTTGTCACTGGGGAAATCTGGTTGGCTCATGGGTGGCCAGTTCATGGCCTTGGATATAAGAATATGCATGCCTTGTCCTTTTAACCTTGAGACAACTCCTCCACCACTGTGTCTCCCTCCATCGGGTCAAAGCCATAGTGCCTGACCCTAGAATGCTCCTCCAGTGCTGGGGGAGTAGAGGCGGCCTCAGAGCTGTGAGCTCAGGGATCACGAGGCTGCCTTCCCTGGCCTTGGAGCACTGTCAGGGTGAGTGGGGCAGAGGATGAACAGGTGGACCCGCCAGCAGCCACTCTGTGGAGCAGGGATCCAGCGAAGAGAGGTGGACTCATGTCACGTGCCTGGCTTTGTTCACTTTCCTGTCCTCTCATGACAACTTAATCACCAATGACCAGCCCCATGTTCTGGGCTCACATGAAGGCTGGAATGGTAATAAATCTTTTTAACTTGAGGAGAATTCCTCCTTTGTTGTGGCTGCATATTTTCTCATTGATCACATCTCAGGATTTTTTTTAAAACATCTCTATTGGAGTATAATTGCTACATAATGGTGTGTTTCTGTTTTATAGTGAATCAGCTATACATATACATATATCCCCATATCTCTTCCCTCTTGTGTCTCCCTCCCTCCCATCCTCCCTATCCCATCCCTCTAGGTGGTCACAAAGCACCGAGCTGATCTCCCTGTGCTCCGTGGCTGCTTCCCACTAGCTATCTATTTTACATTTGGTAGTGTATATATGTCCATGCCACTCTCTCACTTCGTCCCAGCTTACCCTTCCCCCTTCCCGTGTCCTCAAGTCCATTCTCTACGTCTGCGTCTTTATTCCTGTCCTGCCCCTAGGTTCTTCAGAACCTTTTTTTTTTTAGATTCCATATATATGTGTTAGCATATGGTATTTGTTTTTCTCTTTCTTACTTCACTGTATGACAGACTCCAGGTCCATCCACTTCACTACAAATAACTCAATTTTGTTTCTTGTTATGGCTTAGTAATATTCCATTGTATATATGTGCCACATGTTCTTTATCCATTCATCTGTTGATGGGCACTTAGGTTGCTTCCATGTCCTGGCGATTGTAAATAGTGCTGCAATGAACATTGTGGTACATGTCTCTTTTTGAATTATGGTTTTCTCAGGGTATATGCCCAGTAGTGGGATTGCTGGGTTGTATGGTAGTTCTATTTTTAGTTTTTTTTTTTTTAAGGAACCTCCATACTGTTCTCCATAGTGGCTGTGTCAATCTACATTCCCACCAGCAGTCCAAGAGGGTTCCCTTTTCTCCACACCCTCTCCAGCATTTATTGTTTGTAGATTTTTTGATGGTGCCCATTCTGACTGGAGTATCATCTCAGGATTTCTGGAGCTTCTTTTCTGGGCTGTTTCTGCCAGAAGAGTTTGTGGCAGTGGGACAGGCGAGCTGAGGCGATGCCAGGGACTGACTCTTCTGTTTCTGTCTCCTGTGCTGCTTGTTATCTCAGCTTCATTCTGTCTCATCACCATCCAGCTTCCTTGGTTGTTTTTTTGCCTTCCCATTGCACTGTGACCTCTCCAGCCCTTTTTTCCCCCTCCTGGATCTTTGAGTTGAGCATTATTCTCCCAGTCGCATCCTTGCACCGAAAGAAGCTCGGCAGTTTGTTTAGTCTTTGTGTGCCATGCCATGCTCTCGGCTCAGATGCTCCTCCAAGTCTTGATGGGGGGCAGTGAGAGGTTGTGTGGGGAGATGGTGAGAATCTCAAATCACAGGGAAAAGTGAACTTTTTAATAAATGGTGCTGAGCCAAATGGAAAGCCATTTGGAGAAAGTTGAAATTAGATCTATACTTAATGCCATATGCAAGAATAAACTCCAAGTGAATCCAGTGTCTAAGTGTTAAAAATGAAACCATACAAATACTAAAAGGAAACATGGGTGAAACATCCAGAGGCAATAAAGACTGATAAATTTGACTACATATGAAAAAATTGCTTGGCAAGAAACACCAGTCAAAAAACTGGAAGAAGATATTTACAGCACATATCATAGACAAAAGGTTAATAATATTCCTACTCTAAAGAATTGTCAAGGGATCAAAAACCTGGTAGAAAAGCTGGGAAAAGACTTGAACAGACAAACTCTCACACAAAGGTATAAAAATGACCCTTAAACATGAAAAAAATGTTGAAACTCACTTCAAGATCAGAAAAATGTAAATTGAAACAATATTGACATAACATTTGTCATTTCTTGGGTTGGTAAAAAATAAGTACGCCACCACAACTCAACAGGCAAGGCTGTGTGGAAACAGGTCCTCTCATACACAGCTGGTAGGAAAGCAAACTGATTCAGTCCTTGAGGGGAATTTGTCAGTGTTACTTGTTATGTAATTTGTCAGTTACCTGTCATGTAAGAAAAGAGTGTAAGAAAAATAGACATGTGTCTGCTCATTTGTACATAAGGAAAAATGAGACAGAAATCAATGAATTGATTATTTACAGAGAGTAGAAAGAAGAGGGAAATGATAACAGGTTATAAAGGATGAAGAGGATGGGATACTTCTGAGTATATCTTTTTGTGTATCTGACTCTTAGAACCATATAATGTTTCTGATTCCCAAATCATCATTAAAATCAACCAGGAGATAAGGGAAATTTAACATGGAATACAAACTAACAAAACCTATTTCAAATGAAAACCTATTTCAAATAATACAACCACACTGAAGTGGGTGGGGAAAAAATAAAATTACAGTATTTTGATGGGGTACTATAAAGCAACAGAAAAAAGGAACTGCACACAAATACTGAATGTACTCTAATTAGTCAATTAGTTTTTTCACAGGAGTAGCAGTTAGCAATTTTGAAAGTATTTCATGTGTATGTTAGGATTGAGAAAATGAATAAGTATATTATGGACACTGAGAGCATAGGGGCATATTGAAAGGACACAGGAACCGACCTGAGCTCTCAGTGGCCAAATCTTGGACAACTTGAGCAAGAAAAGAAATATTGACAGTAATAGATTATAATCCATTGAATAAACATCCTTGAGTCCATACACAACAGAATCCCAATTAAATGTAGAAGAAATGGCAAAAAATGGGGAAAAAACAACATCATTAGGCAAATGCCATTGTAAGAATTGTTGCAGACAAGAAACATCTATGTGTGCTAAAATTATTGGATAAATGTATGAGGAGAAACAGGATTTTGCATGGTCTCAAGATATCTCCTTACAGGATACAATTACAAAGGGGAAAATATAGTGGAGAAACCTAGCAGACACCACTTAACCAAGTGATCACATTTAACATCACCAGTAATAAGACATACTGACATCGTGCCCTTCCCAATATGGTGCACTGATAAAGGACAGTGACACTTCTCTGGTATTGCCCAAAACATATAATCTCAATTTCATCACAAGAAAGATCACACAAACCTAAATTGAGAAAGAATACAAAATAACTGGCTAGTTGTCTTCAAAAGCATCAGGGCCATGAACAGTAAGGGAAGACTGAGGAACAGTCACAGATTAGAAGAGAATATAGAAATTTTGAGAACTTGGATTGGATGCTGGATTAGAAAAAGGACCAGAAATAGGATTTCACCAGTGTTAATTACTTAGTTTTGATCACTGTGCTCTGTTTGGGTAAGATGTTAACATTATTGAAAGCTGGGTGAAGGGTATATGGGGACTCTATTATTTTTGCTACTTTGAAGTTTTTTCAAAATAAAAAGTTATAGAGAAGCAAGAAGAACTACAATCCTGCAGCCTGTGGAACAAAAACCACATTCACAGAAAGACAGACAAGATAAAAAGGCAGAGGGCTATGTACCAGATGAAGGAACAAGATAAAGCCCCAGAAAAACAACTAAATGAAGTGGAGATAGGCAACCTTCCAGAAAAAGAATTCAGAATAATGATAGTGAAGATGATCCAGGACCTTGGAAAAAGAATGGAGACAAAGATCAAGAAGATGCAAGAAATGTTTAACAAAGACCTAGAAGAATTAAAGAACAAAAAACCAGAGATGAACAATACAATAACTGAAACGAAAACTACTCTAGAAGGAATAAATAGCAGAATAACTGAGGCAGAAGAACACATAAGTGACCGGGAAGACAGAATGGTGGAATTCACTGCTGTGGAACAGAATAAAGAAAAAAGAATGAAAAGAAATGAAGACAGCCTAAGAGACCTCTGGGACAACATTAAATGCAACAACATTCGCATTACAGGGGTCCCAGAAGGAGAAGAGAGAGAGAAAGGACCCAAGAAAATATTTGAAGAGACTATAGTCGAAAACTTCCTTAACATGGGAAAGGAAATAGCCACCCAAGTCCAGGAAGCGCAGCGAGTCCCATACAGGATAAACCCAAGGAGAAACACGCTGAGACACATAGTAATCAAATTGATGAAAATTAAAGGCAAAGAAAAATTATTGAAAGCAGCAAGGGAAAAATGACAAATAACATACAAGGGAACTCCCATAAGGTTAACAGCTGATTTCTCAGCAGAAACTCTACAAGCCAGAGGGGAGTGGCATGATATACTTAAAGTGATGAAAGGGAAGAACCTACAACCAAGATTACTCTACCTGTCAAGAATCTCATTCAGATTCCATGGAGAAATCAAAAGCTTTACAGACAAGCAAAAGCTAAGAGAATTCAGCACCACCAAACCAGCTCTACAACAAATGCTAAAGGAACTTCTCTAAGTGGGAAACACAAAAGAAAAGGACCTACAAAAACAAACCCATGACAATTAAGAAAATGGTAATAGGAACATATATATCGATAATTACCTTAAACGTGAATGGATTAAATGCTCCAACCAAAAGACACAGGCTCGCTGAATGGATACAAAAACAAGACCCATATATATGCTGTCTACAAGAGACCCACTTCAGACCTAGGGACACAAACAGACTGAAAGTGAGGGGATGGAAAAAGATATTCCATGCAAATGGAAATCAAAAGAAAGCTGGAGTAGCTATGCTCATATCAGATAAAATAGACTTTAAAATAAAGAAGTTTACAAGAGACAAGGAAGGACACTACATAATGATCAAGGGATCAATCCAAGAAGAAGATATAACAATTATAAATATATATGCACCCAACATAGGAGCACCTCAATACATAAGGCAACTGCTAACAGCTATAAAAGAGGAAATCGACAGTAACACAATAATAGTGGGGGACTTTAAGGCCTCACTTACACCAGTGGACAGATCATCCAACATGAAAATAAATAAGGAAACAGAAGCTTTAAATGACACACTAGACCACACAGATTTAATTGATATTTATAGGACATTCCATCCAAAAACAGCAGATTACACTTTCTTCTCAAGTGTGCACAGAATATTCTCCAGGATAGATCACATCTTGGGTCACAAATCAAGCCTCAGTAAATTTAAGAAAACAAATCATATCAAGCATCCTTTCTGACCACAACGCTATGAGATTAGAAATGAATTACAGGGAAAAAAATGTAAAAAACACAAACACATGGAGGCTAAACAATATGTTACTAAATAACCAAGAGATCACTGAAGAAATCAAAGAGGAAATCAAAAAATACCTAGAGACAAATGACAATGAAAACACGACAATCCAAAACCTATGGGATGCAGCAAAAGCAGTTCTAAGAGGGAAGTTTATAGCTATACAAGCCTACCTCAAGAAACAAGAAAAATCTCAAACAATCTAACCTTACACCTAAAGGAACTAGAGAAAGAAGAACAAACAAAATGCAAAGTTAGCAGAAGGAAAAAAATCATAAAGATCAGAGCAGAAATAAATGAAATAGAAACAAAGAAAACAATAGCAAAGATCAATAAAACTAAAAGCTGGTTCTTTGAGAAGATAAACAAAATTGATAAACCCTTAGCCAGACTCATCAAGAAAAAGAGGGAGAGGACTCAAATCAATAAAATTAGAAATGAAAAAGGAGAAGTTACAACAGACACCGCAGAAATACAAAGCATCCTAAGAGACTACTACAAGCAACTCTATGCCAATAAAATGGACAACCTGGAAGAAATGGACAAATTCTTAGAAAGGTATAACCTTCCAAGACTGAACCAGAAAGAAATAGAAAGTATGAACAGACCAATCACAAGTAATGTAATTGAAACTGTGATTAAAAATCTTCCTACAGGCTTCCCTGGTGGCACAGTGGTTGAGAGTCCGCCTGCCGATGCAGGGGACACGGGTTTGTGCCCCGGTCTGGGAAGATCCCACATGCCGTGGAGCGGCTGGGCCCGTGAGCCATGGCCGCTGAGCCTGCGCATCCGGAGCCTGTGCTCCGCAACGGGAGAGGCCACAACAGTGAGAGGCCCGCGTACCGAAAAAAAAAAAAAATCTTCCAACAAACAAAAGTCCAGGACCAGACGGCTTCACAGGTGAATTCTATCAAACATTTAGGGAAGAGCTAACACCCATCCTTCTCAAACTCTTCCAAAAAATTGCAGAGGAAGGAACACTCCCAAACTCATTCTATGAGGCCACCATCACCCTGATATCAAAACCAGACAAAGATACTACAAAAAAAGAAAATTACAGACCAATATCACTGATGAATATAGATGCAAAAATCCTCAACAAAATACTAGCAAACAGAATCCAACAACACATTAAAAGGATCATACACCATGATCAAGTGGGATTTATCCCAAGGATGCAAGGATTCTTCAATATACACAAATCAATCAATGTGATACACCATATTAACAAACTGAATAAAAACCGTATGATCATCTTAATAGATGCAGAAAAAGCTTTTGACAATATTCAACACCCATTTATGATAAAAACTCTCCAGAAAGTGGGCATAGAGGGAACCTACCTCAACATAATAAAGGCCATATACGACAAACCCACAGCAAACATCATTCTCAATGGTGAAAAACTGAAAGCATTTCCTCTAAGGTCAGGGACAAGACAAGGATGTCCACTCTCACCACTATTATTCAACATAGTTTTGGAAGTCCTAGCCAAAACTGTCACTGTTTGCAGATGACATGATACTATACATAGAGAATCCTAAAAATGCCACCAGAAAACTACTAGAGCTAATCAATGAATTTGGTAAAGTTGCAGGGTACAAAATTAATGCACAGAAATCTCTTGCATTCCTATACACTAATGATGAAAAATCTGAAAGAGAAATTAAGGAAACATTCCCGTTTACCACTGCAACAAAAAAAATAAAATACTTAGGAATAAACCTACCTAGGGAGACAAAAGACCTGTATGCAGAAAACTATAAGACACTGATGAAGGAAATTAAAGATGGTACCAACAGATGGAGAGATATACCATGTTCTTGGATTGCAAGAATCAATATTGTGAAAATGACTCTACTATCCAAAGCAATCTACAGATTCAATGCAATCCCTATCAAATTACCAATGGCATTTTTTATGGAACCAGAACAAAAAAATCTTAAAATTTGTATGGAGACACAAACGACCCCCCCCAAAAAAAATAAAATAATAAAATAAAAAGTTGTAAAAATATACTGCTGAAGTTTCTCTATGACAACTGAGAAGTGTTATGATATAGAAGCTTATCGGGAATGGCAGAGCCTGGGTCAGTGGGTGAAGTCAGGGAGGGTTTTCCTGAGGAAGTGATAACTGAGATGTGACAAATGAGTAGGAATTAAGTAGGTAGAGAGAGGCGGGAAAGAGTTCAAAGTGGAGGGAATAGCATATGCCGAGGCCCTGCAGGGAGGAGGAGCTGCTTTTTGGAAACTGGACAAAGGCTGGTGAGGCTGGAGGGAAAAGGTGCTATTGGTGCCAGAAGCAGTGAGAGAGGTGGGGAAGGACCAGATCACAGGGCCTGTGGTTCACGTGTGAATCTCCCTGACCGGCAAGTCCAACTTCCTAAGTTATGGTCCACCTGAAAACTTTCCCTTAAGAAAATTTTCAGTGCAATTTCATAGCAGTGCAATTTCCCTTCCAAGTGGTGTCAGATGCCAGGGAGAGGTTCTGTGCTCCCCCGCCCCCCTTTTTATAACCTTAGAGCTCAGATCAGGGTATTGCTTGAGGCACTCCTACATGGGTTTGAGTCAGGCACTGTCTGGACATTGTTTGCTAGTCACAAATCTTGTGAATCTTTAGAGTTCTCTGTCAGTTTCATTCCCAGGGTCATGGTGGCTTATACGCCACTCATGTCACTTGTGTCCACTTTGTAGCCAACTCTTAATGCCTCAGTTTTTCATGGACAACTTCTGCTGCCACCCCCACGCAGGGCTTGTGTTGCTTAGCAATCTCAACTCTCTCATTCCTCTTTCTTTCGATGGGTTGTTGAAGATCTGAATTCAGCCTCCCTTTAAAGTGATTTTGTATATCATTCCCCTCAATGCCCCAACGACAGTCCACCTCAGTCATGTTGAGACAGATCACATTCGTGGAGCCAAGAAATGCAGTGGGAGATGATTCTGAAGGTTCTGGGGGTCAGGAATCCCCCTACAGCCTCTGTATCCTCCCAGACATCTCTATTCCAACTACCAGGTCCCAGTTTTTGCCAAAGAAGCACATGGCAGCAGAAAATTCAGTATACATTGATGAAACTGGAAAGGCCAATTTGGGTCCTGTCAGTGCTGGCTGCAGTCAGTAAGTGTGTTCTGTACCAGTCATATGGCGGCCTGCGTTTCCTTGTCTGGTAGCTTACCTCCCTCATCTGATTTTGCATATTGCCCCATTCTGCATTCAAACCTTAGTGCCAGGGCTGTCTATCCACCATCTGCAGATTGCTCAATGCCACAAGAAGCAAATAGTCTTGCCTTCCTTTTTCCAGAGGTTCTTTTGCAACCCAGGGTCTACTTGTTTCATTGGGTTTGTGATTGCTCCTAAAGTTGCATGCAAAATTTAGTGTGTATGCATATATGTGAATTTTATGGAAGGAGGATCCATGGATTTCATTAGAATCAACAAGGTGTATGACCCCTCCAAAAGTTATAAACCACTGTCTTATATGCATTTTATTGTTATATATTCTATAGTAAGGCTTCCATATATTCCCTAAAGTCTCACCTGCTCCAGGCTCATGGTCTGGGTCCCCAAAGAGCAAAGATCTTAATATTGTCATATAGCTTTCTTATGTAGTGATAAGATGCTCCTCTCCACCGCCCTTTCCTTCATGATGCCATGGCTACTTCACATCTCTTCTGAGAGGTTGTTGCTTGACATCTGACCATCGGTAAATGAATGAAGACGCATTGCAGGATGAGAACTCTGCTAACCCCAGCTGGGATTCCTGTTATTTTAGGCCATAGAACCAATCATCAAATAGAAGGTGAGGTTGAAAAGTGATGTTACCTAGAAATACTCATTATACTGTAAATTTATGCTTTGCCTACTTTCCTGTATGGGAATTATAGTTCACTATAAAATGTTTTTTAAAAGTGGTGCTTCCATTAGAGTGAAACATCATTAAAATTTTCCCTCACATGAAGTTTCTTTAGTTATAAAATCAACACAGGGACTTCCCTGGTGGTGCAGTGGTTGAGAATCTGCCTGCCAATGCAGGGGACATGTGTTCGATCTCTGGTCTGGGAAGATCCCACATGCCGTGGAGCAAGTAAGCCTGTGCGCCACACTACTGAAGCCTGTGTGCTGCAACTACTGAGCCCACGTGCCACAACTACTAAAGTCCGTGTGCCTAGAGCCCGTACTCCACAACAAGAGAAGCCACTGCAGTGAGAAGCCTGCGCACCGCAACAAAGAGTAGCCCCCGCTCATCGCAACTAGAGAAAGCCCGCATGCAGCAACAAAGACCCAATGCAGCCAAAAATAAATAAATAATAAAATCAACACATTATTGTGAAAATTGCAACAACACAGGTAAGCAAAAGAAACAAAAAAACCCCATAAAATTTCACTCATAACTGAACCCACTTGGAGAAAATTCCTGTAACATTTTATGTTGTGCATATCCTTCAAAACTGTTTGGCTATATGCATATGACTGCTTTTTTAAAAGGAACCAAAATGGCATCATGCTTCACTTCCTATTTTTCACAGCTTCCAGTTATAATTGTTATATAATAAAACTGTACATACTGTACAATTGAATAAAATTTGACATATATATACACACCTGGGAAACCATCCTTACAATCAAAATAGTGAACATATTATCGATCATTTATGAAAGTTTCCTCATGCCTCTTCTCACCTCTCTCGCCTTCAAGCAAACAGATTTGCTTTCTGTCCCTACAGACTAGGTTGCATTTTCTAAACTTTTATATGAATAGAATGATACAATTTGTACCTGTTTTTTTTAATCTGGATTCTGTCACTCAATATAATTATTTTAAGATTCATCCATGTTATTGTGTGCACCAACAGTTTGATCCTATTTATCACTGAGTTGTATTCCACTGCTTGGATATACCACAGTTTGTTTATCCATTCACCTGTTGATGGGCATTTTGGTTGTTTCCCACTTTTTGCTACTGTAAATAAAGTTACCATAAACATGTATGTACAAGTCTCTTTTTTTTTGGCCACACCACACAGCTTGTGGGATCTTAGTTCTTCAACCAGGGATTGAACCCATGCCCTCAGCAATGAAAGCTTGGAGTCCTAACCACTGGACCACCAGGGAATTCCCTGTACAAGTCTTTTTATAGGTAGAAAATTCCTTTTCTTTCAGGGAAATATCTTGAGGTAGAATAGGTGGATCATGACAGGTGTGTGTTGAACTTTTAAAGAAACTACCAAACTGTTTATCAAAGTGGTTTCACCATATCCATCCACAATAGCAGCATATGGGAGTTCCAGTTTCTCCACATCCTTGCCAACACCAGTATGGTCAGTCTTTAAAATTTTAGTCATTCTAATAGGCATAGAGTAATATCTCATCGTGGTTTTAATTTGAATTTCCCTAAATACTAATGATGTTGAGACATCTCTTCACACGCTTATTTACCATCCATATATCTTCTTTGGTGAAGAGTGCATTCATATTTTTTTGCCCGTTAAAAAAAAATAAGTTGTTTTCTAATTGTTGGACTTTGAGAGTGCTTTATGTATTCTGGATATGAGTATCTCATTAGACACAAACTTCACAAAGATTTTCTCCCACTTGGTGGCTTTTCCTTCCATCCTCTTTTTTTTTTTTTGCGGTATGCGGGCCTCTCACTGTTGTGGCCTCTCCCGTTGCGGAGCACAGGCTCCGGACGCGCAGGCTCAGCGGCCATGGCTCACGGGCCCAGCCGCTCCGCGGCATGTGGGATCTTCCCAGACCGGGACACGAACCCATGTCCCCTGCATTGGCAGGCGGACTCTCAACCGCTGCGCCACCAGGGAAGCCCTCCTTCCATCCTCTTAACAGTGCCTTTTGAAGAATAAAGGTTTTAATTTTAATGGAATCCATTATAGCAATTTCTTCTTTTATGGATTGTGCTTTAGGTGTTATATCTAAGAAATCTTTGCCTAGTCCAAGGGTCACAACATTTTCATCTCCTATATTTTCTTCTAACAGTTTTATAGCTTTAGATTTTACATTTAGGCCTAAGATACATTTTAAATTGATTTTTTTTGTATGTGATGTAAAATATGGATCCAAGTTCTTTTTTTGATGGGGGTTGGGGAGAGCATAAGGATTTCCAATTTTTGCAGCACAACTGCCTTGAAAAGGTGATTCTTTCTCCACTACCTTGCCTTTGCACCTTTGTCAAAAATAAGTTGCTCACATGTGTGTAGAGTTATTTCTGGACTCTCTATTCTGTCCATTGAATTATGTGTCAATTCTGGCACCAACACCATGCAATTCTGATTATGGTAGCTTTGTTATAGTTCTTGAAATCAGATAGTGTTAGCTCTTCAACTTTGTTCTTTTCCAAAGAATATTTTGGCAGTCTAGGTCCTTTGCAGCATTTCCATATGAATTTTACAATCAGCTGGTCAATTAAAAAAAAAAAAACCTTGCTGAATTTGATGAGGATTGACAACTATAATGTGTCTTCTGAGCCATGAACAAGGTGTATCTCTCCATTTATTTACATCTTAATTTCTTTTAGCAATATATTATAGTCTTTATTGTACATGTTTCATATCTTTCATCAGATTTATCCCAAATTATTGCATATTTTTGGTGCTATTGTTAAGTACAATTTCTGATTGTTCCCAGCTAGTACAGAGAAACACAACTGGATTTTATACATTGACCTTATATCCTGAAACTTTGTAAAATCAATTAGTAGTAGTTTTTTTGTAGGTTCCATTGGATTTTCTACATTGATGATCATATCAACTTCATATAAAGACAGTTTTACTTTCTCCTTTCCATTCTGGATGACTTTATTTCTTTTTGTTGCCTTATTTCACTGTCTAGACATCTGGTACAAGACTGAATAGAAGTGGTGAGAATGCACATCTGTATTTTGGTTTTGATCTTCAGTCTTTCCTTATCAAGTATGATGTTAGCTATAGATTTTTCACAGATGTTTTTTTACCAGTTGTAAAAGTTCCCTACTATTCCTAGTTGCCAAGAGTTTTATTCTAGGAATAGACATTAGATTTTGCCAAATGCTTTTCTGTATATATTGGGATGATCATATATTTTTCTCTTTTTAGTTTGTTAATATGGTGAATTACATTGATTATATTGATTTGCTAAAATTTTGTTTAGAATTTTCACATCTATGTCCATGAAGGATTTTGGTCTGTAGCTCTATTTTCTTGTAATGTCTTTGCCTAGTTTTGGTTCACAGAGTGTTTTAAACCAGTTTTTTTTTCCATTGATAAATCACAAATATATTTGCATATCAATAGGTGCAGTTTTGCAGTGCTTGGGGTCATCACAGAATTCTATTCTGGATGAATCATAATTTAACTTAATGTTGGATATTTGTTTCCAACATAAATAATGCATACAATTTTGCAAACATAGAAGATTCTTAGGATAAACTCCCAGAAGTGAAACTGGGTCTAAGGGCTATTCATTTTAAAACTTATGTATTATAAAAATTGTCCTTCAGAAAAGCCATAAAAATGTATTCTGCCATCTGCAGAGTATAAGATTGTTTTTCCAAACCCTTACCAAAACGAAGTATTATTTTTAAAAAGGTCAGTAGTCCTTGCACATGATGAAATCCTTTCCCTCACACAAACTGCTCATCCCCTTTAGCCTAAATCAGCTCTAAGTGGCCTTAAGATATCCGAGAAGATGGGGGTCGGGTGGGGGGAGAGAGAAAAAGAAAGAGAGAGAGAGGTGATGTCCTTCTCAGTAGGGAGGTCACCATAATGAAAGATTGCTAAGAAATGTTTTTATCCCTTAACCTGCTTCTGGTATGCTTGTGTCTCCAGGGCAACAGGGTAACTTGCTGACAGAAAACCCTTCGATTTTCACACGTGTTAAAGGATAAATTCATTTCTTTTCTTTTTTTTTTCACTTTCAGAATGTCAGAGCTGGAAGAGCCTGTAACAGCCAATTAATCCAATCCTTCAATTCACAGAATGGGAAAGTGAGATGGACAGGGAGAGAAACTTGTCCAAGATCCCACAGGATAAAAATTAAAAAAAAAAAAAAGATCCCATAGGAAATCAGTGTCAGAGCTATTGGTTAGAAAAATTACTGCTAAGTACTATTTTTGTTCTGTGACTCTTCCACTTAGAACCATACCTAAATAGAAACTCCTCTTCCCTCAACATACACTTTTCTAAACCTGATGCTTTAAGGGTAGTTACTGCAGAATAGAGAAAACAACTCCTTTTGCATTTATATTTTTGCTTGGTCTCTGTTTCCAGGGATATCATGGGCAAATGGCATCCTTTTTCCCATAAAATGAGGCTGATAATACAAATGGTTGAATGTGGTTTTGGTTCAGAGGTACAAAAGGTCTCCAGAGAAATCAAAAAAACAGAAAAGACATAGCCTGAGAGGTATCAGTACTGACTTGTGTCACCTACCTTTCTCTTGGCAAGATAAAGAAGCCACTAATTAATAGAGAGATGTTGGGGTTTGATGAATCTATATAACATCCACAATAGAAGTCAAATTGGGGATGGGAGTAAGGAAGAACTATCAGAATAAAAATAGATAATTATGTATAGACAGCTGTGGAGTTGGCTATGGAATAGTTGATGGGTTGGATCAACGCATAGAGGGCTTGGTATGTTCCAAATACACACCCCAAAAGGCCCAGGATGCTCATCATGATGTCTTTTGCAATGGTGACACAGCTCATGTCTTCAGGGTAAAAGGTGATGAGCTCCAGGAAGGGCGGGATGATGAGGGCCAGGGCACTGCTGCTCACGGAGCCCACCAGGGAGATGACCAGGTCCAGGCGGGGGATGAGGATGGCTGAGACACCTGCGGGGAAAAAAGAAGTTTAGAATTGCTGAACGTTCCTGCAGGAAGGGAGCCCAGAAACAAACCATTTCTTTGGAGACTTGTGTAATTCTACAGGTGCCTGACAGACCACTGGAGAGGTAGGAAAGGAGCCCATTGTGAACTGGAGCAGAACAGGCACTGTGGATCTGGACTCCCACCTCTGTTTTAGCTGCCAAAACATGCTCTCCTTTTCTGTTTTATCTATTGGGTTTTTCACATATAATATTTATTGAAAAGGATCCTCTACTACCTATCTATTATAACCTTGTCATCACAGAGCTGGGGAAATCTAGAGCTCTAGAGGGAATGGGTTGTGCCCAAGGTCACACAGAGCTGAGATGAGAAGCCACTGAAATGTCCAATCTAAGGCCCTTTCCACCCTACTAGGTTGCCTCTAATGTACGTGAAAGAACTTGATATACAGTAGGTGCTTGATAAATGCTTGACTCTTGCCCAGGCACTGCATCTACAGTGAATATGTACTAATCTACGCAATATAGTCGCTGTCTAGAAGCAAGGATGGATAAACAATGAGAGATGGCTCTGCTGCTCTCAGTCTCTCAACCACTGGTTTTCCTACTCTTAGAAGGAAACTGGTAATTACGGAGAATATAAAACATGCAGACAGCATTAGGCGGCTCACTCACCACCTCTTCTCTTCCATAGACACTCTTAGATTTCCACCTTTTATACATACAACGAACATATATCATGGATTTTCGAGGGGAGTCCAATTTTGATAATATTTGAATGAATAGACATAAATTATGTGACAACTTTATACAGCCATATGATTTTCCTATGAATAAATTAGGGAAAACCAGTTCTGGAAAGCACTCAGACTAGCTTTCTGGGTCTTGAAGAAAACATCACCTCTTTCTGAAATTGCTCCAGCACATCTAATCAGAGAACAAGAGAGACTCATAGACTCTCACGGTTGAGAATCCATCACCTCTCTGATGGGATGATCCTCATCCACAGCTTTCCTTTATCAGATATTTAATAAATTGCTTACTGGAGGAAGTACAGAGAAAATTCAGTGTCTGTTCTTTAGGAGAGCTCATGCAGGCAGGGCAGAGAGAAGACACGCTCAAGGAAAAGCTATAATGCAAGGTGGACTGGAGGAGTGCTCTAGAAGGGTCAGATCTGGTCATGCTAACCCATTGCTGTGGGCCCTTCCCCACTGCCTGATCTCCTTAGCACAAGGTCCCTTAGGACTTGGGTCCTGCCAAATCCTCTGGCTTCGTGTCTTATCACTCATTATGCTTTCAGTTCTCCAGAGAGGCCATATGTAAGCACTTGCCTCCAATCTGTGCAGAGCCTGCTCACTGCACGTGGTACATTCTCCACTGCTCCACCTGCCCCCTAATTATCTTTTAGATCTTAACTGAAACATCACTCCAGTGGAGAGGACTTCCTGACTTGGCCCAGCCTAAGTTATAGGACCTTCTCAGGTGCTCTTAGGGTAGCCTCTTCTTACAGTCTTAACTATCCTCTGGTACATCACTGTGTACCATCTTAACATTCATCACAATGTGCTATAATTATTTGCCTGCATATATTTCCCACTCAAACTATAAGCCTCATGAGAGCAGGAGCCATGTCTTTTTCATGATTCATTATTGTATCCCTAGCATCTAGCACAATGTCAGGCACATAGTAGGTGTTCAACAAATGATTACTGAATGAAGGATAACAGAATTGACAGATGAATAAAAGAGGAAGAAGTGGTCATTCAGCACAGAACAGAAGCAGGACATGTCATTGAAAGTCAGCTGTCTCTAGTGATGCTCTCTCCCTGATACCAAGTGGCCTGAACTACTCAGCGTTTCTCTTCAATGTACACCCTTCCTATTGGGAATGATTTCAAAACAATATATTTACAGGTTCCTGATGTCTTGGTACAGACTGGGAACTCTCTGTAACAACACCTTAAGCCAAGCAGGTATGCTGTTTCTGCTTATAGAACTCCAGTTATGTGGAATATAGCATCTGGTAGTATATTGTTCTGCTGGTCTGCTCCAAGATTTACACACTTTCTCCTGACCCTGAACTGAGATGGGATTCCCTCAACTTTAAATGCTGACTCCTGGAGACTTTAAAATGAAATTTGCTCTCTCTCTTGCACAATAATCCCACAGGTGTTTGAGAACAGATATAGAATTTCCCCAAGCCTTTGCTTCTCCAGGCAAAACCTCCATAGTTCTTTCCCTCATTCTTCATGGGACACCTGTTTTGATCTTCTTTCTCTGAATATGCTTCAGAGAAAGAGTGTCCCAGCCCTGTTCACAATGTTTCCCAAACATCTACAATGGCACCTGATGTAGAATGAATGAAGTAATGAATGGATGAATGAATGGAAGGAAGCAGGAAGGAAGAAAGGGAGGGACAGAGGAAGGGAGGAGAAAATGACTTCCAAGACTGTAACAAATTAGCCCCTTGGGGTTTTTCTCTATAGTTAAACACCACTTTAAGGAGACTTGACCTTAATTTATGATAGGAAGGAATATGGCACAATGCAAAACACAGACTTTGGTGCTACACAACCTGCATTCAAATCCCAGCTCTGTCGCTTAGCAGCTGTTTATGATGTGAGCATGTTACTTAATTTCATGGGTCATAGTTCCTTCAATTGGTAATATTACATAGTTAGGCTGTCATGAGTATTAGATAATGTCAGTGCTGTGCCTGACATATAGGAGGCATATAGGAATGAATAAATGACACTTCTTTCTCCCTCAAACCAGTCAATGTATTCTTTCCATGTGTAGACAGTAGAGATTACTATAACATTTACTATGTGACAGTTCTGTTAAGCCCATTTTTCAGTTGGAAAGTTGCGGTTCCGGGAAGTGAAATATCTTGCTTGGCTAGTGGCCAAGCCAGTGATGGGGGTAGCTGTCAATGTGGCTCCCGGCCACAGCTTTGGGCAAAGAGAGCCCTTTTATCTTACTCACAGATCAGACAGACCAAGGCCGTGCGGACAGACAGGTCTGCAAACAGCACCCAGCTCTCTGACACCTGGGAGATGACGACGGAGATGATGACCTCAGCTGGCACGTGGAACGGGAGGGCATAAGTGAAGAAGATGCCGATGGAGTACATCAGCTTGACCGACTGGTACAACCTGCAGAGAGAGGGACAGCACGTGAAATTCAATGTGGCTCCTGGGCAGGGCCGCACAGGACTCATCCACTGCTTGGAAGCTGGGACTTGTTGAGTTATAGAACTGCCTAACTTCCATTGACTCAGCCTGACCCGCCTCCAGAGCCACCTGGGAAGCTTACTAAAAGTGTACATTCTTGGAGATTCTCATTCAATAGGCCTGTGACTCAGGAATCTGTGCCTTTTTTCTTTTACTTTTTAAAAAAGGTATACCTGTATGGAGTAAAATTCACAGTACAAAGGTCATACCAGGACTCCCTCTCACCTTTGATTCCCAGTCTCCAGTTCCTCTCTCCACAGGCAACTCTTCGAACAATTTTCTTGAAGCCCTTCCAGAAATAGTGTAGATACAAACTTACACAGAATGTAGGTACACACACACGCACACACACACACACACACACACAAGCATCCTCTACACACCACTGATCTCTGTTTTTAGTCATTAAATATTTCTTAGAGATTGTTCCCTATCAGTACACACAGATACATAGATCTGGCTCTTCTATTTAATAGCTGCTTGATATTCCAATTGCATGGATACACTATAATTTTTTAACCAGTCTCCAATTAATGGATATTTAGATTATTCCTAGTCTTTTGCCAGTAAACAATGCAGTAAAGAATATGCTTGTACATATACCTATGCACATACAGTATACGACCCCAGAAGTAAAAATGTTGGGTAAAAGTATATGTGATTTAATATTTTGATAGCTCTCAGAAAAGGGTACTGTCATACACTGTTGTAAATTAGTGCAGCCCCTGTGGAAAACAGTATGGATGTTCCTCAAAAAACTAAAAACAAAACTACCATATGACCCAGCAGTTCTACTCCTGGGTATGTAACTGAAAAAAAAAAATTAAAACACTAATTCAAAAAAATACATGTACCCCCATGTTCAATGCAGTGTGTATATACATATATATATGTATGTACACACACACACACACACACACACAGATACACACAATGGAATACTACTCAGTCATAAACAAGAATGAAATTTTACCATTTGCAAAAACATGGATGGACTTGGAGGGTATTATGCCAAGTGAAATAAGTCAGACAGAGAAAGACAAATACTGTATGATGTCACTTATATGTAGAATCTAAAAAATAAAACAAACTAACGAATATAACAAAAAAGAAGCACATTCACAGATATAGAGAACCAACTAGTGATTACCAGTGGGGAGAGGGATGGGGGAGGGGCAAGATAAGGGTAGGGGATTAAGAGATACAAACTACTGTGTATAAAATAAATGAGCTACAGGATATATTGTACAACACAGAGAATATAGCCAATATTTTATAATAACTATAAATGGAATATATAATCTTTGAAAATTGTGAATCACTATGTTGTACACTTGTAACTTATATAACATTATACATCAACTATACCTCAATAAAAAGAAATAAAATAAAAAATAAAAGTTTGATAGCTCTTGACATATTGCACATTTGTTGTCCCAGCATAATGGAGTGCTTGCTTCCCTCCATCCTTGGCAAAACACGGTATGTGAACACATGCTGGTTTGTGCCGTTGTATTTTGTAAAATTGGCATTTCTATGATTATGAGGGAGACAGAGTAGCTTTTCAAATATATAAAATGTCACTTTCTGAGTTGCCTGTGAACTGTTTGCTCAGGCCCATTTCTCCTTGGGTTGTTGGTCTTTGGTTATTGGGAGGGGATATTTGTTCATTCCTTTTTTTTAATATATAACTATGTTTATTCTTTTTTAATGATATTTAATTTATTTATTTTTGGCTGCATTGGGTCTTCGTTGCTGTGCGTGGGCTTTCTCTAGTTGTGGCGAGCGAGGGCTACTCTTTGTTGCAGTGTGCGGGCTTTCATTGCTGTGGCTTCTCTTGTTGCGGAGCACGGGCTCTAGGCGCGCGGACTTCAGTAGTTGTGGCACGTGGCCTCAGTAGTTGTGGCTCACGGGCTCTAGAGCGCAGGCTCAGTAGTTGTGGCGCAGGAGCTTAGCTGCTCTGCGGTATGTAGGATCTTCCTGGGCCAGGGCTTGAACCCGTGTCCCCTGCATTCGCAGGCGGATTCTTAACCACTGCGCCACCAAGGAAGCCCTGTTCATTCCTTCTTTAAGGCTCTTCTGGAGAATCTCATCACCAGCCAGGTTCAGAGAAGCTGTGAGGTCCTCACGGCACCCGATGCCCGTTTTTTTCCAGCTGATATCCCAGAAGGAAAGCACCCGCCCTGCCCAAGGTAGCTAGTGGCAGCCCGAATTACCCAGAATAAGAACAGCATATTAGGCTGATATCTTATTCGTGTAAAATAAGTCACAACTTCAAAGAAATTCCATGTTTATTATCTCATCTCGTCATTACCACAACACAGTGAAGTGGGTGGGACTGGTCACATTTTTCTCATTTTACAGCTGTGGCCTTATGGGAAATGAATGCCCCACCATCCTACTCACTTCCAAAAGACCGAGGCTGTGGGGAGACATAGCAGTGATAATAGCTAACATGCAATGAGCACTTACTGTGTGCCAGACAATTTTCTAAGCATTTTATGTATATTAAGCCAATTCACCCTCACAGTCACTCCCTGAGATAGCATGGCAGTCATTTGCGCTGCTCGCCAAATACCTCCCAGTCTTCCAGACACATGGTAGAATTTCACTTCCCTGCCTCTTGGAGTGAGGCGTGGCCACTTGCTTTGACTGATGAAGTGTGAGCAGAAGAGACATATGTCACTTCGTAGAGAAGCTTTAGCAGCTTCATGGTAAAGGGTATGATTCAATGTGCCCTTTGCCATGGAAACCACCAATGTTTCAGGGAGTGGTTATTCCATCAGTCTGGGTCTTGGAGTGGGGATGGTGCAGAGTTGAGCCCCAGCCATCCCATAATGGACATGTAGCATGAACATACAATTAAGCATTTGTGTGTTCAGCCATTGAGATTTTGGAGTGGTTTATTTTATTACCAGAGCATAACCTATCCTGACTGATACAAATAGGCGAGAGTATTATCCTTATTTTATGGAGGATGGAAATGAGGTCTGCAAGATTAGGTTAGCTTATCCAAGGTCATGTGAGAGCCAGGATCAAATCCCATTGCTCAGGTGTAGAATCTGTGCTCTTAAACACTTGGTTCTACTGACTGCTTAGTCATTCTGCACCCAATACTGCCAGAATAATGACAATAGCTAATACTCGATGAATGCTACGTGCCAGTCCCCAAAACGCTTCCTGGATGAATGAATGAATGAATAAGTGAACCAACGACTGAATGCAAGAACTCCAGTCCAAGAACCAAGTGGGGCATAGCAATGGCAGCTTAGGCCCATTTCTGGAATTGGGGTCCTGAGTAGCAGTCCACATGCAGGCCCCTCCATCATTACTCTGGAGTTATACTTTTTGTTGTTGCTATTTCTGTTTCATAGACACTCCCAGATCATTCCTGTTTGATAGCCTGTGAACCACAGAGTCAGATTCAGTTTCAAGTTTCAAATTCTCATGAACAGTGTGAGCTGGGCAAGTTACTTACAGCCTCTCCACATATCAACTTTCTTATCCATTCAATGGAGTTGATAATAATAATGCTAACCATAGGGCTGTTGAGAGAATTAAATAAGATAATATACAATGCCTGGGTTATTAAACGTACCTGTTATTATACTACTAATACTAGCAGTTAATATTTGTTGCTAATGGTAACTCAGGGATGCCACATTCTGTTGCTACGACTCAGACCCTGTGACTCCCCTCCCCTTCCCCCCAAGCCCAGATGGGCAGGGACTTACCAGCAATTGGGCAAGTTGAGGGTGATGCTGGCCTGGGTGTTCGACCCAAACTTCATGTAGCCCAGTGTCCCCAGGCAGATGTAGAGGACGATGACAAGGGACATGCCCAAGTACAGAACAAAAGAAAACTGCTGTGGATGCTTCATCTGGTTTTTGAGAGACAGAACCTAGAGATGAAAGGAGGTTGAGAAAGAAAAGGTAGAAAGAAAGCTAGCAGGTTCCCCCACAAGCACAGACATCCTTCTCCAGGAAGCCCAGAGTCAGGAAGGGGCCACACCCCCTTTCATCTTCTCCCACATTTTCTACAGCCAGGAGTGCCCCACTCCATCTGGGCTGATGGTAAATTCTCACTCAGTTTTCAAGGCTTGGTGTGGTGTATGGGGCAAGTGGCACCCTGTAAATGGGTACTGACTTTCCCTCCCACCAGGAGAAGATCATATTCTGCATTTTTCATAAATACTACTATTTAGACACCTAGAACAATGACTGGCTTTCATAGAGAGCACTAGGGACCATTCCCTCAAACCCTACACCCATCTTACCATACCGACGCCTTCAAACGTGAAGATGGCTGTACCGAAGAACAGCAAGAAAGTCTTCCAGCTTGCCATCAAGGGTAGGTTCCTGGGATCTGGAATCTCCTGAAAGGAAGTACAAGAAGGGCATTCATTGTGCCAAGGTGGAGAAGTCATCCCAAATCTGGTAGAGAGCTGGGCTTGCCCGACATCAACAGAGACAGTGTTAGATGCACCCATGAGATATCTACAGCTGAGTCAGCCTTCTCAACTTTTAAACAAGTTACTTATTTTTATTGTGGTAAAATATACATGGCATAAAAGTTACCATTTTAAACACTTTTAAGTGTATAATTCAGTGGCATTAAGAGCCTTCACATTGTTGTACAACCATCACCACATTCCATCTCCAGAACTTTATCATCATCCCCAGCCGAAACTCTGCACCCATTAAATAATAACTCCCTATTACCCAGCCCACTGGTAACCCCTATTCGACTTTCTGTCTTTATGAATTTGACTATGCTAGGTACCTCTTACAAGTGAAATCATATAATATTTGTCTTTTTGCGGCTGGCTTATTTCACTAAGCATAATGTTCTCAAGGTTCATCATGTTGTAGCATAAATCAGAATTTCATTCCTTCTTAAGGAATACATTGTATATATTTACATTTTGATTTACCACATCTTTACATGTGGTGAAAATGGAACCCAGGGAGACGAAGGGAACTGTCCAAGGCCACTCTGCAAGTGAGTGGCACAGCCCAGATAAGAATTCAGGTCTTCTGTTTTCCACTTCTCTAATACCTCTTTCCCATCACTTCTCTCAGAGCCGTGGTCTTCTGGCTGGCACAGTAGCTATCACAGATCTAGACGGAATGATTATTTTAATAGACTCCTGTGGGAAGAATAATGTCTACATCCTAATCCCTGGAACCCTGAATATGTTACATTACATGGCAAAGGAGAATTAAGTTTTCAGACTGAATTAAGGTGGCTAATCAAGCTAATTTTATTTATTTATTTCACAGTATTATATATTATATTTGAGAAGAAATTATTCCTAAGAGATTCATGTCATCCTTGAGATAAATGGGAATTTCCAAATATTTCAAGTCCAAGTTTGGGAATACAATTGGGAGAGTACGAAAATGACAAAGGGAAAAACTCTTGGATATCAGAGTTATCACAAAACTTAAAGGTGAGTTACGTGAACTGTATAGAGTCAAAATCAAAGTAGAAATTCCAAGAAAAATAGAAGAGGCATGTTCTACTTCCACAATGTGATCAAAGACTGGCAACACTGGGCTCAGGCTTTGAGCTCTGCTATCACAGGCACTTCTCAAGCCCTTAGGACAATAGGACCTTTTATAGTTTCCTTTCCAAAGAGCAATTTCAGGCCCCTCTTTAAGTCTTTATTTCTCAGACTAGATGGAGGGATTCAGCATGGGTGTGATCACAGCATACATCACTGAGGCTACTGCACTTGAATGTGAGCTGTGAGCAGCAGCAGAGCTACTGTACACTCCTATGCCTGTGCAATAAAATAAGGAGACAACTGAGAGGTGAGATGCAAAGGTGCATAATGCTTTATACTTCCCCTGACGCTAATTTTAAAATAACGAGGTTATCCTGGACTACCTGGGTAGATTCAACATAATCACAAGGGACTTAAAAAGTGGAAGAGAGAATGAGAAGAGAGAACCAGAGAGATGGCAGCATGAGAAAGACTTGGCCTGACATTGCTGGTTTTGAAGAGGGAAGTGGGCCATGAGCCAAGGCATGAAGCTTCTAGAAGCCAGAAAAAGCAAAGAAACAGATTCTCCCCACAAGCCTCCAGAAAGAAATGCAATCCTGCCCAGTGAGACCTCCAGAACTCTGAGATAATTTTGTGTTGTTTTAAGTCACCAGATTTATGGTAATTTGTCGTAGCAGCAGCAAGAAACTAATACAACCCCAGAGACTTTCAAAGAAATGAAACTATAATGGTGAAATTTCAGGGCCTGTAATGATAGCAAAGCATGGGCTTGGGAGGCAAAATGACTGTAATTAGTGGAAAGATTACTTTCTGTTTATCAGTTTTCTTGTCTGTGGACTGAGGATAAAGTAGTATTACTTCCAAAATAGCATCATTGTGAAGATTTAATGAGTTAATCTATGTAAAGAACTTGGCACAAAGTAAATCGAATTCCTTTATCATCCATGTATCCCTTGTCAACCTATCACTGCTACAATTTTGGTTGGTTATTTGATTGAGATTTATTACCCCAAGTGATTGTAACCTCCATGAAAGCAGACACCCCATCAATTTTACTTACTACTGAATCCCCACCCCTTGCACAATGCCTGGGTCATAGAAGCTATCAATGACTATTTGTTGAATGACCCATTGTCCAGTGTGACGATAATGATGATGATGGTGACTAGCTTTTATAGCTTGTCGGGCAGGTGTTCACGGACATCACTTTGGCAGGGGCTGCTCAGAGCAGGAAGTCACCTTCCTCACTCTCATCTGCCCATGACACCAGTGACCCTCCCCAAGGGTCTCAGAAGCCCTGGACATTGACCCCCTTCTGTGATGGTTTTGGGCACAGACCTGCACGATATACTCAAAGATCAGAGCCATGCTCCCCAGGGTGGTGATACTGGCCAGTGTTGAGAAGACGGACAGCACCCTGAGGTTCTGGATAAACACCAGCAGGATCAGAAAGGGCAGGATTGTCAGCATGTAGAAACGAATGTCCAGGGTGGAGGTCAGCACCAGGATCTTCCTGGGTTGGCAGGTGTTGGAGGTCACGTAGGCTTCTTCCACCATCTGATGTGGAGCACAAGGAAGGGCAGTGTAGTTAGAGGTGACACATTAACACAGGATGCCATTAAGTTTCAATTTCAGATAATTAACACATAACATTTTAGTAAAAGTATGTCCCAAATATTACATAAGGACATACCTGTAGTAAAAAAAAAATTATGCTGCTTATCTGAAATTCCAATTTAACTGGGTGTCATATATTTTTATTTGCCAAATCTGGTAACCCTAAACCATAGTACCCATGACTGTGACAACCAGAAACCCTTAGAATCATCAAATCTCAAGCCTGAAGGGTCCTTTTGTCATCTAGCCAAAGCTCTTCTTCCGTATCAAATGGTTTTCTTTCAATCATCCAGAGAATAGGAATTGATTACACAGGAATATCTTCTTGAACTTTAGATAGCCCTAAAAGTTAGAAAGTTCTGAATATTGAGCAAAATCTGTCTGTTTGAATATTCCATCTATAATGCCTGTCATAGTTCTGGCTGTCTGAGTGCACGAAAACAAGTATGCTTTGTTTATTCCATGAAACCAAGAAAGAATGTTATGGTTGATTTATAATGCCTGTTAGGAATGCAGTGAGGGCAATGTTGCAACTTGTTTGCCTTAATTTAAGTCTTCTACATGACAACCTTGAGCTGCCTAAAGAAAAGCTCACCAACACTTTTCAGGCTAAAAATTCTCAATTATTTCTGATTGGACAGGATTGCAAGCCTCTCTTTCCATCCTGGTTACACCCCTCAGATGTTGCTTCGGCTTCCCTGTGATCCATTTAAAGAGTGATTCCCAGGACTGAAAGAACTCCCAAGTGTAGTCTGACTAGGGAGTAGAAATGAAGCCCTCTCTTCCCATGATCCAAAAACTATAATTTTGCTAATGCAACCCTAGCAGCAGGAGGTCTGCTTTCCCCCACTCTGCCCCAAAGGGGCCTCTTTACCTGTTGTAAATTGTCTGCCATAAACATAAAATAAACACTGCAGAAGCCCAACTGGGTGATCATTAATAAAAAGCTGACAGTGTACCTGAGAAGGAAAACAAGAGGCAGACAGAGGGAGAAACAAATTATTTTTAAATGCATTTTTTGAGACAATTATTTCTTTTATTATTTCTAGTATTTCCTCATTTCTTAATTTTGAAAAATTTGAAGTCCACAGTAAAAGTTGAAAGACTAGTGTAATTAACATCCATATACAGTTTAACTAGATACACTGATTGCTAAAGTTTAGCCCTAACTGCATTAAATATGTATGGATGAATGTGTTTATCCATACACACACACACACACACACACATATGCATTTTTTCAGAACTACTTGAAAATTGCAGATATTATAACACGTCAACCCTAAAGACCATAACATAGTCCTCCCTTAGGACTATGATGTCCAGAAAATCAACTTCAGTATACTCAGATATATAGTCTATATTTTAAATAACCCAATTCTCTCCAAAGTATCTTTTATAGCTGTTTAAAAAATTTTTTTGATTCAGGATCTAATCATGCTTCATATGTGGCATTCGGCTATGTTTGTTTAGCATTTTTTTTCAGGTAGAGCTGCCCTGTACATATCCACCTTTTTTGTTTCCCGTGACATTGGCTTTTTGGGAAGAGTCATCTGTCTTGTAGAATGTCCCACATCGTGGACTTACTTGACTGTTTCCTCGTGATTCAGAGAAGCAAGCACACACGTACGTGATACTCTATACTTGTGTTTCATCACATTGGGAGGCACAGGATGTCCACTGTGATGGCGAATGCTCGGCCTCTCTATTGAAAGTGTACATTTCCTACTTTGCAACCTGGAGGTAAAAACTTTGAGATGCCACAAATAGCCTATCCTCCTCAACCCAAGGGTTTTAACATTCATTGATGATCCTTGCTGAATCAGTTATTTCACTGGTGGTTGCAAGGTGGTGATTTTCTAGTTCTGTCATTTTATCTAAGTTTATTAGCTAATGTCTAAGAAAGATATATTCTCCTTTCCTCTTTTGTTATCACAGTAAATTCACATTAATTATTCTCTATTTAATATATTAAACTCTGTTATTGTCATTATTCTTTTGGATTCTTAAATTGTCCCATATTTGGAGATGCATTTATTTACTTTAATAAATTTATTTATTTTACTTATTTATTTTTCGCTGCGTTGGGTCTTCCTTGCTGTGAGCAGGCTTTCTCTAGTTGCGGTGCACAGGCTTCTCATTGCGGTGGCTTCTCTTGTTGTGGAGCATGGGCTCTAGGCACATGGGCTCAGTAGTTGTGGTGCATGGGCTTAGTTGCTCCGTGGCATGTGGGATCCTTCCAGACCAGGGCTCGAACCCATGTCCCCTGCATTGGCAGGCAGATTCTTAACCACTGCACCACCAGGGAAGCCCTGCATTTATTTTTTAAGAGAACAAAAATATGTTCCTCTACTTAGGTTCTAAGCTTTAGATCCATGTTTTTCAAGACTGGGTTGTAGTAACCATTGCATCAGAATCATCTGAGGCTTATGGTAAGAATACAGAGTCCTGGCTCTCATAACAGCCTACTGAGTCAGAAGCTTGGCAGTGTCATATGAGACTTCAGAATAGAGATGTTTTTTCTCTTTACTGTTGAGATTTTCAAACATACATGAAAACAATGATAATAATTCAATGACTCCTCGTGTGCTCATCCCAGGTTCAACAATTAACTTTTTGCCAATCCTCTTCCATCTATTCCTTCACCCCCACTGAACACAAGCTTATTTTGTTGGTGTATCTGAAGCGAACTGGAGATGTCAAGTCATTCCACCTGTAAATAATTCAGTATGCAGCTTTAATGGACAAGAATTTAAATAAAATATAACCATCATGTCCTTAATCGCCCCTTACAAAACTAACACTAATTTCTTATATCACTTAATAGTCCATCCATAGTCAGATTTTTCCAATTTTTTCAAAAATGTCTATTTCACAGTTGGTTTCTAAACAAGTCTATTCATTGCATTTTGTAATTAAGTCTCAAGTTTTTTTGTTTTTTTGTTTGTTTTTTTTTTTGCGGTACATGGGCCTCTCACTGCTGTGGCCTCTCCCATTGCGGAGCACAGGCTCCGGACGTGCACGCTCAGCAGCCATGGATCACAGGACCAGCCACTCCATGGCATGTGGGATCTTCCCGGACCGGGGCACGAACCCATGTCCCCTGCATTGGCAGGCGGACTCTCAACCACTGCACCACCAGGGAAGCTCCAAGTCTCAAGTTTTTTAATCTGCTATATTCCCCTTGCCTTATTTATTTTTTCCCTTGCAACTTTAATTTTTTTGGTTGGTGGTGAAGATACCAGAAAATTGCCCTGTAGTACGTTTCACTTTCTAGATTCAGATGATGAATTCATAATGTCATTTATCTTGTTCTTCTATCCCCTGTGTTTCCTGTAAACTGATATTAGATCTAGTGGTTTGATAAGACTGAGGTTCTTCATTTATCTTTCTGGCAAGGGTACTTCAGAGGTAGTTCTCTGTACTCCCTACTGTATCCTATTATAAGACACACCATGTCCAGTTGTCCCATGTCTAGACATGAGTCGATGACTACATGGGGTCAGGTGATGCCAGTCTATTCTTCCTTTATAGTTTTCCAATGACCTTTCACAATGAGCATCAATTGATGACTGTTGCTTATGTGGAATAGGTAATTTTTAATCAAACTCCCCAGGTATTTCTTAGCATACTAAAAATTACAAATCATTTGTTTAAATAAAATAGTTTCCCAATTCTTTCTCAGCTGCTGGGCCTCCAGAGAAATGGCACAGTATAGTGGATGAGAGCTGAATGTTCTGGATTTCAGTTGTTGCTCTGATCCCTGGGTAACCTGAGCAGCCTTATTGTTCTATATGGTCTTCATTTTCCTCCACTTGAATAGGCATGGATATAGTGATCTCCAAGGAGCCTTCCTGCCTGAAAGTTTTATTCAGGATGTCATCAGAAGCTGATAAATCTTCGTGAGAAAGGATGGACAATTGCGAGATCTCCATTATTACTGCCCCGTGCCTTTCCTGTCTGAAAATCAGTGTGACTCCTGATTGGGAGATCAGTGACCTACTGACATTCCCAAGAGAGGAGCTGCAGGAAGAATCTTGGCAGGTGAGGGACTAACTCCTGAGGGGCTCTGCTGGGAAACGCTACCATGTTAGGTGCTTGGTCAAAACTCTGCTTCACCAGTATCTATACCTGTGATCTTGGACACATTATTCTGTCTCTGTGAGCCTGTATCACCATATTTCCTCCCAATAAAGATACACCTGCCTACCTCACAAGGTCATTGAGATGATCAGAGGAGATCAGACAGAGAAGAGCATTCTGTACACCATAAACTTTTTATCCAGTGAGGGTTACAACCTAAATGTTCACCATTAGGGGAAGGATTAAATAAAACCACAGGATCCATCTATACTGGGGAACATCGTGAGCCTTACAAAATAATGAGGTCAATCTCTATGTCCCAATGTGGAAAGAAATTAATCATATTATTAGATGAAAGAGCAAATTTGCAAAAAATATTCCAATTAATATACAAGAAAATAAAAAACAAAAAATATATATAATATGCAAGAAAATACAAAACAAAATATATATTTCCATTTGTACACATATATACAGAGAAAAAGTACATGCAGAGAAAAAGTCTAGAGGAATGTTTACTAACTAGATATCAGTGATTACTTCTTGGGTGAAGAGTGGGATGGGGGATGGAGCTATCAGAGGAGATTCTCTATATTGTTCAATAGTTTTAAACAAGAACATATTCATTTAAAACTTGTGTTACTAGAAATAAAGAAAGAACAGGCAGTGTTCTATGACTATTACCTTCCCCACACTGAGTGGGTCCTCAGCCAGGCGTTTGGGCAGGTTTCAAGGCTGTATGTACATCATGGCCTCTCCATAGTTCACAAAAGTTTTTTGCAGTCTAGGGAAAGGACAAGCAATGAATAACTTAAAACATTTTTTTTTAAGTACAATGTACTTCTGAAGTGAGTAATTATTATATATTCATGTATTAATATGGGACATTCTGGTAATTTTCTAGCAACAGTATTATTGAGATATTTTATAATGGTATACTTTTAAAAGTTTCAGAATTCTGCCTCTTTTTTGTAGTTGTCTTTTTTAACACTAATATTTAAGTGGATATTATTATTATTATTTAGGTAGACAGTAGCTGTGAATTGATTAGGTCTGCAAACAAGGGCAGAGAGGATACGAAAGTTGTGAGGTGTGCACACCGGGTTAGAGGGAGGAGAAGGGAGGGGGATGGGGTATGAGTATGGCCAAGACAGTGGTTCTGTCTTTTCTGGACTTACATTCCCTTCTTCCCACTGTTGAGGGTGTTGGAACATTTGGGATGCTTGCCCCGGACCAGACACCATGCAAAGGTAATCTTTAGCCTCCTGCCCAGCACCCCTGTAGGATGTGACACCCCAGTTCTAGCCTATCCCTCTTCCCTCATCCCTCCTTCCCTAGGCGGCCCTTCCTAAGGGACAGGAAGGCCCTGCTGAGGACTGTCAACAGAGCAAGTGGGAGCAAGTTGCCCAGGTCCCTGGAGTTAATTGCATGACTCAGGGGAGTAGCTTGGAGAGGGAAAGGGCCCCAGACTTGTCAGGGACTAGGGTTTAAGTCCCAACACACCCCCTTAGATGGCTGGGAGACCTTGAGCAAGTCTCTTGATACTTCCAGGCTTCAGTGTTTTTACATGCAGTCTGGGTTTTGGGGAGGAGCCAGTAAGAGATGAATATGGTGATGCACTGAGAACACGGCATGATGCTTCTGTTTTTATTATTACTCAATGTGCTTGGCATATGAAATATAGACGAGGTCACATTGCATAAGACTGGCAAATACATTACTCTGAGGATTGCAAATTCAAAAGCAACGGGGATCAGAAAGGTATCAGTAATGTGGTGAGAAGGGCTGGCTATGAGACAGAATAGGGGATAGTGGAGACAGTGTCCTAGGCTCTGGTACAGGTCTTGCTCCAAAAGGGGTTGATCAGGATGTGGCTCCAGCTGAATGATGAAGGAATGAAGCCGCAAAGGTGGCAGAGTGTCTGACTGGCAAGAAGGTACAGATTTTTTTTATGTGAAATCTTCAGGTTTTTAAATGCTGGTGAAAAACAAAAAACCAAGGGACTTCCCTGGTGGCACAGTGGTTAGGACTCTGCGCTCCCAATGCAGGGGGCCTGGGTTCGATCCCTCATCGGGAAACTGGGTTCCACATGCATGCTGTAACTGGGAGTTCACGTGCCACAACTAAGGAGCCCATGAGACGCAACTGAGGAGCCCGCCTGCTGCAACTAAGACCCAGCACAGCCAAATAAATAAATAAATAATTTAAAAAACCCAGTAGAAGTCCTCCCAAATATATCTGAAAACCATTGTCAACTCTTAGGCCATGAGTCTATAACCTCTGTATTAGAGAAAAAAAAAAAGGAAAAACAAATAATCAAAAGCAAACATCAGGGAAAGGTTGTCATAAATGACAGAGATGTTGGAAACCTGCACGGTGATAAAATGGCCCTGGCAGGCTTGAGGGAAGAAAAAGATTTGCAGATAGGTTAAGGGGTAGAGTCAGACAGGTCTTAGAATACTGGCTCTGCCATTTCCTAGCTGTGTGACCTTCAGCAAGGCATTTAACTCACCTAAGCTTCAGTTTAATCATCTATAAAATGGGAAAAATAGTGCCTACCATAAAATTTTACTGTAAGGAGTAAATAAAAGAAGACTTGCAAAGCTCTTGCCATGTACCCGGCACAGTGTAACTGTGCAATAAATTAAATTGCTGAATGAGTAAATGCTCTTAACAGTGTTTCGTGGGCTGGAAAGTGCCACACAAGTTAGGTGTGATTAATATATACCCCAGATGCACCTATTTGGGTTATGATAACTTGAGTTTATGAGGAGCTTCATTTAATATCCCTACTTTGACTCATGAGGACCTCCTCCACATCTGTGAGGACATATTTAGATTTGCCTGCGTTGGGAGAAGCTGAGCCCTGTGGACAGGAAGCCATAAGGCTATTGGCTGTAAAGAATTGCTAATCACCATGAATTGCTAGTTTATGAATATGAAATTCTCAGCATTGCTTATTTTCACTGCATTTGTCTTTTCCTTCTGGAATTTTGCTTTGCCTTACAGTTTTAAATATATAAACATTGAGTGTTGTATGTATACTTTATTAGGGATTGAGGTGAACTATCCCTGTATTAGGGATATCTCTAATATCCCTGTGAGCTATTCATCTCATTGCTATGTTTTTTTTACTGTTACTAACTTGTCCCAAGAAGGGTTTACCTGGAAAAAATTCCCCTTGGAAGGTGTATGTATTGGAGTTGGGGGGAGATGGGGGTGGGGAGATTAAGAGGAAAAGAAAGACATCTTAAGTATCTCGCATATTCATGGATATGTATGAGCACATTTGCATCCTTTATCCCTTTTGATTTCTCTAGATAGGGATATTTGGGCTCAGAGAGTGCAGGAGCTTGGCAAAGTTGTCCAGCTAGTTAGCAGCAGAGTTGGGTCCAGACCTAGGAGTTCCCAGTTGGGATTTTAATCACTCCCTCCACTGCCTCTGCAGTATCTAGAGGAGCAGGGGTGGTGGCCTGGAGAGGGGGCCAGCTAATTGGGTCAGCCATCCAGGGAAACTTAGCACACCCTAAGATGGAACCTGGCACCAAGTGACAGAGAAGCAGGACTCTCACCTCTGACTTAGGTGATGAGCACAGTTCAACAGGATGACCATGCAGTGCACGGTGAGGATCCCGATGGCAAGCAGGCTGAAAGGACCGACCTGGAGGGGAAAGGAGATGTGGGCACAGGGAGCCACAGGTGGATTGCTCCCATACCTGGCCCTCTCCCTGCCTGGGTGCTAGGGTCCCTCTCATAATAGAGATTTGGGGATGAGAGCCTCTGCCTGAATGTCCTTGTGCCCCCAGATGCTCTGGCCTGAATGCCCTTCTTGGCATCACTGCAAAGTGGCTGCCCAACCTGTGCTACAATACTTCTAGTAACAGAGAGCTCACTACCTCCCAGGTAGCCCATGCCTTTCCTCATTGGCCTTTAGTTCCGCTTCTAGATCTCTCATTCCTTCTCACATCCCAGCCCTTACCTCCTCCAAGATGCTTGAAGACCAAGGTTCCTCTTAGGGATTGGCTTTCTTCCTTTAGTACAAAGTTATCAAAAGGGGCACTACTGATATTTTGGGCCAGCTAATTTTTTTTTGTTGCAGGGGGCTGTCCTATACATTGTGGGATATTTAGCAGCATCACTGGCTTCCACCCACTGCATTTCAGAAGCACTCCCTCCCCCTCCTCTCCAAGTTGTGGCAACCAAGAATGTCTCCAGACACTGTAAATGTCTTTGGGTGAGGGGGGTGCAAAATTACCCTCAGTTGAGAATCACTGCTCTCATATGCGTACTTTCAATGTCCCTTTTATTTTTTTAACTAAAAATTGTATGTATTTAAGGTGAACAACATGATTTGATATACATACACAGAGAAATGATGACTAGAGTCAAGATAATGAACACGTCTCCTCCTCACATAGTCTCCATTTTTTTATGTGTGATGATATTAAAAAGCAGGGCTCATTATTAATCATTATCTCCCAGATGTGATCACAACGGCACAGAGCGAAGAGGGACTCTCTCACCCTCTTTGTGCTGGACACCTGTGCCTTTATAGATGTGACCTGTGCTAACATCACAAAGAAATTTGAGATGAAAAGCACCACTAGATTGCACCAGGATGTAGCCTCCGTATAGCAGAGACTCTTTTGTCTTGTTTAAATCTATATTCCCAGGGCTTAAGAATAGTAGGTGCTCAATACATATTTCTCAAATGAATCATGATTACAGGTTCTGATGGGAGATGGAGGGTAAAGAAATCACCCAATAACTCTTAGGAACCAAAAATCAAAGGATAAAAGAGTTATCTTAAAAAGCAAAGACCACACTGGCAAAGAGAGTTTGGTTGAGGGCCATGTGGTAATAATGCTCTTCAGAAGTTCTAGAACCCTGAGAATTCTAAAGGGGTCTCAATGTGACTTTTTTAGACATGAGGGCCACTTTGCAGGCCTGGAGAGAAGGAGAAATTCGTTTCAACTAAATGGAAATAATCTATCTATTCAATTCCATGGACACAAATTGGGACTTCCAGTGTGCCAGTCTCTATAGCAGGTATTGTGGGGAGGTGTAAAGATGAATTAGAGAGTACCTGCCCTCAGAGCTTTCAGTGAGTAAGATAGGTATTTTTTAAAATAAGCACGTTTCATCTTTGTAAGTGCTGGAAGGATTCCAGGTTAGGTAGATAAAAGTTCTAGAAAAACACAAGGTGAAGGAATTTTAATAGGAAACAGTCAAATTTTACAGAGGAGGTGGAGTTCAAAAGACAGAAATAAGGGAGAAGGTAACAGCATAAGCAAGAAGACAGAGGTGGGAGGGCACAGGAAGTGTCAGGGGATTGGTAGAGAATTTGTTAACCTCATCTTCCAAGCCACTTTCTCACAATCAATCACAAACAGTAGTCACAAACTCAAATGCCTGGAGGGGCCAGGCTGCTGATATAAATGAATGAAATAACAAGGATATAATCCTAGGGAGTTGGGAGAACTGTGGCAAAGTAGATTCTGCATCAGTATGCGAGTATGGTGAGTCTTTAAGAACAATGATGGGGAGGGGGAACTGGATGGAGGTGGTCAAAAGGTACAAACTTCCAGTTATGAGATAAAAGGTACTGGGGGTATATTGTACAACACAATGACTGTAGTTAACACTGCTATATGGTATATTTGAGAGTTGCAAAGAGAGTAGATCCTAAAAGTTTTCATCACAAGGAAAAAACATCTATTTTTGTAACTATATGGGGAGATGGATGTTAACTAAATTTATTGTGGCAATCATTTTGTAGTATATGTATGTCAAGTCATTATGCGGTACACCTTAAATTTATACAAAGCTGTATGTCAATTATATCTCAATAAAACTGGAAAAAAAAAAAAAAAGAATGGCTTGTCTCCTCCAAGCATGCTCCATTTAGCTCTGGGTTGGCTCCAGTGGATTGATGCCAATAGGCTCATTTCCTATTCCAAAGGGTGCCCCCCTAAGCAATAGGCTTATTGCCCATTGATAAACAGTACTAAGGACTTAGGGACCCGCCAACCCTTTCTCCCAAATGGGTAGACCTGGTCCCCATTGCACAGGTCCATCTTACCAATAAGCCGGCATTTTTCATGGCCAGAGGAAGTCCCAGGAGCCCTGTGCCAATGTTGCATTTCAATAAGTGAATCAAGGTTTGCATAATCCTGTAGGGGGAGCATAAGGCAACAAAAGGGTATGTTAGAGGAGGGAAAGGAGACCCAACGCTCAGGTTTCTTTCAGCCTCTCCAGGCACCCTGTGGTGGGAAGACAAAACCAGATGAAGGGGACTCTGGTTTAACTCTCAGTTCCCAGGATCTGTTCTGGAACCTCTGATCAAGGGCTGGTGCTAGTTCAGGTGACTCAACAAATATTTAACACACACTAGGCTCTAAAGAAAAAGTTAATAACCATTGCTACTATTCTGGATAACCCCCTAGTACCAGTTTATTCATTAATGCATTCAACAATTTCTTTCATGATACATTCACTCAAAATTTATTGAGACCTACTAGAAGTTTGGCATTTAGATAGACAATGGAAAAAAATAATAAGAATTTTCTCAATTTACAGGTAATTATCACTGCCCAGTCATTTATTAATTCATTCACTAGAAAAAAAAAGTCTGCCACCACATATGGAGTATTTATTGGTTCTAGTTCACTCTTTCATCCATTTACTCAACAATATTCACTGCAAACTTATTCCATGCTATGCATTGGATACAATTTAATAACAGTTGCTAAACGTGCATATAGAACACTTACTATGTGCCTGGCAGGGTGCTAGCTACCAGGGTTCTAAATGTTCTCCACACCAGTGCTGGCAGCACCTGCTCAGGCACCACCAGTCCACTGGGGAGGGGGAATGTGGAACAGGATCATGAGAAGAGAATCAAAAAGGAATTGAAATGAAAAGTTGACTGCAAAGGACTGAACTGCGGTACGACCACTGGATTCTGAGTTCTAGCTCTGCCATTAACCGACTGTTTTTGGTCACTATTTTGGGAAGGCCCTTGGCTGCTTACATCTTCTGTTTATTCATCTTGACCTGCCTACCTCCCAAGGATATAATAAGAATTAGAAGAGGTAATGACATAATGAATCTTGGAATTGTGAAGTGCTTCACAGATGTGAGGCATCATCACCATCAACATTATTATCATCATCATCATCCTCCTCATTACCACCACCACCTTTGGTTTGGCCTTACAGTGCTCACCTGTTTGAAACGGCTTCCTAAAGAGGAGGCAGAGCTGGGGTGATAGAAAAAAGGCAAGCAAGGGCTGGTTTAAGCAGGTAGTGGGGCCCCCTCCTCCTGTATCAAAAGGTACCTGGAGGAGGTCATTGGAGGCACCTCCTTGTGCAGCCTTTGGACTGTCTGGAGGCGGCCCGGAGGGTGGAAATACACTGACCAAGGTCACATGGCGAGTTGGTGCTCACGTCTCCTGGTCTTGTCCTGTTGGTTAGGGTGTCAGGGCTGGGTCAGGTTTTGGCATTTCAGTATTGCCCAGGGAGAGGGCTGGGGCTGAGAGAAGAGAGTGACTTCCTGCATCTCTGTGAGTTCAGACTTTTCACCTAAGCAATGGGGGGAGGTGGGGGGGTGGTACAAGCTGTCCCTTCACTTCCAACAGTAATTGATATTTCTTGGTAACTGCAATTATTGAAAAATGTCAAAGCCAAAAAAAAAAACCCAAAAAACAAAAAACCCACCCTATTTAAAAAAATCTTTTGTCAATTATTTGATAGTAATTTCTCCAAAAGATGTGCCCCCTTCCTGTTCTCCATCCCTCCATCTCTCATTTCTTTCCTACAGCAGCATCTTGCCCAACCTGATCAAATCTCTTGGGAAGGGTGAGATAAGGGTTTGGAGAAAACATTGCACCTTAGTTAACAGCATCATAGATCAGGGCTGTGAGGAGTAAAACACATGTTGGGAGCTCCCAGGGACTTAAAAAAAAGTTTCTATTTTTTTTCCTTGAAAAATGATACATTGTCATTATAAAAGGAAATACTCAAATTCCACCAATTGGAAAAAACTACTTTTAACACTTTAACATTCCTCTAGGCATCCTTGTCTTTAAATGCACACAAATTTTACACAAGGAGAACAATTATAATACTGTATTTTAATTTTCTTTATGACTAGTATGTCCTACATATTTTCCCACAACCATAGATTTCCTTCATCACTTCTAATGGCTGTATTGTATCCCACTATGTGTATCATACTTTAAATAATCTCTCATTGTTTCTCAATTGTCAGTATTACAACCAGATCTGAGGTTAAGATCTGGCTTCAATAAAATTATCATGCATACCTGCACTATTATCTCCTTAGGAAAAATTCCTGGAAGTGGTATTATTGATCAAAGGATTTATTTATTTATATTTACTTATGCTTAAAAAGCCCTAAGTAGAGGAATTCCCTGGTGGTGCAGTGGTTAAGAATCCACCTGCCAATGCAGGGGACACAGGTTTGATCCCTGGTCCGGGAAGATTCCACATGCCACAGAGCAACTAAGCCCGTGCGCCACCATTACTGAGCCCGCGTGCCACAACTACTGAAGCCCATGCGCCTAGAGCCCGTGCTCCGCAACAAGAGAAGCCACTGCAATGAGAAGCACGCGCACCGCAACGAAGAGTAGCCCCGGCTTGCTGCAACTAGAGAAAGCCCGTGTGCAGAAATGAGACCCAACGCAGCCAAAAAACAAAACAAACAAACAAAAGCCCAAAGTAACACCGTATGAAATTCAAAAGGTAAAACAAACTAAAAAAGAACCCCAAAAAACCTTATGTAGTTAACATAAATGTCTTCTATCTCTGCCTCAGTCTCCCAATTCTCTTAGCCAGAAGCAGCCACTACGGCCAGTTGTGTGTGTGTGTGTGTGCGTGTACTTTAAAAGAAAGCATAGGCCAAGTAAGTATTTGTATGTTTTATATAAATGTGTTAGGATTCGACATATATTACAACATTGCCATCTAGAAAGGTACCAGTTTAATTCTTCCCAAAAGGACATGAGAGAGGGCGTTTCCTGACATCCTTTCAACACTGGGTATTGTCATTTACAATCTCTCTATACCATGGATATTATGTGATTTGATTACTAAATAATAGTCTGATTGGCAATAAAGCCCTGAGGAAAAGAGCCACGTGTCTGAGTTTATGGGAGTAAAAGTAGGGACATGGGGTTAGGAGGTGAACTTCTATTTCCTGGATGGGTTTGTATGAGGAAGTGAGAGGGAGGCTGGTGGGCGGGGAGAGATGGAGAGAGGGAGAGGGAGAGAGAGTATGAATGATAGCAGAAGTCGACAGAGAGGAAAGCAGCTTGAAACTGCTGAAGAAAGAACAGCCAGCCTGAGATAGAAAATTGTTCTGGGAATTGAGAAGCTCACTTTAGGGACTTCCCTGGTGGCCCAGTGGGTAAGACGTCACGCTCCCAATGCAGGGGGCCCGGGTTTCATCCCTGGTCAGGGAACTAGATCCCGCATGTTGCAACTAAGAGTTTACATGCCACAACTAAGAAGTCCGCATGCCACAACTAAGATCCCGGAGTGCCGCAACTAAGACCTGGCACAGGTTAAATAAATAAATTACTTAATTAAAAAAAAAGCTCATGTTGGGGATGACTATCTGCGATTTTGCAAAACCTGTGAAACAGGTGTAATACCCAGAGCCACATGGGTCAAACTTCTTAGATTCTGAAGGTTTCGTCTTTAATCCACATGTCTCCTGTTCAATGGGAATAAATATGTTAAGAAGAGAGAAGTAGGAAGTTGTGGCCCAGCTCTGTGAAGGCAGCAGTGCCTGACCTCAGATAGAGGAGGGCCGTGCAGCCACTTACGATAATCCATTGGCTTCCTCTTCAGGATGGACACTCTCTGAAGTGATGCTACTTCTACTCTCTGAGAGTGACTTGGACCCATCATCCAAGTACTTGGGCTCGCTGTTCTTGTCCCTTGCAAGCAATGAGATCTTCAGCATGGTGGGTAGGTGGTGGTGGCTCAGGGTTAAGGACTGTAACAGCCTTGAACTAGCCTCCCATGGGTTTTTCTCCAGAGGAACCAAGGCTGCAGCACTGAGACACTGACTCCTAATTCCCAAGGGTGCCTGGCCCTGGCGCTGGTGAGAGGGGGACGCTGATGTCGATTATATGCCTCACTTGGCTTTGGGGACTTACGAGAGTCTCATCTCAGGATGATCCTCAGGGCTCCTTGTGATTGCCCCGCCACACGCTGGGACTCTCCCGGGCTTTCAGCCCCTCCGTTTAGCCCTTAGTGCTTTAGGGCAAAGTGAACTGTGTGACTGGGAGGAAGAAGACACCATTGGACTGGAGGTTCTGGTACCTGGATGTAGGGCCAGGCTCAGGGCTTGTCTGTCTTTGGTAAGGAGGAAACCAGAACTACCTCACAATGGAGGCTGCCCGGCCAATAAGGTGCTGCTGAATCGCAGGACGCAGGTGTGGCTCAATAGAGGGTAATCTGGTTGCAGCCTTCCCTGCATGGGGGTGGAGTGGCTTTGTTTTTTAAGTTGATTTACATTATATTAGTTCCAGGTGTACAATATAGTGATTCAAAATTTCTATAGATTAGCCTCTGAAGTTATTATAAAATAATGGCCATATTTCCCTGTGCTGTACAGTATATTATTTATTTTATACATAGTAGTTTTTACCTCTTAATCCCCTACCCGTCTGATCCCTCCCCCTTCCCCTCTCCCCATTGGTATCCACTAGTTTGTTCCCTGTATCTGTGAGTCTCTTTCCTCACAGTCTGTTATAGTCATTTGTTTATTTTTTAGATTCCACATATAAGTGATAACATACAGAATTTGTCTTTCTCTGTCTGACTTATTGCACTAAGCATAATACCCTCCAGGTCCATCCATGCTGTTGCAAATTTTCATTCTCTCTTATGATTAATAGTCCATTGTATATACACCACATCTTCTTTGTCCATTCATCTGCTGATGTGCACTTAGGTTGCTTCCATCTCTTGGTATTTGTAAATAATGCTGCTGTGAACATTGGGGTGTATGTATTTTTTCGAATTAGTGTTTTTGTTTTCTTCAGATATATACCCAGGAGTGGAATTGCTGGATCATATGGTAATTCTGCTTTTAGTTTTTTGAGGAAGCTCCGTACTGTCTTCTATAGTGGCTGCACCAATTTACATCCCCACCAACAGTGTACAAAGGTTCCCTTTTCTCCACACCCTCACAGCACTTGTTATTTGTGGTCTTACTGATGATAGCCATTCTGACAGGTGTGAGGTGATATCTCATTGTGGTTTTTAAAAAAAGTATTTATTTATTTATTTATTTGGTCACGCTGGGTCTCAGTTGCAGCAGGCGGGCTCCTTAATTGTGACTCGTGGGCTCCTTAGTTGTGGTGTGTGAGCTCCTTAGTTGTGGCATGTGAACTCTTAAGTTGTGGCACGCATGTGGGATCTAGTTCCCTGACCAGGGATCGAACCTGGGCTCCCTGCTTTGGGAGCATGGAGTCTTATCCACTGCGCCCCCAGGGAAGTCCCTGATTGTGGTTTTGACTTGCATTTCTCTGATGATTAGCAATGTTGAACATCTTTTCATGTGCCTGCTGGCCATCTGTATGTCTTCTTTGGAAAAATAAAGATGTGTATTTTTAATGGCTATTAATTTTTTGCCTTTAAATATCTAATTTTTAATTCTTAATAGAATCCTGGGTTTGCCACTTACTAGTTGTGTGGCATGGCCAAGTCACTTAACCTTTCCGTGCCTTATATTCCTCATCTGTAAAATGAGTATGATAGTAATACCAATGTCAGAGCATTGTTAGGAAGATTAAATGAATTAACATGTGTACAGCATTTAGAACAGTGCTCAGCATCTGGTAAGCACCAATAAGTTATTACTGTTGCTAATACATTTTTCTAAATGGCTAGCTAGTTTTTCCAACACCATATATTGAATAATCTATCTTTTCCTCATTTTATTTGAAAGGTTTCCCTCATATTAATCAAATTTCTCTGTAGGCTTGGATCTGTTTTTTTGTATTCTCCTTTTCCATTGGTTAGTCTTTTCTAATGCTAGTACCAAATTGTTTTAATTATGTAGCATATTTAATATCTGATAAGAAAGGGCCACTCACTTTACCTTTTTCATGATTTTATCCCCCCCCATTAATCCTTCTAGATAACTTTAAGAATCTCCTAAGCCCCTCAACCCCCTACTGAAATCTAGTTGGGCACTTTTATTTAGAGTAAGTTAGATTGATAGATTATATTGGGCAAAATGGTCATATTTACAATCTGAGTTTTCTAAAGCATGCATTATGACTCTATTTATGGAAATCTTAATTTATGCCTTAATAGACTTTTTCTTCACATAGATATAGCACATTTTAAAAGTTTGTTTCTAGGTGCTTTTGTTTCCTATTGTTACGTGTAGGATTTCTAATAACTCCCCTTTTATTTATTTTTATTATTATTTTTGAATTGAGGTAATTCTGATTTATAACATTGTATGTTTCACGTGTACAATATTATAACATTATGTTTCATGTGTACAATATTAAATTTCTACTTCTCTATACACTACAGTATGCTCACCACCATAAGTTTAGTTTCCATCCATCACCATACAGTTGACGCCCTTTACCCATTTTGCCGTCCCCCATCACTCCCCCTCTGGAAACTACTGCTCTGTTCTCTATATTTATGTGTTTGTTTTTGTCCAGTTTGGTTTGTTCATTTATTTTGTTTTTGTTTGTTTATTAGTTTTTAATATTCCACATATAAGTGAAATCATAGGGTATTTGTCTTTGACTTATTTCTTTTTAAAAAATTAATTAATTAATTAATTTTTGGCTGTGTTGGGTCTTCGTTGCTGTGTGCAGGCTTTCTCTAGTTGCAGCGAGCGGGGGTTACTCTTCGTTGCGGTGCATGAGCTTCTCATTGCGGTGGCTTCTCTTGTTGTGGAGCACAGGGTCTAGGCACGTGGGTTTCAGTAGTTGTGGCACGTGGGCTCTGTAGTTGTAGCTCATGGGCTCTGTAGTGCAGTTGTGGCTCATGGCCTTAGCTGCTCCACGGCATGTGGGATCTTCCTGGACCAGGGCTTGAACCCTGTCCCCTGCATCGGCAAGCAGATTCTTAACCACTGCGCCACCAGGCAAGTCCCTGTCTGACTTATTTCACTTAGCATAATACCCTCAAGTTCCATCCATATTGTCACAAATGGCAAGATTTTATCTTTTTTGGTGGCTTAGTAGTATTCCGTTGTATATATATATACCACTTATTCCTTATCCACTGTTTCCGTATCTTGGCTCTTGTAAATAGTAACACAGTGAACACAGGGGTTCATTTATCTTTTCAAATTGGTGTTTTTACGTTATTTGGATAAATGACCAGAAGTGGGATAGATGGACCATATGGTAGGTCTGTTCTTGGAGAATCTGAAGAATCTTGGAGAATTCTGAAGAATCTGCATACTGTTTTCCATAGTGGCTGCACCAATTTACATTCCCACCAACAGTGCACAAGAGTTCCCTTTTCTCTACTTCTTCATCAACACTTGTTATTTCTTGTCCTTTTGATAACAGTCATTCTTACCAGTGTGAGGTGATATCTCATTGTGGTTTTGATTTGTATTTTCCTTATAATTAGTGATGTTGAGCATCTTTCCATGTGCCTATTGGTCATTTGTATGTCTTCTTTGGAAAAATGTCTATTCAGCTTCTCTGCCTATTTTTTAAATGGGTTGTTTGGGTTTTGTTGTTGTTGAGTTGTATGAGTTCTTTATATATTTTGGATATTAATCCCTTATTGAGTATATCATTTCCAAGTATTTTCTCCCATTTAGTTGGTTGTCTTTTCCTTTTATTGATTGTTTCCTTTGTTGTGCAAAAGCTTTTTAGTTTTATGTAGTCCCATTTACTTTTGCTTTTGTTTCTCTTGCCTGAAGAGACGTATCTAGAAAGATATTGCTAAGACTGATGTCAAGGAGTATACTGCCTATGTTTTCTTCTAGGAGTTTTATGGTTTCATGTCTTATATTCAAGTCTTTAATGCACTTTGAGTTGATTTTTGGGTATGGTGTAAGATAATGGTCTAGTTTCATTTCTTTGTATGTGACTATTTATTGAACACTATTTATTGAAGAGATTATCCTTTCTCTATTGTATGTTTTTTGCTCCTTTGCTGTAAATTAATTGTGCATGTATGTGTGAGTTTATTTCTAGGCTGTCAATTCTGTTTCATTGATCTATGTATCTGTTTTTCTGCCAATACCATGCCGTTTTGATTACTATAGCTTTGTCATACAGTTTGAAATTAGGGAGTGTGATACCTCCAGGTTTGTTCTTTTTTTTCAGGATTGCTTTGGCTATCCAGAGTGTTTTGCGGTTCCATATAAATTTTAGAATTTTTTCCTTTTCTGTGAAAAATGTTGAAATTTTTATAGAGATTGCATTGACTATGTAGATTGCTTTAGGTAATATGGACATTTTAACAATGTTAATTCTTCCAATCTATGAGCATGGAATATTTTCCATTTATTTGTATTTTCAATTTCTTTTAATAATGTGTGATAGTTTTCAATGTACAGGTCTTTCACCTCCTTGGTTAAATTTATTCCTAGGTATTTTATTCTTTTTGTTGAGATTGAAAATGGGATTGTTTTCTTAATTTTGCTTTCTGTTAGCTCTTTGTTAGGGTATACAAATGCAACAGATTTTTGTACATTGGTTTTGTATCCTGCAACTTTACTGTATTTACTATTTCTAATAGTTTTTGGTTGAGCCTTTAGGTTTTCTATATATAAAATCATGTCATCTGCTGGGCTTCCCTGATGGCACAGTGGTTAAGAATCTGCCTGCCAATGCAGGGGACACAGGTTCGAGACCCAGTCCGGGAAGATTCCACATGCCACAGAGCAACTAAGCCCATGCTCCACAACTACTGAGCCTGCACTCTAGAGCCTGCAAGCCACAAGTACTGAGCCCGCATGCCGCAACTACTGAAGCCTGCACGCCTAGAGCCCATGTTCCGCAACGAGAAGCCACCGCAATGAGAAGCCTGCACACCTCAACGAGAGTAGCCCCCACTAGCTGCAACTAGAGGAAGCCCACACACAGCTACGAAGATCCAACACAGCCAAAAATAAATTATATAAAAAAAATCATGTCATCTGCAAATAGGGACAGTTTTACTTCTTCCTTTCCAATTTCGGTGCCTTGTTTTTTTTCTTGCCTAGTTGCTCTGGTTAGGACTTCCAATCCTCTGTTGAATAAGAGTGGTGAGAGTGGGAATCCTTGTCTTGTTCCTGATCTTAGAGGGATAGCTTTCAGGTTTTTACCATTGAGTATGATGTTAGCTGTGGGGTTGTCATATATGGCTTTTATTATGTTTAGGTACGTCTCTTCTCTATCCACCTTAATTGAGAATTTTTATCATAAGTAGGTGTAGTCTTGTCAAATGCTTTTTCTGCATCTATTGAGATGATCATATGGTTTTTATCCTCTATTTTGTTAATGTGGCGTAGCATGTTGATTGATTTGCAGGCATTGAGCCATCCTTGCATCCCTGGAATAAATCCCACTTGATTATGGTGTATAATCCTTTTGATATATAGTTATTATGTGTCTTGGAGAAGGTCTTCTTGCATTGAAGTAATTAGGTTTTCTCTTAACTTCGTGGACTTGTATATCCAATTCCTTCCCCATGTTTGGGAAGTTCCAGCTATTATTATTATTATTGTTTTGTGTGCGGTACGCAGGCCTCTCACTGTTGTGGCCTCTCCCGTTGCGGAGCACAGGCTCCGGACGCGCAGCCTCAGTGGCCATGGCTCACGGGCCCAGCTGCTCCGTGGCATGTGGGATCTTCCCAGACAGGGGCATGAACCCGTGTCCCCTGCATCAGCAGGCGGACTCTCAACCACTGAGCCACCAGGGAAGCCCCTATTATTTCTTTAATAAACTCTCTGCTCCCTTCTCCTCCTGAGATACCCGTTATCCTAATATTACCTTCCCTAAAAGCATCGGAGAGCTCTCATAGAATTTCCTCATTTTAGATATCTTATTTCTCTTTCTTCTTCTACTGGTATCATTACTAGATTTCTATCTTTGAGCTCTCTGACGTTCTCTTCCATAAGGTCTGCTCTATTTCCAGTGCTTTCTAATGCATTTTTCATCTCATTTACTGAGTTCCTCAGCTCCAGGGTTTCTGTTTTGTTCTTTTTCAGAGTTTCAATCTCTTTGGTAAAGTATTCCTTCTGTTCATTAATTTTATTCCTGAGTTCATTTAACTACCTTTCCGTGTTTTCTTGTAGCTCGTTGAGTTTCTTCATGACAGCTATTTTGAACTCTCTATCAGTTAGATTGAAATATTCCATCACTTGTCTATGAAGAACTGTCTCTCTCTCTCTCTTTTGGTGGTATAATGTTACCATGGTTCTTCATGGATCTCCATGAATTGTTCCTCTATAGGCACATTTGAAGCTAATGACAGGTTAGAAGTTAGAGTCCTTTCTTTTGTTTTCAGGTAGGTGGCGCCAGAACACAAGGTTTTGGTTTCCCTTACCTGAGCTGCCCCTGGTTATATTTGAGAGTTGGCACTTTCCAGCCTCTGCTGTCTCTGTAAGAGGTGTGGCTCCGTGCCTTTGTTATTGCTTCTTGTGCCTCTGGCGTCCTTGCTGCATCGCTTCTGCCAGAGCCACTGTTGTCACCCGGATGGTTGGCTCTTCCCTAGCATCTGTGATCCTGAGTTGCAGGCTCTGCTGCCGTGGTGGGAGGGGAACGGTGAGGGGATGGTGAGCTGGGGTCCTGCAGGTGCCTCTACTGGGTCTGGTGTTGTAAGGTTTGAGGGCTCCACCACTGCAGATGAAGGGGGCAGGCTGGGGTCACGTGTGCCTCAGTGGCTCGAGGGACAGGGTCCCAGGCCCCACTGCTACTGCTGCCCAGTTACCTGTGGCCTCAGGCACAGGTGTGGTCAGGAGGCCGGAGTTGTGTGCTCCACCTCCCCTTCTGCTCTTGGGTTCTCTGAAGCTGCAGCTTAGCTGCCACGGTCAAAGGGCTGGGATTGCAGGCACCAACTCTGCTGGTCCCTCAGTTCTGCCTCCTTTATGTGTTTCAGTCTACCCACCTTTAGGTATACAGATGTTTAGAATTCTCTAGTGTCCTGGTGTGTTGGACAGAGGTGCCTTTGTTGAGTTGTGGATGTTTGACTGATTGTAGATTGAAGGGGGAGAGAGAGAGGTAGCTCTTCACTCCATGTTGCTGATATCATTCCACTCATTTTGTTTTTTTGATGACAGTTAGTATGTAGGAAAGATAATGATTTTTCAGATTAGTTTTAAATTAATTAATTAATTAATCTTTGGCTGTGTTGGGTCTTCGTTGCCGCATGCAGGCTTCCTCTAGTTGCGGCGAGCGAGGGCTACTCTTCATTGTGGTGCACGGGCTTCTCATTGTGGTGGCTTCTCTTATTGCGGAGCACAGGCTCTAGGTGTGTGGGCTTCAGTAGTTGTGGCATGTGGGCTCAGCAGTTGTGGCTCACAGGCTCTAGAGCGCAGGCTTAGTAGTTGTGGTGCATGGGCTTAGTTGCTCCGCGGCATGTGGGATCTTCCCGGACCAGGGCTTGAACCAGTGTCCCCTGCGTTGGCAGGTGGATTCTTAACCATTGCGCCACCAGGGAAGTCCCAAAGATGCTTGTATTTATGTTTATTGGTCATGGTTTTTCTGTGTGCTTTGTTAGATTTTGGTATCAGAATCAGAATATCTTTGTATAAAAAGTAGGGAAGACTTTCTTCTCTCTCTAGGCCTGAAAAGAGTTTAAATAGCATCAGGCAGACTTGAAAGGTGGCAAGGAAATCCTGCTTTGCTCCTGATTCACCATACAGTCTCCAGAAACCCCCTCCTCAGTTCACAGCTGATTTATTACTCATAAAGAGAGGCTGTGGGGTTTCTAATTTTGTAAAACGTGTAATCCACTGAACACATTTTTCCCATTTTTACTTTAACCACCATCATTCAAAGGTCTCTCCTGGGCTCTCTACAAAGCAGTGAGGAGTGTTGGTGTGGAAAGTCTTCAGTCCTGAACCCATTTGTCACTACATGTTTGATTGTCAGCAAGTTACTCAATATCTCTAAGCCTATTTCCTTATCTGAAAATGAGCACAATGACACTACATACCTCATGGTTTCATTCACTGTAAGGATTAATTGAGATAATCACATGCAAAACACTTAAAAAGTGCTGAGGGATGGAATGATTTTCTCTGCTTCTTGATTCAAAAGCAAGCTCCCAAAGTTAAAGAATCAGTAGGGGGTAGGGAGGGGGAAGGCTCTGTGTGTGTGTGTAAAAACCCAGTATCGAACAATTAAAATATTTTAATACCCCCAACACTCACACAATTCTAATAGCTGGTATCTTTAGTGTTGCTGACAATTACTAATGAGTCTCACCAGATTGCTTTTATTGCTTATATCCACGTTGCTGAATTTATTTTTTTCTTTCCAAGATTTAACTTTAGCCAGACTGGTCTAAATGATAAAATTAACCTGATCATCTTACACAGTAGGGACTTGTCCTTGGAGAATGAGAGTGACCATTATTTATTTATTTATTTTTATTTTATTTTATTATTATTATTTTTTTGCGGTATGCGGGCCTCTCACTGTTGTGGCCTCTCCCGTTGCAGAGCACAGGCTCAGCAGCCATGGCTCACGGGCCCAGCCGCTCTGCAGCATGTGGGATCCTCCCGGACTGGGGCACGAACCCGTGTCCCCCGCACCTGCAGGCGGGCTCTCAACCACTGCGCCACCAGGGAAGCCCGAGAGTGACCATTTTTTAATAACAGAGGAAACAATCTTAAACTTAGCAAGGTGGGGGGGGTGACAGTTGAGCCAGGTGGAGGATACAGGTTCAGAGAGAGGAAGACCGCTCTGCCAAAGCTCTGAACCAATCAGTGGAAGTCCTTTGGGTCTTTACATTTCTGATGTAGAAATGATGACCCAGCTCTCTGGCCAGGTAGGCTGTGGACCACTGCAGAGGCTATGAGTGTCCCATCTCCCAGCAGGTACTCTGCAGACTATGGGATCTGGCTGTGGAGCTTGTGTTCATGAAGTACCTTCTGCAATCCAGCAGGTAGAAAGTAACACACAAAAACAGGAGACCAGGACTTGGGAATTGGGGCAGACACGCCCCTTACCCCTCCGTAACTTCCCTAGGCTGCAAAGGGAGGATGATGGATAAAAATAAGCAGGAAAGGGCTTTTTAAAATGGTATCTTAAAACTGAGGCTGAAACAAGCATGAGTCACTTTCCAACACCATAGAGAGTGTAATAAGAATCATCCTTACCCCCCCACTGAACTACAGATCTGCCTACAACATCTCATTTATCTATATACCTTTCCCCAATTTTAGTGATTTTAGGGAGGAGGGAGGGAGCTGTCACCACCAAGAAGGGTGAAGTGCTTTGTTGGGTTGAGGGGCCCCTGGCTGTCAGCCAAGGTCAGACATGACAAAAGGCACGGGAATGTCAAGGCAGCAGGATTGAGTGGAAGAAGGGTCAGATTCAGTGTTGGGAGACCCAGGTTCTACTCAAAATCCAGCTCTAATGGTGCCACTGGTGGAAAGTCAGGTGGAAAGACATGCTCAGTACTCCAGAGCAGTTAGTGTCCCCCTGCCCTCAAAAGGACCTATGATGGTATTAACTTAGTTGATGACCTGTCATTATTCCCCAGTGGAGAGCAGACTAGCTGGAGGATGGAGATTCTTTTCTCACTCATTAGTGTATCCTCTTTAGAGCAATGTATCAGTTAGCTTTTGCTGCATAAAAACTTCCACATCTTATGGCTTAAAACTAAAAACATTTATTATTTCTCATAATTCTGTGGATCATCTGAGCAATATTTATGGTCCGGGCCAGTTTGACTGGGGCTGTATATAGTCTAGGATACTTCACTCACGTGTCTGGAAGTCGGCAGGCTGGCTGTTCTGAGAGATGGGGCTCAACTGGGATGATTCATTTCTGCTCCACACGGTCTCTCCTCCAGCAGGCTAGCCCCGGCTTCTTCACTTGGTGCTCATATCTACACAGAGCATCACGATGAAAGTTCCAATGCATTAGCCATCACGAAACCTCTGCTTGCGTCACATTTACTAATGTGCCATTGGCCAAAGCAAGTTACAAGGCCAAGACAAGATTCAAGGGGTAGAGATATAGATTTCACTTCTTGATGGGAGCTGCAACGTCACATTGTCAAGAGGAATTTGTCGCCATTTTTGCAAACTATTACAAGAACTTTGAACTATGCTTGGTGTGTGGTAGGTAAGAAAGAACGCTTGTTGCAAGAATCAAGAGGTTAAAGAAAAAAAAGAATCAAGAGATAAATGAGGGCTTCCCTGGTGGCGCAGAGGTTGGGAGTCCACCTGTTGATGCAGGGGACACGGGTTTGTGTCCCGGTCTGGGAAGATCCCACATGCCGTGGGGCAGCTGGGCCCGTGAGCCATGGCCGCTGAGCCTGCACGTCCAGAGCCTGTGCTCCACAACGGGAGAGACCACAACAGTGAGAGGCCCATGTGCCGCAAAAAAAAAGAAAAAAAAAAAAAGAGAGAGATAAATAATGAAATAATCATTGTCCATCCCCACCCTACCCCCCACCCCCCGCCACTGGCACATCCATTTCTGTGACGACTGTCCTTTGTTGAGATCTTTGAACTGGGCCAAAACTTTATCCAGTTGTTTAGAAAGTTTATTGCCCTTGACTTAAATATGGTGGTTCCTTTCTGTCTAAGAGTTGCAGGTCACCATGGACCTGTGGATCCTATCCATCTTGACGCTGGAGCTCTGCACACCTTGCTGGATTATGGATTATGTCCCCACTCTTAATCTTTGCTCTTTAAACAGATCTGGAAAAGAGGACACCGTTTGTCTACCAAACCACCATCAGCCTTAGCTGGCTGCACCTCCTTCTGTCAGGTGCTGCCTCTTGGATGCCCCCTGGTGGCTTTATGGACTTTATGTTACTTCCTATTTTTGGCCACAGGATCTATATAATGAGGAGATTGGAGGGTATGTTTTGAAAGACACTGTTCCATTTGAAATATCCACGTGGGGTGGACATTTCTTCAATGAAGGACTTGTGGCCCCAGCTGCTGGGGGTGCTTCCCACAGAAAGCCTTCAGCTGGCAGTGAGTTTGGAAACTGCCTGGGTTCCTCACCCGAGGTGCATGGCAAGAACTGATTGATGTGGAGTGTGAAGGTCAGGCCATCGTAGCCCAACACAGACCCTCTCTGAAGGGTCATTCCAGTCCAAGAGCTCAGCTTCGCTCTTCCCTGGTGGCGCAGTGGTTGGGAGTCCGCCTGCCGATGCAGGGGACACGGGTTCGTGCCCCGGTCTGGGAGGATCCCACATGCCGCGGAGCGGCTGGGCCCGTGAGCCATGGCCGCTGAGCCTGCGCGTCCGGAGCCTGTGCTCTGCAACGGGAGAGGCCACAACAGTGAGAGGCCCGCGTACCGCAAAACAAACAAACAAACAAACAAAAAACTAGCCTCCTTTACAAGAATATACAATGGGAAAAAGACAGTCTCTTCAGCAAGTGGTGTTGGGAAAGTTGGACAGCCGCATGTAAATCAGTGAAGTTAGAACACACCCTCTCACCATATACAAAAATGAACTCAAAATGGCTTAAAGACTTAAATATAAGACATGACACCATAAAACTCCTAGAAGAGAACACAGGCAAAACATTCTCTGACATAAATCATACCAATGCTTTCTTAGGTCAGTCTCCCAAGGCAATAGAAATAAAAGCAAAAATAAACAAATGGGACCTGATCAAACTTATAAGCTTTTGCATGGCAAAGAAAACCATCAACAAAACAAAAAGACAACCTGTGGAATAGGAGAACATATTTGCAAATGATACAACTGACAAGAGCTTAATTTCCAAAATATACAAATGGCTCATACAACTCAACAACAGAAAACATAGAAAAAACTAATGCTAAGTCTGGCCCTAACTGTACTCAGGGTTCCAGGACAGGTGGCCTGACCTTAACTTGGGGGTTTTCTGGGGATAAGTGATAAAGAACATTTCCTTCCTCTGCTGCCTTGTGGGCTCTTGAGGAGAAAGCTCCCCATGAAATGGGTAAAGTTGTGACAGAAAATTCACAGGATGCCAGAACCAGACTTAGGCCTGCCCACAAACTGAAGGAGAAATCTCTGTTATAAGTGCTACCCACACTGTGCTTGATAACCATTCTCTCCTTTAACCCTCTCAACAACTCTAAGCAATAGGACTTATTCTCACCATTTTATCTATGGCTCAGAGGTGGGGAGAGCTTGCCCAAGGTCACACAGCTAACATGGAAGTCACAAAAGCAGGATGGGAATGAGTGTGTTTTTCTGTGATCTTAACTACAGGTTGTCCAGCATCCTAGAAGCCACCTAGTTCAACGTTCTCTCCCCTCCCATAAAATGCTTGAAGGTTTCCTCTTCCTTGTGTGTTACAATCTTTCCAACAGACAGTGGAAAATAGGTATTAGATGGAAATTAGCACATTTTGACTAACAATTTTATATTTAGAAGTTTACCTATAGGATATAATAGGGAGTTTTCAAACATGTATGTAAACTCAAGGGTACTCATTACAGCCTTAGTTATACTTGTAAAATTATAAGCAAGCTATTTGTCAAGTCATAATGCTAGGGAAATTAATGATGATACATTTATCCAATTGAATGGTATTCAGTTATACATGGTACTGTATACTGAAATTAATTGATATGAAAATTCAGGTTTTTCAAAAATTAATTTGTCCATCAGTTACTGAGTATCAACTATGTTTGAGGCATTAATATTGCATTTCATTGTATTTCATTCATATAAAATGATATATGTATGTGCTTGTTTGGGTACAATAAACCAATTTAATAGGAAAAATGTTCAAAAAAAAAGACTGGCCCCTGGGACTTCCCTGGCAGTCCAGTGGTTAGAACTCTGTGCTTCCACCGCAGGGGCATGGGTTCGATCCCTGGGGTTGGGAACTAAGATCACGCAAGCCTTGCAGTGCAGCCCCTTAAACCTTTTTTTTTTTTTAACATCTTTACTGGAGTATAATTGCTTTACATTGTTGTGTTAGTTGCTGCTGTATAACAAAGTGACTCAACTATAAGTATACATATATCCCCGTATCTCCTCCCTCTTCAGTCTGCCTCCCACCCTCCCTATCCCACCTCTCTAGGTGGACACAAAGCCCCAAGCTGATCTCCCTGGGCTATCTGGCTGCTTCCCACTAGCTATCAATTTTACATTTGGTAGTGTATATATGTCAGTGTTACTCTCTCACTTCGTCCCAGCTTACCCTTCCCCGTCCCCGTGTCCTCAAGTCCATTTTCTATGTCTCCATCTTCATTCCTGTCTTGCCCCTAGGTTCTTCAGAACCATTTTTTTTTAAGATTCCATATATATGTGTTAGCATACGGTGTTTTTCTCCTTCTGACTTACTTCACTCTGTATGAAAGACTCTAGGTCCATCCACCTCACTATAAATAACTCAATTTCGTTTCTTTTTATGGCTGAGTAATATTCCATTGTATATATGTGCCACATCTTCTTTATCCATTCATCTGTCGATGGACACTTAGGTTGCTTCCATGTCCTGGCTATTGTAAATAGTGCGGCCCCTTAAATCTTTAAGGACAGATGGCAGTTTATCTTCTTAAAAGACCTTTGTCAATAACACAGACTTCTTTAGAAATACCTTCTAAGATTCAACCATACTCATTCTCCAAAAAAAAAAAAAAAAAAAGCCCCTTCCCTCCTGTGACATTTAAGAGGCTGATAAAGTGAATGCCTCTTTTGTTCATTCACTCCTTTTGCAAACCTTCACTAAGCCCCTGGTGCCCAGGCTCGGTGTCAGGCTTGGGAAGATACAGAGTTGAATGAGGCCTGGTCATTGTCCTTGGGTTGCTCACAGTCTGGGCAGTTCGGCTGATCCAGGCTAGAATTAGCTAACTTTTTTACTGAGCAATTACCATGTGCCAGGTAACAATTACCACGTGTTAAGTGCTTTGCATGGATTACCTCAACTGATCCTTAACAATAATCATCTGAGGTAAAAACTATTATCCCCATTATACGGATGAGAAATTTGAAGCTAAGACAGGTTCAGTAACTTGTCCCATGCTACGTACACAGCTAGTAAGTTGTAGCACTGGGATTTTAACTCAGGTCTATCTGACTCCAAAACCAGTGCTCGTTTCCACAATGTTCTACTGACCAGGTCAATGTCAAACCTGGGATTCTTTGATTCTGCTGGCAAGGGCTTGATCTGCATTCTTCAGTGGAGGTGGATAATGCTTTATAGGTGTCCTCACTGGCAATGTCCTTTCTCCAAGGACTAACTCAGATGTCACCTCTAACACAAGCCTTCCCCGTTTTCTCCATCTGGAAAGAACACCTTCCTCTTCTAAACCCTTATAGAACACTGACTTCACCACCCAAGTCATTCTGTTATTTCAGTTTTGTGTGCACATCTCTTCCTCCCTGGGCTGCGAGAGCCTTAGAGGCAGGGACGTGAATGATGTCACGTGCTCACTGCTGTAGCCCCACGATGCCCAGGTGCTCAGTAATGTTGAGTAAATGGACCCCTAAAGAGTTATGCTTAGGATTTAAAAATTATCTTTAAGGAGCATTATTTTTTGCCACCAACACAACTTCTCTAAACCTCACTTTGCCTGTCTGTCAAGATTTAGCTCCTGGAGTTACTGGAAAGAAGAAGGAAAAAGTTCCCATAAAAGTCTCCAGGTGCAAGATCTCAGGCCCAGGAGCTCCTGTCAGGGAGGTAAGGAAACTTATGAGATCCCGCTGACCTCCTCCAGGCAGGAGGAGACCTGGTGGAGATGCTGCTAGACCCTTCCTGGGGGCCACTGGAGCATTCCCTGGGCTGCACCATCCAGGGCCTGGCAGCTGAAGGAGGTGCCTCCCGCCCAAGGCAGGCAGACACCTCACTCTGGTGCTCAAGCACCGTGTGGGTGAGGGGCTGGGAGTGGTCATGGCTTTGGCAGGGGTTAAGCAAGCACAGGTTTGGCATGCAGGAGCTGCAAGGCCAGCTCTCAGCTGCTTGAGCCATAGAAGGCTCAGGAGCTTAAATACTGCACTTCCTACCTCGCCTGTTGTGATGCAGGCTCTGCTCCTTGGGAAGAACAAATGGCCAAAAGTATGAATGGATGGATAGATGGGCTTCTCCCACCCTCAACACAGAGACGCCTCACAGTTGCTCTACGAGTCTGTTCTTTCACTTCCTGCTTCTGGCCACAGATACTGATAAAGTACCCCCATGCTGGCCACTCCGCTGGGTGCTGGGGACCCACCCGGGCCAGGGTGCAGTCCCTGCCTTCCATGAGCTTAGCTGGAAATCATGAATATCAATCAGGGTTTCCCATAAATAAAACTAAAAAAATTTCAACTGTGATAAGCGCTCTGAAGGAAAATTTAGCAAGGCTGAGTGTAACAAAAGCAGTTACTCTTATAAAGGGGATCAGGAAGGTTTTCCTGAGGAAGAGGGAAGTCCCCTGCACAGCAATGTTCTCTTCGCCTTGCTGCTCTAACAACATGTGGCTTCCCCCTGGGGTCACTGCTTCCTCTGCAGGCCTCTAAGAGAGGGCTGCTTTCCTCTCTCCTCTCTAAGACAGCTCCCTTGGAACACATGGCAGCAGTCTGCAGCACCTCTGCTTGCTGCGGCATGCACAGCCCTCAGGGCTGCCCCCTCTTCCACTTAACACCCTCTTTCTTTCTCCCTTTCTTGCCCTCTCTCTCTCCCTCCACCATTTCCCTATGGTCATTCTTGATTAGTTCAACCTCATAAAGGAATCACTCGTACTCCAGCCTCTTACGTCCTTGACCACCTTTTCTTCCAGTCTGTCCTCCACACACCGACTCCCACCATCATACCCCAGACCCTGTCATTATCAAAACCTGCACCACTATTTTAAAAAAAGTTTTATTGAAGTATGGTTGATTTACAGTGTTGTGTTCCTACACCACTTTCAAAGTCTCTATTTCAAGTATCCCATTCTCTGGGTGCCTCACCAACACCTACTGGTCCATCTCACATCCACTAATTTGCAGACCCTACCAGGTCTTTGACCACGTCAGGTCCTCCAGTCCACTGATGCTGCTCTGAGACCCATCCACTGCTCTTCACCCCCTCATAGCTTCATTCCCCTTTTTACCCAGTGACTGGTCAGTTGTGGAGTCTCCCTGCCATACACTCTCATCCCTCTTGTCCCTCTCCTTGTATTGTATCCACCTTCCAAAGCCACAACGCTGACCGGATGCACCTTTGCCTCTACTTTGAGACTACACCTAAGTAGCTGAATGTGGCTAGAGAACAAGAGCCGGATTTGCCAACCCGTCACATTTTAAATTTATGAAAACCTCAGGTGGGTCCTAGCACCGCAGGGAAAATCTACTCTGTCTTATTTATGTTATTCTTCCACTCTTTAAGAGGACTATTTCCTACCTCTTCTCTCTATTCAAACCTCCATTACTCTCCGCTTTTCACTGTCAGCGGATGGCATTGTTCTCATTTCATTGAGAAAACAGAAGCAATCAAAAGAGAAGTTCCTTATCCTCCAGCCACTAAATCTATCCACTGACCTGTGTCTGAATCCATATACTAGGCTTTTTCTCCCATGAAAGTGGCTGAGCCATCCTCATCCTAAGTCCCTTTATCTTGAGCACTGGATCTCACCCCCTTTCCTTCACCTAGTCAAGAGCCTTCCTCCTGCAATGATCCTTCCCTCTCTCTTGCATCATCAGCCCTTCCCTTTCTACTGCATCATTCCCATGAACATATAAACATACCATAGCACCTTTAATCTCTCATCTCTCTGCTCCCTTTCACAGCAAAACTCCTTAAAAGAGTTGTCTCTATTCACTCCAATTTCTCATTTTCCATTCTCTTGAATCTACCTCAGCTGACTTTCATCCGTATTATTTAACTGAAACTGCTCTTGCCAGTGGCAACGATGGTTCCTGTCGCTAAATCCAATGGCTAAAACTTAGCCCTCTTCTCACTTGTCTTGACAGGAGTAGACATTTCAGTCCCCACCCCCCTTTTCTTTTGGCCATGCCACATGTCACGTGGGATCTTAGTTCCCCAACCAGGGATCAGGGATCAAACCTACGCACCCTGCAGTGGAAGCGCAGAGTCTTAACCCCTGGACCACCAGGGAAGTCCTCAGTCCTTTTTACACTCACTATTTTCACCGCTGTGGTGATAGACTCTAAGATTCCACCTCCTTTGATATTTATGGTATTCATGCCCTTGTTTATCTCCTCCTCTTGTATGTGGGTGGGACCTATGCTTGCTTCTAACCAACAGAATGTGGCAAAGATGATGTAATGTCACTTTCATGATTACATCATCATATAAGGTCTTGTTTTACTAGCAGACTCTAGACACTTCAAAGTTAGTTGGCTTTAAAGAAGTAAGTGGTCATGTTAGGAGGCCCATATGGTTAGGAGCTGAGGGCCAGAAAGAAGCTGACAGCCAGCAAGAAGCTGGGGCCCTCAGTCCTACAACAGCAAAGGAATTAGTTGTGCCAGAAACCTGAGCGAGCTTGGAGGAATATTATTTTCCAGTTGTGCCTCCAGATGAGACTATAGCTCAGCCAACACGTAGTTGCAGCCTGTGAGCCCCTATAAGCTTAGGACCCAGTTAAGCCATGCCTGAACTTCTGACACAGAGAAACTGAGAAAATAAATGTATGTCACTTTAAGCCACTAAGTTTGTGGTAATTTATTTATTTATTTATTTATTTATTTTTAATTAATTAATTAATTTATTTAGGCTGCATTGGGTCTTCGTTGCTGCGCACGGGCTCTCCCTAGCTGCAGTGAGCGGGGTGGGCCACTCTTTGTTTTGGTGCATGTGCCTCTCACTGCGGTGGCCTCTCTCGTTACAGAGCACGGCCTCCAGGTACATGGGCTTCAGTAGTTGCAGCACGCAGGCTCAGTAGTTGCGGCCAGGAGGCTCTAGGGCGCAGGCTCAACAGTTGTGGTGCACGGGCCCAGTTGCTCCACGGCATGTGGGATCCTCCCGGACCAGGGCTGGAACCCATGTCCCCTGCACTGGCAGGCGGACTCCCAACCACTGCACCACCAGGGAAGTCCCTGTGGTAATTTATTACACAGCAATAGGAAACTAATATAACCACTCATCTTTTATATGGTTATGTTTTTTCCATAGTGGCATCTTATACTGTATTTTTAAAAACCCAGACACAAGTTATTTGCATATTAAACAGGTACCATTCTGTACCTTCGTATGGCAAATCGTGACCATGGAACCCTAGGGTCTAAGTGAGGGGTCAGAAGAGAATCCAAAGGTTCTCACACTTCTTACCAAGTGTGACCCTGACCAAACACCTTTGTCTCTCTGAGGTTCAATTTCCCATATATAAAACGTATGGGAGATTTCCCTGGCAGTCCAGTGGTTAGGACTTGCACTGCCGTGGCCTGGGGTTCAATCCCTGGTCAGGGAACTAAGATCCCGCAAGCCAAGTGGTGTGGCTAAGAAAAAAAGAAAGAAAAAGAAAAAAAAATGAATGGGTTGCAGCAGACCATCTCAAAGAAACTGTAAAGTGTAATATATAATGATTCTGTGGCTGACTGAGGGCCTATCCAGTCTTCTTTGGAGGGAGGGATGTTGCTGAAGCAGGGAAAAGAAGGACTCACAGAGCTGAAAGATTTGGGAGATGAATTTCTTCCCCTATTAATTTCATCGGTGAGAAACTGAAGCCCAGAAGAAAGGAACTTGCTAGTACATGGCAGAGCTAGCCTCAGCCCTTTCCTTTGGGCTCCTACATCAGTGTTTTTTTGGCAACAGGAGGCACTTCTCTCTTCTAAGCTCTCCCAGGTCCTTTGTTACCGTTGTGAGGTAAACCCAAGGTCTGCCTGCCTTACGGGGGCTTAGTGGGTTTGCTCCCGATCTCTTAGAGGGCTTGGTCCCAATCCGAGGAATATTCCTCACCCAATGCTGCCTTTTCCTGCCTTATTTCAGGAGGACCTACCAGTTGGCGCTGTCTTATGCCGAGACTGAGATCAAGGAAGCTGTTGGCTGAGTAAGAGGTTAGGGGAGGATCTGTGGGTACGATGGAAGCTGTAAGTTGGTTTCAGGTAGACTGGAAGCTAGAGCTTTGGAGAACCTGAGCCCAGTAAGCTCTCGGAGGCTTCCTGCCACACACTCTTACTTAAAAAATTAATATTCACGTGGCTTCCCGGGTGGCACAGTGGTTAAGAATCCGCCTGCCAGTGCAGGGGACACGGGTTTGAGCCCTGGTCCAGGAAGACCCCACATGCCGCGGAGCAGCTAAGCCCGTGCGCCACAACTACTGAGCCTGCGCTCTAGAGCCCGCGAGCCACAACTAATGAAGCCCGCGTGCCTAGAGCCCGTGCTCCGCCAACAAGAGAACCCACCACAGGGAGAAGTCTGTGCACCGCAACACAGAGTAGCCCCCGCTCACAACTAGAGAAAGCCCGTGCACAGCAACAAAGACCCAACGCAGACAAAAAAAAAAAAAATTAATATGCACATTTTAAAAAAGACATCCATAGTTAAATCCTTAATTTTTTTAATCAAAGGATTTATAATTAAAGCTAGAGTCTCCTTATCTGGCCCTCTCCATTCCTCTTTCTGGGGCTAGCCTTTTTTTTGAAATTGGTTTTTTGTTTTAGTTCTTCAGTTCTCCATCTCATTGTATAATACACTTTAATGATATTTCTCAACTAATCAACATGTTGTTAGATGAAAATTTGTACCTGTCCATCTCCCCCACTCCTCCTGTCAATATAATTATTTCACTTTTAGTTCTTTTTTACTTATCTTTGTACTTTTAAAAATTATATAAGCATAAAGATAAACTTCTTATAAATTTTAAAGAGTATTTGTGTTAGTTTCCTATTGCTGCTTTAGCAAATTACCACACATTTTGTGGATAAAACAAGAGAAATTTGTTATCTTACAGTGCTGGAGGTCAGAAGTCCTAAAATCAAGATGTTGGCAGGGCTGTGTTTTTTTCTGGAGGCTCTAGGGAGAATCCCCTTCCTTGCTTTTCCAGCTTCTAAAGGCCTCCCGCACTCCCTTGGCTTGTGGATCCTTCTCCATCTCCAAAGCCAGTAGAGTAGCATCTTCTCTTCTCTGACCTTTCTGCTTCCCTCCTATAAGAACCCTTGTGATTACATTAGGCCCGACTGGGATAATCCAGTATAATCTCCTCTTGTCAGTATCTTTAACCTAAACACATCTGCAAAGTCTCTTTGGCCATCTAAGGTATCATGTTCACAGGCTGTGGGGATTAGGACCTGGAGAACTTTGGGGGCCATTATTCTGCCTACTCCACCATACATCCCAGTTTACCTGGAACAGTCCCACTATATGCCTGGTGTCCTGGTGTAACTATTAACACAGCTCCCATTGTAAAGCAATTATACTCCAATAAAGATGTTTAAAAAAAATTAATACAGCCCCTTTTATTCTCAAAAGTGTCTCCACTTGAACAAAAAATTATAACACCCCACTTATCCAATGTTTCCCAATCTCTTTTATACCATAACACATGTGGAAAATGATAACATTTTATAGATCCTTAAGATAAAAGAACAAGCCTATTCATGACTAGAGGTAATTGTCTCAGAAGCTCTGGCTACGTTAGGACCCAGCTGGCTGCTCCAAGGGGCAAAAGTATCAACATCTCAGCACCCCTATAACCCACTTATGGTACGCCATTGGCCACTGCATACCACTGGAAAGTCTTCCTTACACTAAAGCAATATAGTATGTTTTAAAGCCTGTTCTTCTGATATGCTCCTGTGTGAGCAGCATTTAATTCCAAGGAGTGTACCCGGGTTCTCATACACATGCCCTGACGCTCCTGTCATTGCAGTCCTGCCTGCAGGTTAGTTCAGGTTGTCAGACTGCTGGCATCTCTTCCCATATGCCTTCTGGTTCTGTGTCCCTGCAGAATTCCCCATCCCTCGTGCATTCTCCCAGGCATCAAGAGTGTTGGTGTTGGTGGCAGAGAGGTCCCATTGGATTCTCTGGATGGGCTTTTTAGACAGCTTGCAAAATTCTTCTCTGGGTCTTCAGAGTGCATATGTCTCTTAACTTTGTAACACATTTTTTTTCTTTAAACATACTTCATTTACCACAAAGCCATTAGTGGTAAAACATTTTAGCATCATTACCTCCTTTCTAATCATCAAAAGTAACAAGAGCTTGGCTCAGAAGCACATTATAGTGTAGATACGGCACCAGCACTTTTCCTAGTATCTGAGCTGCTGTTTGTTCCCTTAGTGGGGTCCTTGCGTTAACGGCTGCTTTTCATTTCAACCATGTTGCTAATTTACTGAACAGGATGCACCTTCCTTGGTCATCAGCATGTTACATAATGATGGTGTTTGGCTTTCTTTATAACATTTCTAATTTCTATAGCCATTTCTAATTTCCATTCCCAAATTAAGAATTTTTTTTTTTTTTTTGCGCAGGCGGGCCTCTCACTGTTGTGGCCTCTCCCGTTGCGGAGCACAGGCTCTGGACGCACAGGCTCAGCGGCCATGGCTCAGGGGCCCAGCTGCTCCACAGCATGTGGGATCTTCCCAGACCAGGGCACGAACCCGTGTCCCCTGCATCGGCAGGCGGACTCTCAACCACTGCGCCACCAGGGAAGCCCCCAAATTAAGAATTTTTAAGTGAATTTTGGCACTGTGCCACTTAATGAATTCTTGAATTATACTGTTATGGCTTACAGAATATTTTAAATTACACTAACAAAGAATGCTTATACTACAGATAATTACTCAATCCACCCATAGAAGTTCCATGTGAACAACGGCATTTCTCTCTGGTTTCTGACAAAAATGGGTGGGCACTTCTGTGTCCCAGCCAAAGAGTAGCACACTTTACAGTTCACTCTTTTGAACATCAGTCAGGCTATTATGAGATACCTCGTGAAAGTTTAAATTTGGGTAGGATTCTAAATACTCTAAATTCTGCATACAAAGTAGGACTTCATTAACATTTTTATATCACACCATCTTAAATACATGTAATGCAGCTATGTATACAGAGACTGTGTTGTGTACCCTGGGTGTTTTTGTTTCTTCCTTAACCAAATGTGCTCATTTTACGTGTGCTATTTTGTAACCTCCATGTGTGTGGGGGCCAAGGGCTGGGAAGCCAGAACCAAGAGACACATGACGTGTGTGACTCTGGGTGCGTTGCCCCTCCTCTCTAGGCCTCAGTTTCTCCACTAAGGATGAGAGGTTGGACTCACTGACCCAAGAGGGGCTTTCCAGCTCTAATAATCTAGAGTTAAAGGAGGCTCCCTGGAAGAATCCCTCATTCTCTTTATGTCTAGGGATGTAAATAGAAGAAAAAGAGAACAAAGGGGAAGAAACAGCTACAAGAAAAAACCGGAAAGGAACAGATACGTGTTGGTAAAAGAAGGGAAAAGGAAAGCAGCAGCAAAATTCCTAGACTCACAAAGTGTGAGTATGGACTTCATTTATTAAAAAATAGGTTTCAATTCACAATGTTTTTTAAGAACACTGGCTGTGGAGTTATAGAGTTTGACTCCTGGCTTTATCACTTATATTCTTGTGTGACTTTGGGCATAGTTTTCCTGTCTTCTTGCCTCAGTTTCATCTATTAAGTGGAATGAAAAATAACGACCTCATAGGATCTCAGGGGGTAGTAAATGAGTTTGTAAAGCACATAGCACTCAGTGAATCAGAGATCTTACTGTCATTGTCATCACTTTTCCTGGAGTCCCCCTGAGACAGCGGGGACAGGAATTCTCCTTCCTTTAAGGTGTTTGTAGGTCGCCCTTCCCCCTCCCATCCTCATGAGGCCAAACAACTCCCAGTTCCTGAGTGAAGAACCCAGAGAGGCGAAGCAGGCATGTTCCCCCCATGCTAACCAGGTCTGTCCTTTCACTGGATGTGGACAGTGAGAGTAATGAGAATCACCTCTTGTGTGGGTATATTGATCAGTACAGTGTGCCAAGTGCTCTGAAACCCATCAGACCCTCTTCTGGCTGAGAGATGAGGAGGCAGAGGCTCAGGGAGGTTAAGCCCCAAGAGGTCACGTCATGTGTCCAGGGGTATAGGAGGCTGGGAAGCTGTATCTCAACACTTTTGCCCCAGTACCCATAACCTGGGGAGGCGTTCGCTCAGCTTCTCCGGGGAGGCTGGGGTCCTGCGTGTTCTCTGCCCTTTGATGGCATTCCCCACCCTCCTGCTTCACTAACTGTGGGTGCTGCTGAGTGGTGGGTGCGGTGAGATGGTCAAGTATGTGGTCACTGGCATTCTGGCTTCAGCAATGATCAGCCGCGTGACCTTGAGTGTTTTAAATCTTTCTAAAGCCCACTTTCCTCATCTGCAAAATGGGGATAATGCCTTATGCCTAGAATGAGAAGCTGAGACAGGGTTTCTTGAGAAAGTGATTTACTAAGGGAATGTTCTCAGGAGAAGGGGTGTGAGGGAAGCAGAAGGGAAGAAAAAGGGAAAAGCTAAGTGAGGATGCAGTCTCAGGTGGAGACTAGCTTCAGCCTGATCCCACAGGGAGCTCTGGAGCACAAGTTGCATCATAAGCTGATCCCACCTTAAAGTCAGGGGACTGGTCTTTGGTTCCCATCCCCCTTAAGTAATTGGCTGTGGACTGCACTTCCCCCATCTGTCATAGAGTGTGAAGGAAATGGATCGGGAACACAAGGGATCCTGAAAGAAGAGATGGAGAGAAAAAGGGGAAATTGAGCAGGACTCATATGACATACACAATCAATAAACATATACCCTCTCCTTTTTATACAAAAGGCTGTATCACCATTCTCTTCATTTTTTCCCTTAGGAATATAACTGGAATTTGCTTCAAAATAATTTAGGGTGAAGGGGCATTAGGTGGGAATAGATAATCGGGGTGGTGGTGGTGGTGGTGATGGTACTGGGTTGGGATACAGATAAATAATGTTGGCCAAGAACTCTCTCCAAACAGAGTTGGTTTCACTCCCAGCAGCCAATCAAATCTGCTCTTTTGAACACCATCAATGGTCATTCTTTACTAAACACAATGGTCTGTTTTCAGTCCTCTTCTTATGTGAACAAGCAGTAGCATTTGACATGGGTAGTCTCTCCCCTCCTTGAAAAACTTTCTTCACTTGGCTTCCAGGACACCACCACTTCTGGTTTGCCTCCCAGCTCAGTGACCATGCCTTCATGGTTCCTTCTGCTCATTCCTAGTCATCTTTCTATGCTCTCCTAGGCTTGATTTTTGGATTTCCTCCCATAGTTTTCTGCACTCACTTCCCTGGTGATCTCATCTAGTCTCTTTGCTTAACTACCATAAATATGCTGACAATGGCCAATTTTTTATCTCTAGGCTGGACCTCTCTCCTCTCCACAATCATCCCAATGCCTACCTGACCTCTTCCCTTGGATGTCTAACAGGCGCTTCACACACAACAGTCTCCCCTTGCTCCCCACCAAAACCTGCCCCTGCCATTGTCTTTCTGTTCTAGTAAAAGGCAACTCTATCTTTCCTGTTGCTCAGGCCAAAGTGTTTGGCTCCTCCCTCTCATACTCCACTTCCAGTCCATCAGTGTGTCCAACCTACGATAAAATTATTTTCAGAAACTGACCACCTTCACTGCTGTCACTCTTGTCAAGTCATCACAATCTTATCCTGGCTTACTACAACTGCCTCCCAACAGGTCCCACTGTTTCTGCCCTTGCGTATATCAACCCAATAGACAAAGCATCCTTTTAAACCCTAATCAGATCATGGCACTCCTCTGCTGAAACTTCTCCAGTATCTTCCCATCTCACTCAGAATAAAAGCCAAAGCCCTTAAAGTGGCTCACAGAGCACTATACAATTTTCACCCATTTATTGTTGCTCTGACCTAATCTACTTCTCTTTCCCTAGCTCTCTTTGCTCCAGCCACAGTGACCTTCCTTGTCATTCTTCAAACGGATGAGGTGCAGTCCCACCCCAGGACCTTAGCATATGCTATTCCCTCTGCCCAGAATGCTCTTCCCAGTGTTCACATGGCCTGTTTCTTCACCTATTTCAGGTCTTTATTTACATTTCACCTTCTCAGTGAGACCTTTCTTGACTATTTAAAAAGGTTGCAATCCCTTCCCTCTGCCTCCAGACTCCTTCTTCCACTTTCCTGATTTATTTTTCTCCATAGCAGATACACCGCTGACATATGTATATTAATTAGTTATTCTTAGTTATTTCTGTTGCCTGTCTCCTCCCACTAAAATATAAACTGCACAAGAGCAGGGGTTTTTGTCTATTTTGTTCACTGTTGTATCCCTAGAGCCTGGCACAATGATACTCAATAAATACTTATTGATAAAAATATGAACACATTTCCTCATCCTTATCTTCTTACTGTTCTATTTGATTCTTAATTTGTTATTATATTTTAAATTTCCAAATTTTAATTTAAAATTAATTTTTAAATATAAAATTTATAATTTTTATTTTTCCTCAGAATATTCTTTTTTAAAGCATATTGTTTTTATTTCATGATTGCAACATCTTATCTCTCTGAGGTTTCTTAGGGCAGCGTTTCTCCAACATGAGGGAACATCAGAATCACCTGGAGGTCTTATTGAAACAGATTGCTGGGCCCCACCTCTGGAGTTTCTGATGCAGATTCTGGAGTGGGACCCCAGAATCTGCATTTCCAGTAAGTTCCCAGGGGATGCTGATACTGCTGGCCCAGGGACCCCAGTTTGTTTTTTTATGTTTTGCATAGTTTCGTCCAAGGTGCTTTCATATGTTTGTGCATTCCAAGGTGCTTTCATGTGTTTGTGCATTTGATTCTTCTTCTTAGAGGCTTTTCTCAGATGTCTGGTAATCTCTTTAAAATTTTAAAATTAACCTTTTAAATACAATAAAGTTCATATATTTTAATTGTCCAGGTAATGGCTTTTAAGTTTAAGCCTATGTAGCCATCATCCCAATCAAGATGTAGAATTTTAGCACTGCCCTGGAAAGCTCTCAAGTCCCTTTGCTGTAAGTCCGCACCCCACACATCCCAAGCAACCACTGATCAGTTTTCTGTCACTAGATTAGTTTTTGCTCATTCTATATATTTGTATTAATTGAATCATGTAGCATGTAGCCTCTTGTGTCTAGCTTCTTTCACTTAGCATAATGAAATTCATCCTTATCAGTAGTTCCTTCCTGCTATATATGCCACGATTTGTTTATCAATTCATCTGTTGATGAATATTTAAGTTGTTACTAATTTAGCTTTATTAAGCTGCTTGCTGTGAACCTGTGAGTACAAGTCTTTGTATGGATCACAGCCAGGACTAGGGTGAGGCAAGCCGGGAAACCTAGTTCACAAAATTTAAGAAGGCCCTCACTCTTGTGTACCTATAAGTGCCAACTGTGTACTTGCACAACCCTCATACGGAGCCCTTCCTTAAATTTTCCACCCAAGGCACCAGGCTCTGGGCCTGGTGTGGATATGCTTCTATTTTTCTTGGGTAAAGAGTGAAATTGCTCCATCATAGGATAGGTATGCATTTAACTTCATAAAAAACTGCCAATGAGTTTTCCAAAGTGGCTGCACCATTGTACACTCCCACCAGCAAGGGATGAGAGTCCCAGTTGCTCCACATCCTCACCAACACATGTATTTCCACTATTTTCTTCTCTGTTGCCACAGATGGACTGCTGCAAATATGGCTCACCCATGCAGTTCTTTCTGTCATCCTCATCTCTTTGGCTTTCCTGATCCAAATGAGATTCAGGAGAGTTTTTGTTGTTAGTCTTGCTGAACTGTCCATGAGCGCTGTTTCAAACAAAGGCAATATAAGCTGTGCAGCTCTGAGTGAGCTCTTCACCTTCAGAAAGAGTTTTTATTGATGCTTTTCTGAGATCTGCCCTCTCCCCTAACCCCCCACCCTGGGTCCCCTCACTCCTCTCCGAGTTTCTTCTCCTTTCTCCTGCACAGCTTGTCTGATCTCAGCTGCTTTTGTTGGTCCTTACACATATTTTGGTAACTATGGATTATATTTCTCTTCTGGCTTTGCTGTAAATAGAATTTGCAGTTTTTTCCTTTTTGCTTTTGTATAGTTTCTAAGAGTAAAAGTCAAAGTGGTTATTTACACAACCATTTTGCACTAGAAATCTTTATATTTCTGAGTAAACAGTGGGAGCAGAGGTGGAGATCTGCATATTGGGGAAAAGTTATCTGGGAAAGATAAGGAGATGTTATTGTATGCTAGTTTCTAATTAGGGCTGCAAAATGATAAGGCTGATAGAGTCCTAACAGTATCTGAAAATTGTGCAGCCTTTTTTCAAGGGTCTCTCTAATAAAGGTGTAGTGGTCACCACAGAAGTAAAAACATCAGTGCATCCCAGGGGCAGATGGGGAAGGCAAAATCCCACCTGCATCAGTAATTCCAATAGGGAGCTATGTGGTTCTCACAAGCTCTGCCTTTCTGGGGTAAAACATTAGGAGGAGCCACAGAATCAATGAAATTTGAGGTCAGGAGGTGACCTAAAGGGGGCATTCCTGGACTTGGACTCAGCAGCATTCCTCATGGCACTGAGCAGTCAATGAACTGGGGACTTCTACCAGGGATGGGATGAATTCATTCATCCTCATATTTTGACTGAGCATGAATCTACCTTCTTTTCTCTTTCCCTGCTGAAATGAATCAACTGGAGTAGATTTTTAAAAATATATATATAGGTTATGGAACATATAGAGATTTTAAACATATATACATAAAGTAATGTATGTTTATGAAATAATTTAAACAGTACAGACAGTGAAGAATAAAAGTCTTAAGCAAAACAGTAAGTACTGGTATTCATGATTCTAAATTTTAACACCACACATCTGTACATGCTTATATATAGATACTTCTATAAATACATGGCATAGGGTTTGGAAAACAATACTCAAATGCTGGTAACTGTAAATCTTTGGAGAGGAGAGTGAATTTGGGAGAAGAGAAATTTTCACTGTTTATAATACTTATATATTGCCTAACATTTTTTTTTCTTGCTGCGTTGGGTTTTTGTTGCTGTGTGCGGGCTTTCTCTAGTTGCAGTTGAGTGGGGGCTACTCTTTGTTGCGGTGCACGGGCTTCAGTAGTTGTGGCACGTGGGCTCAGTAGTTGTGGCTCACGGGCTTAGTTGCTCTGCGGCATGTGGCATCTTCCCAGACCAGAGCTCGAACTCGTGTCCCCTGCATTGGCAGGTGGATTCTTAACCACTGTGCCACCAGGGAAGTCCATGTTCATTATCTTGATTGTGGTGATGGTTTCACAGGTGAATATATATGTTGAAAGTTATCAAATTATACACTTTAATTATGTGTAGTTTATGGTATATAAATTAAACCAAAATAAAGCTGTTAAAATATTCAGTAAAAATTATATAATGCAGTAACATATTCCTATTAGAAATGTTACACAAGAATTTCCCTGGTGGCACAGTGGTTAAGAGTTGGCCTGCCAATGCAGGGGACATGGGTTCAATCCCTGGTCCAGGAAGATCCCACAGGCCACGGAGCAAGTAAGCCCGTGCGCCACAACTACTGAGTCTGCGCTCTGGAGACTGTGAGCCACAACTACTGAAGCCTGAACGCCTAGAGCCCATGCTCTGCAACAAGAGCAGCCACAGCAAGTAAAAGCCCGCGCACCACAACGAGGATTAGCCTCCCCCGCTCGCGGCAACTAGAGAAAGCTGGTGTGCAGCAATGAAGACCCAACACAGACAAAAATAAATAAATAAAGTTATATTTTAAAAAAATTTTAAAAAGATAATGAATATATTTGTCACCTTGAAAGTTTCCTTATGTCCCTTTATAATCACTCCCTCCTCTCCTGATCTCCTCAGCCATTCCCAGACAACCACTGATGTGTTTTCTGTCGGTGTAGATTATTTTAAAATTTCTAGAATATTATATAAACAAGAATTTTTTTTCTGGCTTCTTTCACTCAGCATAATTAAGATGTATCCATTCTGTACCTGTTTCAGTAGCTTTTTTTTTTTTTTGCTGTGTAATTTTTTTTTTTTTTTTTTTTTTTTTTTTTTTGCGGTACGCGGGCCTCTCACTGTTGTGGCCTCTTCCGCTGCGGAGCACAGGCTCCGGACGCGCAGGCTCAGCGGCCATGGCTCACGGGCCCAGCCGCTCCGCGGCATGTGGGATCCTCCCGGACCGGGGCACAAACCCGTGTCAATTGACAGGCGGACTCTCAACCACTGCGCCACCAGGGAAGCCCGCTGCGTAATTTTTAAAAGTAAAATCTGCTAGGAGGAGGGAAGAGGAGCGTAGATAAGACATACACCCCCTGTTGCCATTCAAAAATGTCATTTACATTTTTAAAACATATTAAAAAGAGGGTATTGACTTACCTCACTGCACCATTTCCGGTCGCAACCACACGTCTGGGCAAACGTTTAAAAGTATGACGAAAGTTTTGAAAAGATGCATTATTTCTCGATTATTAAGCGCAACATATGCTCGGTGAGACGTGTTAACGTACGGCTAGCGTAAAACTGAGCCACCTTTCACAAGCCCACAGCTCAGGGGACCGCACTCTCCAACTCTGAATTCGCGGCCGCGCCTGAATCTTCGACGCCCGGCTCAGGCCCAGCTCCCGCGAGAACCGTCCTTCCCGCAGAGGCAGCTCCCGTCGCCAGGTGGTGCTGCGAAGTCGAGCCCCCGAGCCTCGCGATAGGGGAGGAGCAGCGGCGCGCGGGAGCATGTGACCCGGGCCTCGGGTTTGGGAGCCTGGATCACGTGATGGCGCCCGGAAGCGGCTGCCAGGGCAGCGGAGGGTGGGGATGGCTAGGGCTCCGAGCTGAGGCAGGGAGTGGTGGGCTGCTGCCCTGAAGCTGGAGCCAGAGCCGGAGTCGGAACCCGAGCGGTGAGTCCGCGCGCTGATGGCCTGGGGCTGGCGGCGGGTCGTCGCCTTCTGCTGTACCCACGTCTCCTTCCTCCGGGCTCAGCGGATGCTCCGGGTCAGGCACCGACCGGCTTAGACTGCGGGTCCGATTCTCCTCGGTTTCCCGGTCGCAGCTGCGGTGCGATGCGGGCACTCCTCCTGGATGAGGGGAGGTGGAGAATCCCTAGTCCTTCGCGCTGCCTCCCTTGACCTCCCCGACCTGTTTGACAGGTGTAGAAGCTGAGGTCCCGAGACGGGAAGAATCACCGAAATGACCAGCTAGGGCTTCTGTTGCGCTTTCTAAAGGGGTCCGGACATCGCGGGCAGGTGACCCGCCAGCTGCGGGAACCCTGCTTGGGACTTGATAATAGCGGGTCTTTGGGTCATAGAATACCGAAACTACCAGGATTCTGCGAAATTATCTTTGGCAACCCCTTTCTAGAGCTGTGGGGAAATCGAGGTCCAAGAAGCGGTAGGGATTGCCTAAGGTCATCCAGTGAGTTAGTCGCAACCCTGCGACTAGAATCCAAGCCTCCCTGAGCTCCAGTGGCTCTTTGCTTTTCACCACACTGCCTCCTGCAGAAAACTTGACAGGTGAAAAAGCACGCTTTTCCTGTCCTCTTTTCTTTCATTCCTCTCTCTTTTTTAGCTCTGCATTCTCCATCGCCGCCGGGATCGGCTTGGCTCTGGGTGTGGTTCCCTGATTCAGTGTTCACCGATTTTTCTGCAGACTCATCATTCTGTAGGTTTTGTTTCTAACCGTTCTGCAATTTTGTGTAAGTCATACCAAAATATGAAATAAGAAGCAGAGTATACTCCTGGGAGGGTAGGTGGCTCCCAGCTGAGGTGGTGAAGAGCCCTAATATTAACTTGAAGAATGTCAAGACCTTTGCTTTATTTTTAATATAGCTTGTTAGATTTGGGGAATGCTGGTCATTCGGATGGATGTTTTGCAGTTATTTGAGGCTTGCCGAAAGAAGATAGCAGCGTGGTGTAATGGAAAGAACTGAGACTGGGGAATCAGGAGATTTTGTTCTAGTTCTGACACTTGCTTTGCAACCTTGGGTGACTCCCATCCTTGCTTGGGTTTAGGTTTCCCAGTCTGAACAGTGATGGGGTGGAATCCCTAAGGTCTCCTGCTGTGACATTCTCTGCATCTCAGTCTGTTTGTTTCCTATTCAGAGAGATTTTTTCTTCTGTATATTAGCATTTCCCTTGCAAAAAGGTTTAATTCAGTTGTCCAGGAAGCAGTTTCTCTACTTATTTCTAGGTTACCATGAAATCCACCTCCTCTTTCTACCTATCTCTGTATTATATCTAAGCTAAATGCTGATAGCTGAAAATGGTTTTGACTTTTATTATTTTAAATATGATCAAGGCCCTCTTTGATTCTTGTTGAGAGGCTAGTCTACAGTAATGTGATTGTATGTTTAGAGTGTGTTTTTTTAAAAGATGTTCTTGAAGTCAAGAGGACACAAAAGACTTGACCATTCGCTCTGGGTTTGAGACTGTTTGGGGTGGAGGCCTTATGCAACAGAGCGTGCTCTGATGGTCATATTAAGTCTCTCTCCCCTTGTTTTCTGATTGAGCCATTTATAATTGTCTGCTCTTGAGTCCTTGTTTTCCCTTTAAAGCATGTATCTGTTCATTTGGCCTCATCCCTGTGGCAGCTTGAAGTGCTCAGAGCTTTGTCTATTTTAAAGGCAGTGTAAGGAGGCGGATTCCATTTCTTTTGTAATGTTCCAGAGACCACAACTGGGACCGGTGGATGGAAGTGCCATAAAGGAAGTGGTTTTTGGGTGAGCATAAGAACTTTAAAAGAATTAGCGCTCTAGCATGTTGCAACACAGAGCATGGCAGTCCCTGTCGCTGGAGGTCATTGTCACTGGGCAATTACTTTTGGGAATGTTGTAGATTAGGTCATTGTGTTGGGTAGAGAGTCAGACTAGATAAAATTTTCAGTTTTCTTCTAACTCAGAAGTTCTTTGAAATTCTAGGACTGGACTTGTTAGCATGTGGGATGTGAGGTAAGGTAGGTGGAACCGAGGTCCACTTTTGTGAATGCTTTATTTTTCCACTTTGCTCAGATAACAATTCTCATGTTAAATATTCCACTTTTTCTTTCTTTTTATCCCTCCTCTCTTCCCCAGTGAGTGTCTCAGTTCTTTAAGTTCTTGATACCTCTTCCAGGGTCAGATGCTGAAGAGTCACTGCTGTTAATGGTATATTCCTTCTTTCCATCCTGACCTGAAGTGAGATCCTAGAGCTGGGCCGAGTGAGTGGACTTTGGTTTCTACTTTTGCTGACTGGTCCTCATACTTTCTTCCAGAGGTGTGTGACTACCCACTGAGTCCTAGGCTAACCTTCTCTTTTTCCCATAGAGGAAGCTCACATTGTCTTAACCCAGATCTTGGCAGAATCTTGTACCTCCTTCCTTTGGCCGGGCCTTACTGGGTCTGAGCACACAAAGCTAGTCTCTATTTAATGAGTGTGGGGTCCAGTGGGTAGGATATTCTGCATATGCCAAAAGAGAAACCTCCTGATGCTGTACTTGGTGCTGTCTCTTCTTTTTCCTTCCATACATTTCTCTTGGAATCCTTGACACCCAGGGCCAGTTCTCAATGACCCTCCCTAGTAGGAAAGACTCCTCTGTGCGTCCCTTTTCCGTGAAGTTCAGGAATCTGTCTACATGGGTTACTGGGATGCTCTTGGCACATAGATCACTGTTTCCGAGATGGAGACCTGGCTCAGCTCTCCAGAGTGATGGAATGGAGGAAGCCCTGCAGCGCTTTATTTGTGTAGTGACTTCCTGACTTGAACTTCTGACTTCTGTCCTTGAACTTCTCTCTAGTAATAACACAGTTGCTGCCATTAATGAGGGTCCATTATGTACCAGGTAACATAATTAACATCTTTTCCTTCTACCGTCATAACAATATTGTGATGTAAGCATATGACATTTTTCAGATGAGGAAATTGAGACTAAGGGAGATCAGGGTCACACAACTAGGCTCTGAACTCATGTACTTTTTATTATTCAGGATTCCCCCTGTAGACCTAATCCTGCCCCAGTTTTGTTCCCAGGGAGATTTTAGGGAGAGTAGATGGTGTGTTAGAAAGAACACTGGACTAAGAATCTGATATGCTGTATTCTAATCCCAAACTGTTAACCAGCTGGGGCCTTGGTTTTCTCACCTATAAATGGGAAACTGGAGCTTGGTTACCTGTCAGTCATGCCTGGTCCTAACATTTAGAGATTTTTATAATTGTGGGTAAAAAGTGAGTGTGTTTGCTCTTTCAGCTGCTTCCGTGCAGAGCCTGCTGATGTCAGCAGCTGTTTTGCGGCTGTCCTTGCACCAGACCCTCTCAGGCAGGAGTCTCGAGTTAGGAAATGTACTTTTTTGGTAGATCAGATGGCGTCCTATCTGATGTCCTCTAAAATAAATCTTGTGGATGTCAGAAATTTTCACTTCCCTCCCTGTAGACCACATATAGGAACACAGTCTGTGTCCTTATTCATGTTTTTGGAATTCCAGCAACAGAGAAGAGAACGTATATCTAGAGAATTCGCTGTTTCTCTGGGTTCCAGAGAATATAATTGTTTCAGAACAATAGGTAGCACTTTTAGTCTGCATATATCACCAATCCATGAACTTTGGTAGGAGGGGAGACCTGCGGTATACCTATCATAAGATCGTATATATATGTTTTTTTTCATAGTGCTTTATATAAATCTGCCTATAATCAGGATCATCTAAGAAGCCTGTTAAAATAAAAATGCTCAGACTGAATCAGATTGGGCCCAGAAATCTGTTTTGGTTTTTTTTAGCAGTTTTATTGAGATATAATTCACATAGCATACTATTCATCCATTTAAAGTGTACAATTCAATAGCTTTTCCACTGAACTCACAAAGTTGTGCAACCATCAACACAATCAATTTTAGAACATTTCATCACCCAAAAGAAACTCTGAACCCTTTAGCTGTCACCCCCTAATCCCTCCCAACTCCCTACTGCAAACTCTAGGCAACTACTAATCTACTTTTTGTCTATAGGTTTCCCTATTCTGGACTTTCATATGAATGAAATCATACACTATATGATCCTCTGTGACTGACTTCTTTCCCTTAGAATAATGTCTTCAAGGTTCATCTGTGCTGTAGCATCTATCAGTGTTTCATTTGTTTTTATTGCTGAATAATATTCCATTGAATGAATATTCCACATTTCATTTATCCATTTATCAGGGGTTTTTCCCCCCATTTTTTGGCTACTAGGAATAATGCTGCTATGAACATGGTGTGTGTATGTTTTTCTATGGACATACATTTTCATTTTGGTATGTACCTAGGAGTGGAATCATTGCTGGATCATATGGTAACTATGTTTAGCCTTCTGAGGAACTGCCAGACTGTTTTCCAAAGTGATTGCACCATTTTACATTCCCACCAGCAGTGTAAGAGGGAACCCTCTACATTTGTCTACATCCTTGCGGATACATTTTATTATCTGTCTTTGAGTCTAGCCATCCTGGTGGGTGTGAAGTGGTATCTCATTGTGATATTTGTTTCTCATTTACCTGATGGCTAAGGATATTGAGTATTTTTGCAGATGATTATTGGCTTTTTTCACATCTTTGGTGAAATATTATTCAGATCCTTTGCCCATTTTTTAATTGGGTTTTCATTTTATTATTGAAGTGTAATATATTTGCAGAAAATTTTTCCCATTCTGTGGGTTGTTTTTCACTTTCTTGGTGGTATCCTTTGAGGCATATACATTTTAAATTTTGATTAGGTCTAATTTACCTATTTTTTCTTGTGCTTCTGCTGTCGTATATAAGAAACTCTGGTTAATCCATGGTCACAAAAGTTTATACCTATGTTTTCTAATAAGAGTTTTTATAGTTTTAGCCCCTACATGTTGCTCTTTCACCTATTTTGAGTTAATTTTTATATATGGTGTGAGGTAGAGTTACAACTTCATTCTTTTGCACGTGGATATCCAGTTGTCCCAGTGTCAATTGTTGAAAAGACTAATTTTTCCTCCATTGAATTGTCTTGGCACCTTTGTCAAAAATCAATTGACCGTAGGTATGAGAGTTTATTTCTGGACTCTAAATTCTATTCTATTGATCTGTCTGTCTGTCCTTATGCCAATACTGTATTGTCTTGGGGTCACTGTAGCTTTGTGTAGCAATTGGGAAGTCCTCCAACTTTGTTCTTTTTCTCCAAAGTTGTTTTGGCTAATTTGGGCCTCTTGAATTTCCATATGAATTTTAGAATTGACTTGTTAATTTCTGCAGAAAGGCAGTTGGGATTTTGATAGGATTCAATTGAATCTGTGGATCAATTTAGGGAATATTGCCATCTTAACAGTATTAAATCTTCTAATTCATGAATATTAGGATGTTTTTCATTTATTTAGGTCTTCTTTAATTTCTTTCAATGATGTTTTATAGTTTTCATGTACAAGTCTTACACCTACTTGGCTAAATTTCTTCCTAAATATTTGATTCTTTTTGATGCTATTGTAAATAGAACTGTTTTCTCAATTTTGTTTTCAAATTGTTCACTGAAAGTACAAAGAAATACAACTGATTTTTGTATATTGATCTTATATCCTGCAACTTTGCTGAACTTATTAGTTCTAATGGTTTTTAGAGGATAATTTTTTATGTATTTACAAGTCACCCTTAGAAGTATTGTTTAAATTTTAGTAATGAAGCTAACACTTTAGTACTGCCTCTCCCTCCCTCCTCTCTTTTCCTCTCCCCGACCTTCCCGTGTGCCCTGAAAGAGACCTACAAACTCGTACAGATGGATTCTCCTTCCGTTATTGGAATTTATCTTGTTTATTGTACTGAATTTGGAATAGAATTTAATCACTAAGTCTTAAATAGCTATCTTGAGAACATTTTAGTATTTTCAAAAGTAAGTTCAAAAATGAGTTTAGTATTTCCAAAAGTATGAGTCTGATAGGTGGGGGAAAGATGCTCTTACAGTTTTTATTATCAGTGGTCTTTGTTGGAAATTAAAAAACGTAAAATAAAATAAATACAAGGAGCCACCCATTCATCAGAAATAGCAAAAATAAAAATGATAAAATCCAGGAATTCCCCAGCAGTCCAGTGGTTAAGACTCAGTGCTTTCACTGCTGGGGCCCAGGTTCAATCCGTGGTCGGGGAACTAAGATCCCACAACCTGCGTGCACAGCATGCCCCCCCCTCAAAAAAAAAAGATAAAATCCAAAGTTGGCAGGGTTATGAAAAGATAGGCATGTCCATATATTGCTAGTGACACTGCATGTTAGTTCAGTCATTTGTATGGTGAGAACCATAGAAAAGCCTATTCATCTAGCTCTACTCCAAGGATATGACTTGAAAATTAAAAACTATTTGTAGGAATCTTTTTAGCTATGATGTAAGATAGTCCAAAAAAAAAAAGCTCAAAAGCCAACAGTTGGGAGCTAGTGAAGCAAATTATTTTATTAATATAATGATGGACCATTATATTACTATATTACAACTAAAGATCATCAGTGTGTGTACTGTGTAGATTCAAGGAAGAGTAGATATAAAATAAGTGGGAAAAAACCTTAAAATAATGAGAATATCGATTAATTAAAAATAGTTTATATAAGGAAAAATAAGGAAATTTATCAGGGTTATAAAAATAGTTGGTATTTCAATGCAATTTTGGTTGAATATACACTTGAAAAAAACAATATATACATATATATGTTTGCCAGTAAACATGCAGACTTTTCTTATGTAGTACACTTTTTTTTTTTGGCTGTGCCACGTGGCATGTGGGATCTCAGTTTCTTGACCAGGGATCGAACCTGCGCCCTCTACACTGGAAGTGTGGAGTCTTAACCACTGGACTGCCAGGGAAGTCCCTTAGTACACTCTTTTGAGTCTAAATATCTTATGGAGATTTTTACTTTGTGTTGATGGGCCACACATATTCTATAAACTGTTCATTGTCCTCAAGAAGCTGAAGGAAGAGCTGGTCTTGAACTCTTAAATATTACATCCCTCATTTGGACAGTTAACAGGGTCTATAAACTCTCCCACAGGGCAGGAAATGGCAATTATAGCACTAGACGGTAGAAACCAGGTTTCATCACAGAGAGCCCAGGGCAAGGTGGCCATGGAGGCTTGCACTCAGTGGGGACAGCTAGAGAGAAGAGGAGGAGGCCTTGGTTGCCAGAAAGAGCCCTAGAAGGCACTCCAGGGAGTGACTGCACTGACCGTCTACAGTGCTTCAATTCCTGCTTAACAGCTCTGAGAGGGGCTTCTGCTTGGATCTTTCCAGGGATAAGGAACTATCTCCTAGAGTGATCCATTTGGACAACTCTCTTTTCTTAAAATAAATTTATTTATTTATTTTTGGCTGCATTGGGTCTTTGTTGCCGCACATGGGCTTTTCTCTAGTTGCTGTGAGCGGGGGCTACTCTTCGTTGCGGTACGCGGGCTTCTCATTGCGGTGGCTTCTCTTTTTTTTTTTCTTTTTTTCTGTACGTGGGCCTCTTACTGCTGTGGCCTCTCCCGTTGCGGAGCACAGGCTCCGGACGCACAGGCTCAGCGGCCACGGCTCACGGGCCCAGCCGCTCTGCGGCATGTGGGATCTTCCCGGACCGGGGCACGAACCCGTGTCCCCTGCATCGGCAGGCGGACTCTCAACCACTGCGCCACCAGGGAAGCCCCCGGTGGCTTCTCTTGTTGCAGAGCATGGGCTCTAGGCGCACGGGCTTCAGTAGTTGTGGCATGTGAGCTCAGTAGTTGTGGCTCGTGGGCTCTAGAGCGCAGGTTCAGTGGGTGTGGTGCACGGGCTTCGTTGCTCCACGGCATGTGGGATCTTCCCGGACCAGGGCTCAAACCCACGTCTCCTGCATTGGCAGGTGGATTCTTAACCACTGTGCCACCAGGGAAGCCCTGGACAACTCCTTTTGATAGTTGTCTTCCTTATGTCTAGCCAAGGACCTGCCTCCCTTTACTTTCCACCTACTGATCCTGTTTCTGAGTAATCTTTGAGGCCCCACAGAACAAATCTGATCCCTAGGACAGATTTTAAAGACAGTTTTTTTACCTCCCGAGTTGCCAGTTCTCCAGGTTGAAACTTCTCAGGGCTTCCAACTGTTCTTCATTTAGCTGGTTTTCTTCCCCCTCATGACCTTGGTGCTGACCCCTGGCTATACCGCAGTTTATCATTATCCCCTTTATAGTGTGCTGCTGGAACAGAGTACAAGGTATGGCAAAAAAGAACAGTCTGTCATCTCCCTGGGGTTCTCTCTTGTTGTAGTGCAACCAAGAATTGCATTAGTTGAATTGGCATCTATTATGATAATATCATTGATTTCTGTTGAGCTTATCAACAAGTAAAACCCATAAGTAGCATTTTTTTTCCTTTTTCAACATGCACACAGTTGCCAAGCCACATCTTCCACATCCTGCAGTTGTTCATTGGACTTTTGATCTATAAATTTCAGCTTCTTTCTGAGCAGTTTTCTTAGTGATAATCTGCTGTGGGTCACAACATAAAGAGGCCTCTTTACAGTGTTTGAAATAAATTGAGCGTCTGTACCAAGTAAGCAAGAGTGGTTTTTGGTTGATGGGGAGGGATTGGGGAACTTGTCAGTGCCTGTTTTCTGTCCCTCTCCCTCAGTAATATGCAGGGTTCACCTGGAAGGCTCTGTTCCTCAGATGCTTTTGGTATATTGGAAGAGACTAGAAATTAGCTGCTGTTTGCATAAAGAATTGCATTAATTGATTCCTGGAATATTAGAGCAATAGTTTAGTACACCGTACCCCCCACCCCCGCCTTTTTGAGCATGTGGAACTAAGACTCGAGACAAATAAGGAGATTTGCTCCAGGCTACTGAGAAAACTGGTGTTACAGGCAGATTTAGCACCCAGGCCTTCTGACATTCATAGAAATTAATTTAATTGCTTTTGCCTGAATAGCAGCTTTCAACTGTTCATATTGAGATACTAAATAGATTTTTTGTTTCCTGGCCCTCTTATGAATTTCATTGCCCCAGAGCTTAGATGACTTCCTTGAATTCCTCCACCATGTGAGTAAATGATGCAGACTTAGATATCTAGCAAAGTCGGCTCTGGTGGTGAAATGAGGCAGGATCCTCTCTGGGACTTCCAAGCCCTTCACTGGCTTTCTGTCAAGCACTTTCCTCGTGAGATTACATGGGGTCCTTCCTCCATTATAGTTGGTGGGAGAAAATGAGATCACCCTTGGATCACTCAGGTGCTAGGTGGGGTCCGTTTCCAAAGAGTCCCTTGGGACTGGACCTCTGGGAGCACTTGACACAGAGCTGTCTATTCTCTGGCAGGTAGTGATGGGTGTTGGGTGGGACGGCGTGTTGTGATGGCCATCAGAGGTCCTGTCTCTTCACCAGGCATCTGAGATAGCACATCAGACTAAGGATGGGCATCCAGCCACGTGCTGAGGGAGAGCCCCTTATAGGCAGCTGGTTGTGCCAGTCTGCCAAGTGTCAGAAGGATTTTTATTGGTAATTTTTAATGTTCATGGGCCTTTTCTTCCTTCTTGATTGCGGATTCTTGGAGAAAGTTGACTCTCTTTCATTACGATATTCCATCACTGCAACTGGCAGTGTATTCAGTAGGTATTTCCAGATTTAGGCAGGGCGTCAGGATGTATGTTTACGGCTTGGTGCTACCTGGCTGTAGCAGAGCAGGTCCCTTCATCTTTTGGGGGAACGATTCTTCATCTGTGAAATGAGTAGTTTGGAGTGACCTCCGAAGGCTCTTTTAGCAGCCATCTCTAGGATTCTGGGAGCCTACACAGCTCTCAAAATGTATCCTTATAGTGTATTTTAGCTAAGTCCTTGTATTTCTCTTTTCTGGTGTATAATTATTAAAAAACTCCACTCATGGGACACCACCCTCACCATCCTTCCTCAGCACACAATAGGAAGGGTTTCTTCTTTCACCAGCTTTTGAAAAATTGGCAAAAAGGGAGAAGGGTTGAGGCGGGGAGATGTTGCTACAAGGGCCAGTGGTGAGCACCTCTCATGCTCCTGGTCTTCCTTTGTGCTGCTTTCAGCTGCCATTTCTCAGTATGCAGGCTGGTTGCAAGAAAAGAGTCCTAGGATGAGGGAATGAGCATCACTGATGACCTCCAAAGAGTATAGGACATACCAGAAGTCATGGCAGAGAGAAAGAGAAGGTCATCTGTGGCTCTGGGACCTGGTGGTGAGTTTGAGCAGAATTAGATGATCTAGAAGGGATTTCTGGAATGCAGAAGGCTCTTTCTGGACTGAATGCAGAGGAAAAATAGAATACAGCTAGGAATATTTAGGTTCCCATCCTCTGAGAGCTTGCTCTTGGGGAAGATGGATGTAGATACAATGTCAGTATTGTTCAAGGTCCAAGAAATTAGCTCAAAGGAAGGGATCGTTAATCCCAACCTAAGGAATGGGAAAGGCTGCCTAGAAGTGCCTGTCTGCATCTTCCCCCATCCCTCCCAAGCCGTGCCTCACCTTTGCTCTGTCCAGGTGTGCAGGCAAATTTAGAAACTTGTGAGTGTGACACCGACTAGATAGGTTGCGAGGGAGAAGCCAAGAGAGCTCAGCCCGCCCATGTGTACTTTGTACCTTTTTCATTTCTCTTGGTATCAGGCAACCTCACTGTACTTAATCCATAGTGCAGCTGTCACTGAGCTACTGTGGCAATGGCTGCTTCTGCCCCAGAGCCGACTCCAGGCTTGGAGCTAAAGGCCCCAGCCACTGGAGGTCTTAGCACTGCCCCTGTCCCCTCAGTTACCATGTCCACGCAGAGACTTCGGAGCGAGGACTACCGTGACTACAGCTCCACCGACGTGAGCCCAGAGGAGAGTCCGTCCGAAGGCCTGAACAACTTCTCTTCCCCGGGATCCTACGAGCGGTTCGGGGAAAGCAACAGCACAACGTAAGTAGCTGTTCCTGTCTACCCTCCTGGGTGGGGTTCATATTCCTAAATTCTGTATTAGTAACATAATCTCCATTAGAGTTATTTTTGCTCCCCTATTTTATCAATTCCCTACTTTACAGATGAAAGTAAGAGGTAAAGAGATTGAGTGAGTAATGGTGCTGAGATTTGCGCTCCTTGTCTGCCACTCTCTAGTCTGTTTCTTATTCTTTGTTCATTTCACCTGTGTGGTCCCAGAAGGCTGGTGCCGAGTAAGAGCCTGAACATCAGAAAAACTTCTAGAGAGAACATTCTCTTAATTTAGAACCATGAGTTGTCTGTGCTAGAGCCTTAAATGCCTCCAAGTCCAGTTGGAAGCCTCCTTTGCAAAGTCTCCCCCAGACTTCTGTCCCCATCACCAATCAACTGGGATATTTGGCGGAAGAAGTAGGAAGAGGGAGGAATAACTTCTCCTGCCCTTAAAAGATTCAAGGGGTTGCTAAAGGTGATCTGCTTTGCATGCCCTTGGGAGGGCTTAAGTCTTACCCCTGGAAACTGAATTCCAAGTCTCATCTGGGTGAGTTTGGCCCTCTATGGGCCTCAGTTTTCCAAATGTAAGAGAAAATTGAGGACCCCCCCCCACCATGAAGCTATACCGACTCACCGTTCAAATGAAAAGATTCAAAGGAGGGTTTTCTACTCCACTGAGTTGTCTGGCTCAGTTCTGAAAGTCAGCAGAGCCCCGACATTTTCTCTGGAACCCAGCATTCCATCTTTTGCAGCCCTTCTGTTAATTCCTCAAGCTTTGCCATCACCTGCTCTGTGTTCCCTTGTGGGTTAGGTGTGACTTACTGAGGGATCCATTATGTCCTTGACTCACACTGTCCCACTGTGACTGCCCAAGGAGACCATGGAAGCTTCTCTTGGAGTTCATTACTGGTGAAGCTCCGCCTAGCTGCAATCTCTCCTAGTGCAGGGCATTTTCCCTAGTGAACTCAGAACTAGAGGAGATGGCCGGCCCACATTATAAGCCCCTCTCCACCTCTAGCTGGTTTTCTGCTCATAAAGATTCAGTCTCCATAACTTCTTTCTCCTGTGGCATGCTATTGTAGATTCCCCCATTTGCTTGCAGTGTTAGCTGGTGGAAAATATTGCTTAGACCACAACTGGCAGCAGTGAGGACTGTCTTTCCTCTTTTTTCCCTAACCTTACCTACCTAATTGGCTTCCCCCAGGTGGAAGGAGTGTCAGATGCAGCCAATGACATTTGATAGCTTCCCTTCAGAAGTCACTCTTGTTACTGTGAAATACTTCTTCCAAGCTTGTCTCTCTCTAGTTTCCTTTCCAGGTTTTGCTCCTTGTTCTTAGGCATCAGCTTGTCTATGCAGTGCTTGCCCTATGGGGTCTAGATTTTCATTTTTATTTTTTTCTTTACTTTTTTTTGTCATTATTTTTTTTGGCCGCGAGGCTTGCAGGATCTTAGTTCCCCAGCTAGGGACTGAATCCGGGCTCTGGCAGTGAAAGTGCAGAGTCCTAACCACTGGACCGCCAGGGAATATGGAAAAAGTACATGGAACGAAGTACAAGAAGCAAAGTATATGTACTTCGTTCCATGTACAAAAAGCATGTACACACCAGGCTCTTCTAAGGGTTTAGGGCTCAGTAAAAATCCCTAATCAGGGGTGCAAATAGGAACCCCAGATGCTTCCATGATGATGTGTTTGGTGAGGGTATTTCCGAACACTTGAATGTTATCAAGCTGTCGACTGCTTTGATGACAGCCTCATTTTTTACTCTTTTGGGCAAAGTTTTCTTGTTGCCCTATTGAGCTACATTATACTGCTCCTGATCAGGCTTTGATACTTTTTCTCCAGGCTGGCAGGCTGAGAAACCAGTTGACTGAAACTGGTCTTCTGTAGGTTATCTGGAGCAGCCACTTGCAAAGTATGGTCTTCAGACCCTTTAGGGCTCCCAAGACCATTTTAAGAAGCCCACGAAGTCAAAACTGTTTTCATAATAATACTAAGATGTGATTTGTTTTTTCACTGTGTTGACATTTGCACTCATAGTTCAGAAGAAATGATGGGTAAAATTGCTGGCGCCTTAGTGTAAATCAAGGCGGTGGCACCAAATTATGCTTGTCATCGTATTTTTCACTGTCACACATATACATATACAAAGAATAAACTGGTTTCACTTAAGCACGTCCTTGATGAAGCAGTCAAGTTACTAATTTTGTTAAATCTTGACCCTTCAGTACAGGTCTTTTAATATTCTGTGTGACAAAATGGAAGGTACACATGCAATACTTCTACTGAACAACTAACAAACTATAGGTCATTCAGACCTGAGTACTTGGCAGACATTTTCTTGAAAATGACAGTAATGAGACCATCACCTCAAGAAAAACAATCAGTAGTATTTGTTGCCCACAATGAAATTTGAGCTTTCGAGCAAAATCAGAAAAAAAAAAAACTCGTATCCAGCACTGTGACCTTGACAGCTTCCCTCTACTCAAAGACTTTTCTGATGAGATTAGGGATGATATTAATGAATGTGATTTTTTTGATATCGTATAATGAAATGTGCCAGCATTTGGAAGATCCACATAGCTCAGGGAATCAGTATCTTCCCAGATGACCAGAGGGTGATGTTAGAAAATTGTGCGTGGGTAAAAGATCCATCCAAGAGCAAGATCACCAGTGGGTTTTCATGTAATAGAGGGTGAAAAGGTCAGATTCCACATTACAACTAACTTCTAAGAAACTACATGTGTCGAGTTTTGGTGTAGTATCAAAGAAAAATTATCACAATTGTCGGAAGAGGCTATTAAGATACATTCTAACTACATGTCTGTGTGAGAACAGATTTTCTTCAGGTACTTCCACCAAAACAACATATCACAACAGCTTGAATGCAGAAGTAGTTAGTCCAGCTGTCAAACAAGACATTAAAGGATTTGCAAAGAAGTAAAATAGTGTCCTTCTTCTCACATTATACTTTTTGGAAAATAGAGTTACTTTTTGTTAAAAATTGGTTATTAACGTGTAATAGGTTTATTGTTATTTAAAATTAATAAATGTTTTAACATTTCTTGGTGTAATTTATAATATAATATATGTCAGCAGACATAATCCATATAAGCAAAAACTGTTTGGGATCCTCAATAATTTGTAAGTGTATAAAGGGGACCTAAGACCAAACAAGTATAAGAACAGATTTGGAGCGTAAAGAGACGACAGAGATTTGTGAGGCTTATTTCTCCCTCCCACCCCCCGCAGTTAAGACTCTGCAGTCCATGGAGTTGATTTTGTGATAGGTCATATGGGTTTGGGTAATCCCAGCTCATGGCCATTGATTAAAAAGCATGATTTTGGTCAATTGCCTGGAATCCTGCTGTTTCAGAGCTGAAGTATGCTGTTCTGGTCCAGTCCCCTCACTCTACAGATGAGAGAACAGTCCCAGAGAAGGGAAGGGAATTGCCATATGGAGTTAATGGCAGAGCCAGGGCTGGAGGGACCTGATCTCCCATGAAACCCAGCTCAGGCGTTTTGGGGAGGCCTCTGGTAGGCAGGTGGGTTTTTTGTTTGTTTGTTTGTTTGTTTGTTTGTTTTGGGTTTTTTTGGCTGTACGCGGGCCTCTCACTGTTGTGACCTCTCCCGTTGCGGAGCACAGGCTCTGGACGTGCAGGCTCAGCGGACATGGCTCACGGGCCCAGCCGCTCTGCGGCATGTGGGATCTTCCCGGACCAGGGCACGAACCCGTGTCCCCTGCATCGGCGGGCGGACTCTCAACCACTGTGCCACCAGGGAAGCCCGGCAGGTGGTTTTGATACAGTGCTTATCTTTGCCCTTAAGTGGATTAAACATTTGCCAAGATAGAAATTTGCTTAGTCCATCATCCTGCACTTAATCTCCTGGTCACTGGCCACTGATAATGAATGAGTCACCCCTGGACCCTTACAGTCCTTTAGTTTAATCCAGGAGAGCACTTGTCTCTTCTCATTCAGACTTGAAGCAGTTTTCTTCATCTTGCCTGAGAAGCTTGGGAGACAGTAGAAAGGTCAAGAGATTTTCTTCCTGGAGGTACAGGGAGAAAGGTCACCGAAAGTAAAATTCCTTTCCAGAGAGTGTAGATGGGTCTTATTTATTACGGTCTTTACAAGTTAACACATGATTTGCTTTCAGTTTCTACTGAATTGCAGATTTGAAGAAATATGTGAAAGCATCATTTAGGAGGTATTTAGGTTATTTGTGCAGAAGAATTTCCAGATGGTGCCAGGGGCCAAATCCTGATTAAGTCTGTGGTACCATGTTTGATCTTTTCCGTATCCTGCTGGAGTAACAGAGGATGGAAAATGCTAAAGATGAGGCCACTGACGTCAGTCCTTTGAGGAGCTCCCATTCCGTATGGAATGCCCATCCTCACCCAACCTGAGCGGCCACAGAGCTGACGCGCTCCTCTGTGTTGGTGCTCACGCCTGTGTCTGGGCGTGTGTTCCCAGGCTCTTCTTCCCTGTTGGCACACACACAGAGCCCTGCGTAGGGCCCAGCTGGGCTCAGCCCAGGTCTCTGCACGCTACAAACCCTCACCTCCCTGCCCCTCCCTGGGCATTGTTCCTGGGCTCTTCCTAGGACAGGGATCTTTCTACCTTGGGTGGTTGTTAATGTGTCTGCCTTATCTCCTTGGAGACTTTTATTAGTTTCTAGAGACTGAGGTCCGTATCTGGTTCATGCTAATTTCCACCATTGCATTAACACAATGTTTTACACATTATAGATGGTGTTTGTTGAGTGAAAAAATAATGAGGACATTGAGAGACTTTACAGTTGCAGCTTTAGGCAGACAGTCTGTACAACAGATGAGGGAAAACTGTGTCCTCAAGGCAGAAGGATAAATTAGGTGACTGTGTGAAGAGGGCTTCTCCAATCTTAGGCATTTGACTCTTTTTTTTTTAATAAAAAGTACACCAGGGACTGCAGACCCCCACTGTCCCTCTGATCTAATCTCCAAGAGAGGTGGACTTTTCAGATGCTTCAGGGAACAGAGTTTATAGCCCAATGACTAGGAGAGTGGGCTCAGGGGCTAGACAGCCTGGGTTTGAATCTAGGCTCACACTCAAGGTACATGGCCTTGAGCAAGTTGCTCCCTCATGCATAAGGTGAAGTTAATGCCTACCTCATAGGGTTGTTCTGGAAATTGAATGAGATAACTCATGAAGGCACTTAGCACAGTGCTAAGTGCTCGGTAAATGCTAGCTCTCATTATTGTTAACATGCCCTTGTCTGCCTTCTTCCCACTTCAGATGGTTCCAGACCCTGATCCACCTATTAAAATGCAACATTGGCACAGGACTCCTGGGGCTGCCTCTGGCCGTGAAAAATGCAGGCATCTTGGTAAGGGTCTGCGTCGGTGCAAGGAAATATTGTGACAAATTTTAGGAGACAGTGTTTTTTTTTTTTTTTAATTTACTTCATGGAAAACATTTTAAAATGGGAATATTTTCTTTTTCAAATTCAGTTGAGAAAAAGCAAAGTTCAGGTGTTCATTCATCTAAAGATATTTATTGAGGATCTTCTGTGTGCCGGGCACTGTTCTAGACTCTTAGAATATTATCAGTGAATAAAAACAGACAACGATTCCTTCACTCATGGAGCTTACTTTGAGGCAAGGAGGAGGTACTTGAAAAGTTTCTGGCAGTTTCTATCAATAATATTAGCTAATGAGTTAGTAACAGAAGTCTGTCCATTTTCTACACAGTCCTTCCATGCCCTACCCTTAGATGGCCAACTCTGAGAATCTTATTTTTGTCTTTCATGATTCTCCCCCTATAGGCTGCCTGTCCAAAGCCGTTCTGGTTTCTTTTAAAGCTGGAGAAGCTCAGAGACGGGGATTGTCCTCCACTAAGGACGGTCTTGTGGCATTGCTCTAGAGAGAACTCTCCCCCTTCCACCACCCCTTAGCCTGTCTCTTCTTCCCAGACAGTCCCAGGAGCCTTCTATTCTGCTGATTGGCAACAGTCTCGGAATAGCCTTATCTTGTGTCATTCTCCTCCTGGAGATTAATTCTCTAGAAGGCCTGCTGAGGTTCAGATGGTGCCCGTCCTAACTCAGCTCATCTCTGCGAGCACATTTGTCTCTCGAAAGCTCTGCCGGAAGTTCTGTCATTGGAAGGTTCCCTAGTAAGGTTTTGATCATTTGCAAATCCAATTCTAATTCTGTCTGCTTGTCTCTCCCCCTCTTACCCACAACACCTGTCTGCAGATGGGTCCCATCAGCCTGCTGGTGATAGGCCTCGTGGCTGTGCACTGCATGGGTATCCTGGTGAAGTGCGCTCATCACTTCTGCCACAGGTGAGAGCACTTCTCGAGTGACAGATTGTCCTTTGGGGTTCCGTTGCCAACACTGGAAGTGATCACTTAACACAGATCACTCTGGACTCTGTGCCGGCTGAAGGTGGCTGCTAGTCATCACCGCACTGCCTTTCCCTGGCGATTTTTGTGTTCTTTTTTAGCTTGTTGTCATCTGTCACACTTACTTATATCCAGTGGACAGAGACCACATTCTGGTTTTACGTGCTTTGTAATATTTACCCCACTGAAAAGGTTTACCAGATGGTTGTTAATTATAAGGGAAGTAACCGTCCCATTGACCTAAGACTTCTGCTCCTTGAAAGCATCAGACCCAGGACTCAGTGGTATGTCTAGGGTGGCTGATGGGGAACCGGCCCAGGTCTCCGTGAGCTATGTTTGTTCTGTCATTGTCGTTGTCTGACCCCTGCACTCTGCCCTTCCTCTCCCTCCCCTCCTCCCAGACTGAACAAGCCCTTTGTGGACTATGGGGATACGGTGATGTACGGCCTGGAAGCCAGTCCCATCTCCTGGCTCCGGAACAATGCCCACTGGGGAAGGTAATGGGTTTCCTTTTTCTTTGTGGCTGTGGCCGCCCAGTGTGGAGGCCTTCAGATAGGGAGGTGAGGTGTGGGAGACAGTGCAGCTAATGGGAAGAACATTGCTTGGGTCTGCGGACTTGAGTTCTAGCTTAGCTCTGCCAGTGGTCATTTGTGTGACCCTGGGCTATGTGACCCCTCCCTTCCCTGGGCCTCAGTTTCCTCATTGGTAAAACTTGGGACCTGGCCTGAAAGATATTGAAGGGCTCTCCCAGCTTTGACAGCCTGTGACCAGTGATTATATTTCATCCCCTTGTTTGGTCAACAGATATATTTAAGCACACTCTTATAAGTGGTACAAAACAATTTTAGGTATAGGGAGGAGGGTTTCCCTGAGGGATATTATGTAGTCCTGGCCCTCCAATGGATGGAGAAAGATGCATGGGAATTTTGAGAACAAGAGATCAGGAATAGGATATACCAGTAGAGAGAGTCATGAGCTAGAAATACACCGCAGAAGCCCTGAGAGGGAGGAGCCCTAAAGGCGCTCTTGTCCGCCGTGGCAGATGAGAAGCGCACATGATAGGAGCTTTCAGGGCAGGGCACTGGGCGGGAGGAGGAAGGCTTCAAGGAGGAGGTGAGGTGAACCAGAACAAATGGGTTTGTTAGGGAAAGAGACGTTTCAGGAGCTGGGTTGGGAGGTGTTTGGAAGTTTCTCCTTATGGTAACTTTTCAGATGCCTGGAGAGAAATATTCTACTGTTTGTTTCCTATTTGAGGAAACGGTACATGTAGATGTAGAAAATTGATAACATCGAGGGCTGAATCCTTTTTTTAAAAAAAAATTGAATCACATTAAAGTTATGTTCTCCAGAAAAACTCCTTGTTGTGGTCATAGGGAGACTTTTACCTTCACACATAGTCAGCTTCTTCCTGTGATGCAGGATTATGTAATTCTTTCAGCAAAGTCGTTTTCTGTGCCTGGGAGAAGCCAGATTGCCAAGTGACCACTGTTGGTTGGTTGTTAGTTGATTCTTTCTTCTCCTCTCTTCTTCTCTCCTCTTCCTTTCTTCATCTCTGTTTTTTCCTCTCTCCTCCTCCTCTCTTTCCCTCTGGCCCCATACCTTCCCCCTCCTTCCTTACTCCCTCCCTCCCTTCCTTCCTTTAATAAAATTAACGTGTGCTTGTGGTTAAAAAAAAAAATTTTTTTTTGGAACAAGTTAGGAGAACATAAAGTGAAGAGTAAAAGTATATCCCGGTCACAGTTGCATGGGTTTTCTTTTGGAATTTTCTGAATATATACAAACATACACACATTCTTAACATTTTTTACACTAATTACCATACTACGCATACTGATTGGAAACTTGTTTTGTTTTGTTTTTTTCCCTTAGAGGTCTTAGACATTTCTTTATCAGCACATGTAGATTTAACATATTCTTTTTATCTGCTGTATTCTGTTTCATCTCATAATGGGCTATAATTTAATCATTTTCCTTTTGATGACCCCTTAGGTTGTTACCAGCTGTTGTTGTAACAGTGCTTCAACCAGCAGCCTCTTTTGGTACATCAATTTCTGTGTCCTTATGTGAGAGTTGGTTCATCGATCCAAGTTATAGAAAGAGATCCGTGAAGGGGTCCGCTTCTTGGGCTTTTATACTGAGGGTTCCCTGTAGCTTTAGGACAAACAGTGTGAGAGGGGATAGGCGGGCCATGGGAAGGGGGTAGCCAAGGGGCTGGGTAGTGGTCCTGGTGTATGTGCTCCGCCCCGGGCAGTGCAGTCTCAGGACTGTCTCGAGTCTGCCTGACCGCATGCAGCATTCCTGACACGAAGCCAGGAAGGGGACCTCGGGAACCACACAGATAGCACCTTCTTCACCTTCCTCCAAGGCTCTAGACCAGTGGCATGTGGCACATTTTCTCCTCTTGCCTGGGCAACACTCATCCTTGTCACCTGATGGGAAGGGTCTGTGATGACTTGGGAATAAGTGCTGTTCAAACACCTGTCTCTCTGGCAGTCTTGCTTGCTATCATTACGATCTTTGTCTTCCTTCCTTCCCCACCTGCAGGCACACTGTGGACTTCTTCCTAATCGTCACGCAGCTGGGATTCTGCTGTGTCTATTTTGTCTTTCTGGCTGACAACTTCAAACAGGTAAGCCCTGGTAAAAAGAGAGACTGGCAAGAGATGAGTGGACTTTCTGTTTAGGGTCTCTTCCAAGCCAGTTTTGTTCAACACAAGAATTGAGATCTTAACACTTTATGTAAAACAGTGTCAGTGTCGTTTGATTTTATCTAAAGACCCAGGGCATGGGACTTCCCTGGCAGTCCAGCAGTTATGACTCAGCAGTTCCACTGCAGGGGGCACAGGTTCGATCCCTGCTCAGGGAACTAAGATCCTGCATGCTGCGTGGCATGGCAAAAAATAAATAAATAATAAATAAATAAGTAAATGAAAATTAAAAGAAAAAAAAACTTTATAGAGACCCAGGGCGTCGAGAAACCTCAGGATGTCTTGCTGTCCTCCTGTCTTTAGGTAAGATGTGATCAAACCCAGCTCAGACATTCATGTGGCTAACAATCATGAAGATCTCCAAAGGCAGTTCACCGACCACTAACTTTCTATGTGGCCTTCTTCACACACTGAGCCTTTAGCCAAGAACCCCTTCCGGTGGAAGGGCCACTGGCCTTTGTCATTTGAGAGGCTTTCTCTGCTGCTTTTCTTCCCCTCATTCTAGGTGATAGAAGCAGCCAATGGGACCACCACCAACTGCCGCAACAACGAGACGGTGATCCTGACGCCTACCATGGACTCGAGACTCTACATGCTCGCCTTCCTGCCCTTCCTGGTGCTTCTGGTGTTCATCAGAAACCTCCGAGCCCTGTCCATCTTCTCCCTGTTGGCCAACATCACCATGGTGGTCAGCCTGGTTATGATCTACCAGTTCATTGTTCAGGTATGACCCCAGGCTCCCCGCTCCACCTATTAAATAATCAGAGAAACAAAGAAAGTGAGTAAGTGGAACATAAATAGGGGTTTGTTACTTATGAGCAGTGTACTTAGTTAGGTTAGGGCTTCTCAGCATGGGCACTGTTGACGTTTGGGCCGGATAACCGTTTGTTGTGGGGCTGTTCTGTGCATCGCAGGATGTTTAGTAGCATCCTGGTCTCCACCCACTAGGTGCCAGTAGCAACCGCTCCCCAAGTTACGACAACCAAAAGTATCTCCAGACGTTGCCAAATGTCCCCAGGGGGGCAAAATCACCCCCACTGAGATCACTGGTTTAGACTTTTTCCCAGTTAGATAATTAAGACATGATCATTATATAAGATTGGAAAAGGGCTTCCCTGGTGGCGCAGTGGTTGAGAGTCCGCCTGCCGATGCAGGGGACACGGGTTCGTGCCCCGGTCTGGGAGGATCCCACGTGCCGCGGAGCGGCTGGGCCCGTGAGCCATGGCCGCTGAACCTGCGCATCCGGAGCCTGTGCTCCGCAACGGGAGAGGCCACAACAGTGAGAGGCCCGCGTACCGCAAAAAAAAAAAAAAAAGAGACTGGATATATGTATATGTATAACAGATTCACTTTGCTGTATACCTGAAACTAACACAACATTGTAAATCAACTATACTCCAATAAAATTATTTAAAAAAAAAAAAAAAGATTGGAAAAGAGAGAAAAATATTAAGATGATTCTTATATTAACTTATAACATTTATATTCTTATATTAAATAATATAAGAATCATCTTATTATATAATATATTGTAATAAGGAATACTATATTATTATTTTACCACTCCAGTTTTGTTTTTTGTTTTTTTTTTGCGGTACGCGGGCCTCTCACTGTTGTGGCCTCTCCTGTTGCGGAGCACAGGCTCCGGATGCGCAGGCTCAGCGGCCATGGCTCACGGGCCCAGCTGCTCCGCGGCATGTGGGATCTTCCCGGACCGGGGCACGAACCCGCGTCCCCTGCATCGGCAGGCGGACTCTCAACCACTGCGCCACCAGGGAAGCCCTACCACTCCAGTTTTATATTTATTTGTCAGAATTGTAAATCCGGTGATTATTCCACCTCACATAGCCCATGTGGGCAGGTCTGTGGGGAGGTGCAGGAGAGGACATCTGTATATAGATGGGTAGAAGATCAGGCTGAGGAAAATGTGCCCTTAAACACTGGTTGATAATAGACATTTGCCAAGACTTGAGAAAAGGAAAAAAATGAAAGCATGTGAATAAAAGAATAACTTTTAAAAAAAGGTATGTACATTTAATTCCCCAAATAACTCATCAATACATACTTATGAAAATACAGACAACGCAAGTACCTTTTGAACACTCCGTCTCCACCCTGAGTCTCCTCCACTCTGGGACCCTCTGTGTGTGTTTCTAGGTCCTGTGAATGCATTTACACACTGTATTCCTATGTAGAGAAATATATAAAGCAAAAATTGGTTTTGTGGGGTTTTTTAACATAATTAAAAAATTATTATATGTAGTGTTCATCTGCTTTGCTTTTTTTCTTTGACAATGTCTCAGAAAGCCTTCCATGCTGATATACCTATTTATCTCATTCTTTTTAATTGCTAAATAGTATCTCAGAGAATAGACGTGTTGTTTCATAGCCTGTCAAGTCATGTATCATGTGTAGTGTCATTTAGTATTATGACAGTGAATATTCGTATGCCTTCCTTTTTGTGGACACGTATAAATACTTCTCCAAGATAAGCATCTAGAGGTGCTAGAGACGCAATTGCTAGACAGTGTGCACTGTAGAATTTTTTATATTGCCAAGTTGCTTTTTCCAAAAGCTATTTACCAATTTCACGTTGACTCCCTTCCACAGTTTGTAAGCAACCCCTTCTAGCCACACTGTATCAATCTTTTAAATTTGGCTCAGTCTGACAGGTGAACATTACCTCATTTTCACAGTCTGCTTAACAGTGACCTGGTTACCCCCGATGAGGTTTCTAGGAGAACAGTGGGTCGTAAAATACAAGGACTTCCTGTTCTGAGGAAATGACATAATGAATTTACACTAACAGTGTAGTCAGCATTCACTGGTATTTCCTTCTCCCAGTAAGTCAGGTGGATGGCAGATATGGACTCTTCTCCTGCAGAACTATTTTCTTTTTTTTTTTTTGAATACAAATTTTTTATTCTGGGTGCTTTTTACCATTTCAAACATCATAAATAGCAAAAGACAAACAAACAACAAAAAAACCATATTGCAAAAACAATACAAAAAGATTTAAAATATATAATTTACATATAATAATCATGTAAGTATATGTCTTCATTATATATATTTTATTCATAATTTTGTTTATAGCTTTATTTTAGTATCTTTTATGGTTCTAGTAATGTAAGTGATATCCTTTATAAAAAGCCTTCCAGTATTCTTACTAGCAGTCAAGGTGCAAGAATGCCAAATCAAACTAGCCAAGCATCTAAGCAGAACTATTTTCTAATGCATAAAATAAGACAGCTGTCCATGTCCCATTTTTTTATGGGACTGGAAAGGGGACCTGTGAACGCATGAATGACAATTTCCAGAGAGTTTCTTTCCCTATCTGGCCAATTAAGTTAAAACAAGCAAGGGTAAATAAATGTATGATTTAACTTTGTAATTAGAGATCTCAGTCAGTGCCTAGGACACACTGCGGTGAACGCTAAAGACAAAAACGGGTGATGCCAGCTCACGTAGACACCGCATTTAATTTCAAACCACTGCAGGTTGTTGGACTGTGATCGTTGCTGTGATCCGAGGGCTGGGATGGGAATATGGGTTCCATAGTCCCCCCGTGAAAGTAGTGTCCATCCAGGGCATTGTCTGTGCCTCGTACAACCTGCGCTTCTGGATGAGGCAGCCCTGCTGACTTCCCGAGAGCGATTCTGAGCGTGTCTCTGGGCTCAGCCAGGAGGTGGGTTGTGATCTGATAGTGCCATCTGCCCGGGTCTGGCCGTGTGTCCAGGAGCTTCAGTTTGAGGTGGCACACAGCTAAAGATGCCCCTCTGGGTTGTTTTTGTTGTTGCTGTTAGCTCTGTCCCATCTTGGCATTTTGCCCTCTTTACCTTGCTATTTCCTCCTGCTGTCCAAAGTTCCTGAATTTTCACCTAAACCCGAGCCTGTACATGACCGGTGCTCTTGCGCCTCAGGCTCATGCCATTGTAGGAAGTCGCCTGATGCCTTCCACCTGCGCAGCTGTCTTCATCATGTTCATGACAAATGGCACAGTTCTAAGCAGAGTGCCTTGCCCACAAGGGCTCCTAATAAATCCAATAAATGTGTTATCACTGCATATCCTTAATTCTTTTTTTGTGGCCGCATCTCACAGCTTGTGGGATCTTAGGTCTCCTGACCAGGGACTGAACCCGGGCCATGGCAGTGAGAGCTCGGAGTCCTAACCACTGGCCTGCCAGGGATATCCTTGATTCTGATATGTATTTTTTCACAGTTAATAACGTTTCCAAAATTGGAGTACATCTGACAATCCTTATGTACATTTAACAGCATTTTTTTCAAAAAGCTGTTACAATTACATAATGTGGTACAAATGAGGAGATAATATGTTGCAAGTGAGCCGATTTTAATTTGTACATTTCTTTGTAAATGAAAGTTTTTCCCCAAGTTTAATTCGTTGGAGTGTAAGGCAGTAGCAGTCATTATATATGTAGAATTATAAATTCCTTCTGCTGGTCTCATTCACACCAGTATCCCCAGACATGTATTTTGAAATTCCCCCTCTGATATCTCAGCCCGATCTGATATATGACTCTGGGCAGTAGTCATCCATTAACCAACAGATCCACTAACCTCCTGTTTTCAGGAACTTCAGTTACACTGTGACTCAGGGATAATTACAGGGTGATCTCCCCCTCATATTTCGTCAAAGAACAAAAATATTTACGAGTCTTGTCTTCATTCTAGGAACTGAAGTGCTTCTTTTTTATTTTTTATCTTTTGGCTGCGTTGGGTCTTCATTGCTGCGTGCAGGCTTTCTCTAGTTGTGGCAAGCAGGGGCTACTCTTCTTTGCGGTGTGCGGGCTTCTCATTGCGGTGGCTTCTCGTTGCGGAGCACAGGCTCTAGGTGCACGGGCTTCAGTAGTTGCAGCACGCAGGCTAAGTTGTTGTAGCACGCAGGCCCTAGAGCGTGCAGGCTTCAGTAGTTGCAGCACATGGGCTCTAGGGCAGGCAGGCTTCAGTAGTTGTGGAGCGCAGGCTCTAGAGCACAGGCTCAGTAGGTGTGGCACACGGGCTTAATTGCTCCGCGGCATGTGGGATCTTCCTGGACGAGGGATCGAACCTGTGTCCCCTGGCAGGTGAACTCTCAACCACTGCGCCACCAGGGAAGTCCCTGAAGTGCTTCTTATGAGAGATCTAACTGATTTCTTAGCAGGGGCTCAGAAAAAAAAAAAAAAAAGAAAGCATTTAAAAGATCCTTTTTATCTTAGGAAGACTATAATATAATTGCTTTGAAATCTTTCAAAGAGAAGCCTATTACAGAGAGGAATAGTAGATCTCTTTTTGCTCTCTGATATTATTCCATCACACTGTTAGAACATGCCCCATATCTCTCTAGAGACCTCTTTAGTGAAATCAGTTTTAAAAGATTGTAAAAGGCAGTTTTAAAGTCATTTTTTAATCTAAAGGCCAAATTCTGAAAGGATGGCAGCTTCTGTCTCCTCTGAGTCCTGCTCCTTCGATACTGTCCATCACTGAGGACTCTTGCCCATTGGTCAGCCAGGTGGGTACATACTTACATTGTACCTGCAGTTATCAAGTGCCTTGGTTTTTATTTGCCTTCTTTTTTTTTTTTTTTTTTTGCGGTACACGGGCCTCTCACTGTTGTGGCCTCTCCCGTTGCGGAGCACAGGCTCCAGACACGCAGGCTCAGCGGCCATGGCTCACGGGCCCAGCCGCTTCGTGGCACGTGGGATCTTCCCGGACCGGGGCACGAACCCACGTCCCCTTCATCGGCAGGCGGACTCTCAACCACTGCGCCACCCGGGAAGCCCCTTGCCTTCTTTTTAAAATGCTTTTTTTGCTATTCTTTTCCCCATATGTGCCGATACACCTGTTGTGTGCCTATCAAAAATATTTTCCAAGTGTTGATTTACAGAATTTTTGAAAAAAGAGAGAAAGGGAAGTAGAGAAAAAAAGAGAAAGTGTTCATCTAAAAATCTACCACCTTTCCCTCCAGCTTTATCTGTGTGGAGTGTTTATGTAGTTATATCATGGTGAATATATAAATTTTAAAAATATTTTTCTCATTACTATTTCATAAGCAGTTTTCATGTACTACTTAGTTATCCCACTCTTTACTTTTTAAATAGTGCATAATATTCTGGGGTTTATTGGATGTGCAGTAAACTAACTGTTCAGATGTTTGGGAGCATTTAGGTTGTTATCACTTACTGTTAAAAAGCCTTACTCGGGGCTTCCCTGGTGGCACAGTGGTTGAGAGTCCGCCTGCCGATGCAGGGGACACGGGTTCGTGCCCCGGTCTGGGAAGATCCCACATGCCGCGGAGCGGCTGGGCCCGTGAGCCATGGCCTCTGAGCCTGGGCATCCGGAGCCCGTGCTCCGCAATGGGAGAGGCCACAGCAGTGAGAGGCCCGCGTACCAAAAAAAAACAGCCTTGCTCAACTTTTTTCATATTTTCATCATTTTTTTTTCTACTTAGATTATATTTCTGGGGATGGGATTACCTACTGAAAGAACATGATTCTTTTTATGCAGTCTCTAACGTTTGAGGTTTTTTATAATAAATTTATTTTTTTAGTTTTGGCTGCGTTGGGTCTTTGTTGCTGTGTGTGGGCTTTCTCTAGTTGCGGCAAGCAAGGGCTACTCTTCGTTGTGGTGTGCGGGCTTCTCATCGCAGTGGCTTCTCTTGCTGCGGAGCACGGACTCTAGGTGCATGGGCTTCAGTAGTTGTGGTTCGCAGGCTCTAGAGCGCAGGCTCAGTAGTTGTGGCGCATGGGTTTAGTTGCTCGTGGCATGTGAGATCTTCCCGGACCAGGGATTGAACCCACGCCCACTACGTTGGCAGGCGGATTCTTAACCACTGCGCCACCAGGGAAGTCCCAACATTTGAGTTTTTAATGGTACTTTGGGCTAGTCTTTCCCCAAAGCAAGTAGGGTTTTCTCAGCTTGATGGAAAAAAAAAAAAAAGAAAGGCTATAAATGACCCCAAATCATCCGTCCCAAACTTAGGAAAGGTTTGACCTGTCTGATGCTGTGGTTGAAATCATGAATCTCTATATAGCCTTTGCTCTGTTTTATTTTCTCTCTTTCAGGATATCCCAGACCCCAGATTCCTCCCCTTGGTGGCATCCTGGCGGACCTACCCTCTGTTCTTCGGCACGGCCATTTTTGCATTTGAAGGCATCGGGATGGTAAGAGTTGCACTGTGATTCTCTGGTGCCCTCAGTGTCCTTGAGGTCTGCTTTAAGGAATGCTGAGGAAATGCTATTAGAAATTATCTTCTGAGTCTTATTGGCCAGTTAGTGAACAGCGTTTCAAAGACTCCACTGAAGTTTCCCAGCTCCAGCTTACTTGGAAGTAAGTTGTATGTAATTTGAGAATGTTTCCCTTCAAGCCCTCTCTGTTGCACACTCATCTCCTGTGTGTGCAGTAAGCAGCAGTGCAGGGCAATTCTGAACACAGGGTCTAGTTTCAGACTGACTTGGGGTGAGTCCCGGCTCTGCCAGAGAGTAGCTGTGTGACCTTGTGCAAGGACTCGCCTTCTCAGAGCCTTCATTGTTTGCTTCTGAAAAGTGGGCTTAATGTTTAGTAGTTGTTAGGATTAAATGAGATATGTGTAAAGTGCTTTGTATGGTCCCTGACATATGGTGAGCATTAAGTACTTTTTCTTTTCATTAATAATACTATTGATTTTATCGTTAAGTCAATAAACATATGAATGAATTCTCTGCCCTGGAACACTGTTGAGCTGTATTTTCCTTGTATAAATGAGTAGCCTTTACTCCCAGCTCAGCTTCCCCGTGTTGGTGCTGTGATTTCACCAAATTCTTCTCCTAAAGGGAGGAATCTGTCACTCAGGTGTACCTGTTTTGGTTTTTATTTGTGTTTTTCATAGTAAAGGTCCAGAATTCTCTGAAGAAAGTTATTAGCTCTGCTGGCCTAGGGCTTAGGAAATGGGAAGACACTTCTTTCATGGAATATCTTTTTGTCCCCATTTGATTGTCCTGTCACCTTATACACTTTTAAGAAAACCTAGAAGCTGGACATTTTTTGTCACAATTTGAGGAATTGCCCAGGTGGTGTCCATGGAACGTGAGGCTCTAACAACATGGGGGAGGCTTTTCGAGTGATTGTGTGTACGTGGTTGTCCTGAGGTTTTGAACCTTTCCCTGTGCTTGCTCTTGGGGCTTCTCATCGCCCAAGAAGAATGTCTCATTTTTTAAAAAAATTTTTAAATAAATTTATTTATTTATTTTATTTTTGCGTTGGGTCTTCGTTGCTGTGTGTGGGCTTTCTCTAGTTGCGGCAAGCGGGGGCTACTCTTCGTTGCGGTGCGTGGGTTTCTCACTGCGGTGACTTCTCTTGTTGCGGAGCACGGACTCTAGGTGCATGGGCTTCAGTAGTTGTGGCTCGCGGGCTCTAGAGAGCGGACTCAGTAGTTGTGGCTCGCGGGCTCTAGAGCGCGGGCTCAGTAGTGTGGCTCGTGGGCCTAGTTGTTCCGTGGCATGTGGGATCTTCCCAGACCAGGGCTCGAACCCATTTCCCCTGCATTGGCAGGCAGATTCTTAACCCCTGAACCACCAGGGAAGCCCCAGAATGTCTCATCTTGATTCACAGACATATATGGTTTCCCTGCTGCTGGGGCAGAGGCCTGAAGGGGCCTGTATTATAGCAGGAGAAAGAGGTCCCAAGCACTCGGGACTGGAAAGAAGAGGCTGAGTGAGTGCAGAAAGAAGCCCGGGTTTCTTTAGGAATGTTGTACTGCATTTGTCAGTTTCCCCTACCAGCACAGGGCAGAAATTGCTCTTTGCTTCATTTCATTAGCTGAGACTTGGATACGGAGTGATTCTGTAATCGTCATTATCTGTTACTTCAAGATTTGTCCATGTTTTCCCTTTTTACAATAGAGACACTGCTGTTTTGACCCTTAGTTTGGATCTGAGTGCTGTTGGGCATGACCGGTAAGAGCAGTGGACTCACTGGGGCTTCCCGTGTTCTCTCTGTTTCTGCACCATTTGGCCTGGGCTGGCCGGGCTGGAGGAGATGGGCACCCTGCCCTCTGGCTCCTGAGACTCTCCATAGAAAGAAACTGAAGGAAAGCTTAGAAACTGTTTCTCATTGGATGTGGATCAACTGAAGCTTGAGCCCCTTGAGCCGGTCGGTGGGGGGAGCGGGTGTTGCTGAGGGCCAGTTGGAGATACAGAGCAGTGATACGCCCCAGAGCCCCAGGCCTGCACCAGGCTCGCTGGGTGTGTCTGGCTCAGATCTGTTCTGCCTGGTGGCCGCAGGCCTTCAAGGAAAATGAGCGTAATGACAAGATCAAAGACAGTTGGGGACGGGGGCGGGGGAGGGGGGTGGGCGCGGGCAGTTTGATGTTGCCCTGAGTCACGTTTCGGGAGTCAGACCACCCAGGGGCAGTTGACAGCAGATCATGAAGGTTGTCACAGTCACGCTTGCTATTTTCCCTGTGCCTAGACGAACCAGCCTTCATTAAGGGCCTTTCCTAACAGTATGGAGGTTCCTCAAAAAACTGAAAGTAGGGACTTCCCTGGTAGTCCAGTGGTTAAGACGCCTCGCTCCCAATGCGGGTTTGATCCCTGGTTAGGGAACTAACATCCCACATACCACAACTAAGCCCACACGCTGCAACTACTGAGCCTGCGCACTCTAAAGTTGGTGCGCCACACCTAGAGAAGCCCACATGCTGCAACGAAGACCCAGCACAGCCTAAATAAATAAATAAATAATAAATAAAAATAAATTTATTGAAACAAAAACCTAAAAATAGAGTTGCCATGTGATCCAGCAATTCCACTCCTGGGCATCTACCCAGACAAAACTATAATTTGAAAAGATACATGCACCCCTGTGTTCATAGCAGCACCATTCACAATAGCCAAGACGTGGAAGCAAGCTAAATGTTCACTGACAGATGAATGAATAAAGAAGATGTGGCGGGGCTTCCCTGGTGGCGCAGTGGTTGAGAGTCTGCCTGCCAATGCAGGGGACACGGGTTCGAGCCCTGGTCTGGGAAGATCCCACATGCCGCAGAGCGACTAGGCCCGTGAGCCACAACTACTGAGCCTGCGCGTCTGGAGCCTGTGCTCCGCAACAAGAGAGGCCACGATAGTGAGAGGCCCGTGCACTGCGATGAAGAATGGCCCCCGCTCGCCACAACTAGAGAAAGCCCTTGCAGAGAAACGAAGACCCAACACAGCCAAAAATAAATAAAAATAAATTAATTAAAAAAAAAGAAGATGTGGCATACACACACAGACACACACAAACACAAACACACACACAATGGAATATTACTCAGCCATTGAAAAGAATGAAATAATGCCATTTGCAGCAGTGTGGATGCAACTAGAGATTATCACACTAAATGAAGTAAGAAAGAGAAAGACAAGTATCATCTGATATCACTTATATGTAGAATCTAAAATACGACCCAAACAAACATATCTACAAAACAAGAACAGACTCACAAATAGAGAGAACAGACTTGTGGTTGCCAGGGGGTCGGGGGTAGGGAAGGATTGAGAGCTTGGGATTAGCAAATGCAAACTATTACATATAGGATGGATAAACAACAAGGTCCTACTGTATAGCACAGGGAACTGTATTCAATATCCTGTGATAAATCATAATGGAAAAGAATATGAAAAAGAATATATATATGTATGACTGAGTTACTTTGCTGTGCAGCAGAAATTAAACACAACATTGTAAGTCAACTATACTTAAAATGTTTTAAAAGAAAATTTTCATAATAAAAATTTTAAGTATTAAAAAAAGAAAAAGGGGCCTTTCCTTGGCTTTGGCTAATGTTAAAGAAAGTCCTGGACTTCCCTGGTGGTGCAGTGGTTGGGAGTCTGCCTACCAATGCAGGGGACACAGGTTTGAGCCCTGGTTCGGGAGGATTCCACATGCTGTGGAGCAACTAGGCCTGGGTGCCACAGCTACTGAGCCTGCGCTCCAGAGCCCGCGAGCCACAGCTACTGAGCCTGCATGCCACAACTACTGCAGCCTATGCACCTGGAGCCCGTGCTCCACAACGGGGGAGGCCACCACAATGAGAGGCCCATGCACCGCGGCTGGGGAGAGCCCGCGTGCAGTGGCAAGGACCCAACGCAAGCAAAAATAAAATAAATAAATTTAATTTAAAAAAAAAAAGAAAGTCCTCTGCTGTGAGGGAGAAGGCCGTGAGGATCAGTGGTTTGAAATAGGAGTCTGGAAACTGGGTTTTGTTATACATCTCCACGAGCCTCAATCTCCAGGGTCCTCTCGGTTTCTCTAACTTGGAGATTTCACTTGTCACTGCTAGTGCCCACCCCTTTTGAGGTAAGGAGACAGTTTCTGGGAACTGGAGTGGCAGTTTTCCCTGACCTGCATTTTGCATTCTTGGGACAGCTTAGCAGAGCTGTGACTTCAGGTGAGGTACAGCTGGCTTGGGCCACCATCGGTGTCTCTTCCTTGTTGCGCTGGGTGGGCATGATGCGAGAGGGCCTGCTGGGTGCCTTGCCACCTGCATTTGAGAAGCAAACAGCACTCCTAGCCCACAGGGATCTTGTAGCCGGAGGCAAAGAGCCAGACTGTGCCAGGAGTCCTGGCTTCCGGGCCTGCCCGCCCTTACCTCCTGGGACTTCCTGCTTAGACAGCAGGCTCCAGAGCTCCTCCAGCTCGGCAAGTGTAACTAATGAGGAAAAGCTTGCGTTTGTCTGTCTAGTCAAGGGCAGATGTGCTTTGGGAGAATTTGGGGATAGAGAAGGTACTTTTTTCTGAGAATATTACTTTGTTGTTGTCATTGGCCATTAATGTTGCTTTATTCTATGCTTTCTTTTCTCTCACTACTCTCCTAGGTTCTGCCCCTTGAAAACAAAATGAAGGATCCCCGGAAGTTCTCGCTCATCCTCTATGTGGGAATGGCTATCATCACTGTCCTCTACATCAGTCTGGGGAGTCTGGGGTACCTGCAATTTGGAGCTAACATCCAAGGGAGCATAACCCTCAACCTGCCCAACTGTTGGTATGTGGGGGAGGATGGAAACCGGGGAGCACTGGGTTCTCTAAAAATTAATAAGGGTCAGAATGTGTATTTTTCCTCCTCCCTATCTCTTAAATCAGCCCACTTCACTTTAAAAAAATGTTTTTCATTTTATTTATTTATTTTTGGCTGCGTTGGGTCTTCGTTGCTGCGGGCAGGCTTTCTCTAGGTGCGGCAAGTGGGGGCTACTCTTCATTGCGGTGCGCAGTCTTCTCACTGCAGTGGCTTCTCTTGCTGCGGAGCATGGGCTCTACGCACACGGGCTTCTGTAGTTGTGGCACGTGGGCTCAGTAGTTGTGGCTCGCGGGCTCCAGAGCACAGGCTCCGTAGTTGTGGCGCACGGGCTTAGTTGCTCCATGGGATGTGGGATCTTCGCAGACCAGGGCTCGAATCTATGTCCCCTGCACTGGCAGGCGGATTCTTAGCCACTGCGCCACCAGGGAAGCCCCAGCCCACTTCACTTTAGCTCTCACTTGCCACCAGCCCCCAGCCTAGCACCATCCCTCCTTGGCTGCCCAGTAAGCCTTTTGGCTGGTTTCCCTGCCTGGGTCTGACTCTCTCTCCAAATCTGTTCTCCTCCTGTTACCCGTGTGAGCCATCTAACCCTTAGTGCAGTCATGTACTTCCCCACTGAGAAGGCTCAAAGGCTTCCTTTAGTTCTTATGATAAAGAGGAAACCTTCAGGTGCAGTCAGGGCCACTCAGGCTCTAGCCCCACCCCTACCTTATTCCTTCTCAGTGAGGAGGACTCAGCCTGGGCGTCACTCTGTTTGAGAAACTTCTCTGATGTCTCAGCCACAGCAACTTCAAGTCTAGGTCAGTGGCCCTCCTCTCTGTTGCCCTGGAGCCCCATGAGGATCCTGTCCTAATTCTTCTCCCATTGTGTTGTAGTTGTCCGTTTACCTGTACTGTGATCTCCCTACATTGTAAGCTCTGAGGGCAGCAACTGTCCAGTTCTTCATTTTACTCCAAGCCCCTGGCACAATGCTTGGCATACGATCAAAACCCAGTGAAAAGTTTTTGATTGAAAAGGAGGACTAAGCGCTGAGACTGTGAGGCATTTATAAATGAGGAGAGGTTACCAGGAAGCCAGTGGGGCACAGAGGATAGAGGTGATCTGCCATGTCCCAGGTCTATGGCCTTGGACAGATCACAGCTTCTCACTGCCTCAGTTCCCCTTTCTGGGAAATAAGAATAGTCATTTCTGCCAGGATTGTCATGAAGATCAAAAGATGTGTGTGAGGGCTTCCCTGGTGGTGCAGTGGTTGAGAGTCCGCCTGCCGATCCAGGGGACACGGGTTCGTGCCCCGGTCCGGGAAGATCCCACATGCCACGGAGCGGCTGGGCCTGTGAGCCATGGCCTCTGAGCCTGCGCGTCCGGAGCCTGTGCTCCGCAACGGGAGAGGCCACGGCAGTGAGAGGCCCACATACCGCAAAAAAAAAAAAAAAAAAAAAGATGTGTGTGAGCTTTCTAATACTGTACTGGCACTATGGAGAAGTAGGATGCTGCAAGAGCTTTATGCTTTGGGTGAGTCATTCTGATGGAAATGGATGCTGCATGGATTGGTTGATCCCCTGACTGATGGTGCCATTTCTCCCTGGAGATCTGAGCCCAGAAGGGTCAAACATCCAGTCCATTGACCTTGAACCATACTAAATAGATGGAGAAAGAGGAAGGCAAACCTGCCTGCTTCCCAGCTTCTGCTGTGCCTGTCCCGTGGCTGTCACCTGCTGCATGTGCAGGTGCAGATGGAGCCTCTCACCGTGGGCCCGGGATGCTTGGGAACCTTTCTGTATCTCATTTTCCCTAAGTCATGGTTGGTGTATTGTAGAGAAGCACTGAGACATACTGAAATGCTTCCTAAAAAGGTAGATGTCACAGGGTGTGTCTTAAGCAGCAGTTCTTTTCGGAAGATTAGTTTCATTGCAAAGAGCAGCCGTGAGCAGATTCTGAGAAGCTTGTCGAATGCCCTAGGGATCAGAATAACCTTTCAAGCCAGTCTGGTTTTAGAGCTCTGATCAGTGAGGCATTGTACAAGGACAGATTGAGAAGACTGAGAAAAACATTTTTTCAGGAGTATCAGTGTTTCACACAGGACACCCCAATCAGCAGGGCTCTGGGGACTAGGTTAGTTGTATGGCCAGCCAAGTGGTAGCCCTGAAATGGGCTTTTGTTTTCTGAAAGTCTTTCTCTTTCCCTCTGATGCCTACTTTTAAATTTCCAAATTTAAAGGGCTCCTGCCCTTTCAAGATGGAAGAGTCGGGTGGTAGCTCGCATAAGTGAAAATAAATGGATCAGGAGCCGCAGAAGCAGCCCACATAATCTGAAGCCATAGCTGAGCATCTGTCTTCTTTCCTCTGATGTTTCAAACCCAGCTACCCTAATCTTTCTGCCTCCATTCGGGTGTGATTTATTTGGCCATCCCAGCAGGTGACTATCCTGATTCTAGACTTGTCAGCACTCCAGAAGGCTTTGGTGCTGCACTGAGTTTAATTATAGAGCCACTAGCTGGTTTTTTCCCCAAGGATTTTTATCATCTCTTCTTGGAGCAAGTAAGATGTTTTGGCAATCTCAGTTTCTCCCAGAGTGTTCTGCTCATAGCATTAGAACATCTTCTAGGTATTAATTTCGACCACAGAGGAATTCCGTATGCATCATGCATAATATAATCACCACTTTTAAATAGATTTCCAAAGGAGGGAGGTCCGTGTTTCTCGCTTCATAATGCATGAGGGTCTTATTTGAAGTGGAGCTTTGCTTACGGGCAGTGTCCTTCCCTTTAATGATCAAGTCAGTTCTGTGAATACTTACTGATCAAACCTTTTTACTCCTCTGCACAGTCCTAGGCCTGGGATAAGATAGAGATGTCCCATGGTGAGTTAGCAGTCTCCCTGAGAAGCTACCCATGAAGCAGTAGTAGGATAGTAACCCTAGTGGAATGGAAAGATGGATTTTGCTCCTGCCTCTTGCCCTGTGTGGTCACTGTCTGATTCTAGGGAGCACTGAGTTGGATGGGAAGGATATAAATAGGCTTGTTGGAGTTACATTGCATTTTTTTAAATAACATCTTTATTGGAGTATAATTGCTTTACAATGGTGTGTTAGTTTCTGCTTTATAACAAAGTGAATCAGTTATACATATACATATGTTCCCATATCTCTTCCCTCTTGTGTCTCCCTCCCTCCCACCCTCCCTATCCCACCCCTCTAGGTGGTCACAAAGCATCGAGCTGATCTCCCTGTGCTATGCGGCTGCTTCCCACTAGCTATCTATTTTATGTTTGGTAGTGTATACATGTCCATGCCACTCTCTCACTTTGTCACAGCTAACCCTTCCCCCTCCCGGTATCCTCAAGTCCATTCTCTAGTAGGTCTGTGTCTTTATTCCCGTCTTGCCCCTAGGTTCTTCCTGACCTTTTTTGTTTTCTTAGATTCCATATATATGTGTTGGCGTATGGTATTTGTTTTTCTCTTTCTGACTTACTTCACTCTGTAGGACAGACTCTAGGTCCATCCACCTCACTACAAATAACTCAATTTAGTTTCTTTTTATGGCTGAGTAATATTCCATTGTATATATGTGCCATATCTTCTTTATCCATTCATCTGTCGATGGACACTTAGGTTGCTTCCATGTCCTGACTACTGTAAATAGAGCTGCAATGAACATTTTGGTACATGACTCTTTTTGAGTTATAGTTTTCTCAGGGTATATGCCTAGTAGTGGGATTGCTGGGTCGTATGGTAGTTCTATTTTTAGTTTTTTGAGGAACCTTCTTACTGTTCTCCATAGTGGCTGTATCAATTTACGTTCCCCCCAACAGTGCAAGAGGGTTCCCTTTTCTCCACACCCTCTCCAGTATTTATTGTTTGTAGATTTCTTGATGATGGCCATTCTGACCGGTGTGAGATGATATCTCATTGTAGTTTTGATTTGTATTTCTCTAATGATTAATGATGTTCAGCATTCTTTCATATGTTTGTTGGCAATCTATGTATCTTCTTTGGAGAAATGTCTATTTAGGTCTTCTGCCCATTTTTGGATTGGGTTGTTTGTTTTTCTGATATTGAGCTGCATGAGCTGCTTGTAAGTTTTGGAGATCAATCCTTTGTCAGTTGCTTCATTTGAAAATATTTTCTCCCATTCTGAGGGTTGTCTTTTCATCTTGTTTGTGGTTTCCTTTGCTGTGCAAAAGCTTTGAAGTTTCATTAGTTCCCATTTGTTTATTTTTGTTTTTATTTCCATTTCTCTAGGAGGTGGGTCAAAAAGGATCTTGCTGTGATTTATGTCATAGAATGTTCTGCCTATGTTTTCCTCTAACAGTTTGATAGTGTCTGGTCTTTAATCCATTTTGAGTTTATTTTTGTGTATGGTGTTAGGGAGTGTTCTAATTTCATACTTTTACATGAACGTGTCCAGTTTTCCCAGCACCATGTTATTGAAGAGGCTGTCTTTTCTCCACTGTGTATTCTTGCCTCCTTTATCAAAGATAAGGTGACCATATGTATGTGGGCTTATCTCTGGGCTTTCTCTCCTATTCCATTGATCTATATTTCTGTTTTTGTGACAGTACCATACTGTCTCGATTACTGTAGCTTTGTACTATAGTCTGAAGTCAGGGAACCTGATTCCTCCAGCTCCGTTTTTCTTTCTCAAGATTGCTTTGGCTAGTCGGGGTCTTTTGTGTTTCCATACAAATTGTGAAACTTTTTGTTCTAGTTCTGTGAAAAATGCCAGTGGTAGTTTGATAGGGATTGCATTGAATCTGTAGATTGCTTTGGGTAGTAGAGTCATTTTCACAATGTTGATTCTTCCAATCCAAGAACATGGTATATCTCTCCATCTACTTGTATTATCTTTAATTTCTTTCATCAGTGTCTTATAATTTTCTGCATACAGGTCTTTTGTCTCCTTAGGTAGGTTTATTCCTAGATATTTTATTGTTTTTCTTGCCATGGTAAATGGGAGTGTTTTCTTAATTTCACTTTCAGATTTTTCATCATTAGTGTATAGGAATGCTAGAAATTTCTGTGCATTAATTTTGTATCCTGTTACTTTACCAAATTCATTGATTAGCTCTAGTAGTTTTCTGGTAGCATCTTTAGGATTCTCTATGTATAGTATCATGTCATCTGCCAACAGTGACAGCTTTACTTCTTCTTTTCCGATTTGGATTCCTTTTATTTCTCTTTCTTCTCTGATTGCTGTGGCTAAAACTTCCAAAACTATGTTGAATAAGAGTGGTGAGAGTGGGCAACCTTGTCTTATTCCTGATCTTAGTGGAAATGATTTCTGTTTTTCACCATTGAGGACAATGTTGGCTCTGGGTTTGTCATATATGGCCCTTATTATGTTGAGGAAACTTCCCTCTATGCTTACTTTCTGGAGGGTTTTTATCATAAATGGGTGTTGAATTTGTTGAAAGCTTTCTCTGCATCGATTGAGATGATCATATGGTTTTTCTCTTTCAATTTGTTAATATGGTATATCACATTGATTGATTTGCATATATTGAAGAATCCTTGCATTCCTGGGATAAAACCCCACCTGACCATGGTGTATGATCCTTTTAATGTGATGTTGGATTCTGTTTGCTAGTGTTTTGTTGAGGATATTTGCATCTATGTTCATCAGTGATATTGGCCTGTAGTTTTCTTTCTTTGTGACATCTTTGTCTGGTTTTGGTATCAGGGTGATGGTGGCCTCGTAGAATGAGTTTGGGAGTGTTCCTCCCTCTGCTATATTTTGGAAGAGTTTGAGAAGGATAGGTGTTAGCTCTTCTCTAAATGTTTGATGGAATTTGCCTGTGAAGGCATCTGGTCCTGGGCTTTTGTTTGTTGGAAGATTTTTAATCACAGTTTCAATTTCAGTGCTTGTGATTGGTCTGTTCATATTTTCTATTTCTTACTGGTTCAGTCTCCGCAGGTTGTGCATTTCTAAGAATTTGTCCATTTCTTCCAGGTTGTCCATTTTATTGGCATAGAGTTGCTTGTAGTAATCTCTCATGATCCTTTGTATTTCTGCAGTGTCACTTGTTACTTCTCCTTTTTCATTTCTAATTCTATTGATTTGAGTCTTCTCCCTTTTTTTCTTGATGAGTCTGGCTAATGGTTTATCAATTTTGTTTATCTTCTCAAAGAACCAGCTTTTAGTTTTATTGATCTTTGCTATCGTTTCCTTCATTTCTTTTTCATTTATTTCTGATCTGATCTTTATGATTTCTTTACTTCTGCTAACTTTGGGGTTTTTTTGTTCTTCTTTCTCTGATTGCTTTAGGTGTAAGGTTAGGTTGTTTATTTGAGATGTTTCTTGTTTCTTAAGGTAGGATTGTATTTCTATAAACTTCCCTCTTAGAACTGCTTTTGCTGCATCCCATAGGTTTTGGGTTGTCATGTTTTCATTGTCATTTGTTTCTAGGTAGTTTTTGATTTCCTCTTTGATTTCTTCAGTGATCTCTTAGTTATTGAGTAGTGTATTGTTTAGCCTCCATGTGCTTGTATTTTTTACAGATTTTTTCCTGTAATTGATATCTAGTCTCAATGCATTGTGGTCAGAAAAGATACTTGATACAATTTCAATGTTCTTAAATTTACTGAGGCTTGATTTGTGACCCAGGATATGATCTATCCTGGAGAATGTTCAATGAGCACTTGAGAAGAATGTGTATTCTGTTGTTTTTGGATGGAAAGTCCTATAAATATCAATTAAGTCCTTCTTGTTTAATGTATCATTTAAAGCTTGTGTTTCCTTATTTATTTTCATTTTGGATGATCTGTCCATTGGTGAAAGTGGGGTGTTAAAGTCCCCTACTATGAATGTGTTTCTGTCGATTTCCCCTTTTATGGCTGTTAGTATTTGCCTTATGTATTGAGGTGCTCCTCTGTTGGGTGCATAAATATTTACAATTGTTATATCTTCTTCTTGGATCGATCCATTGATCATGATGTAGTGTCCTTGGTTTCTTGTAATAGTCTTTATTTTAAAGTCTATTTTGTCTGATATGAGAATTGCTACTCCAGCTTTCTTTTGATTTCCATTTACATGGAATATCTTTTTCCATCCCCTCACTTTCAGTCTATATGTGTCCCTAGGCCTGAAGTGGGTCTCTCGTAGACAGCATATATACGGGTCTTGTTTTTGTATCCATTCAGCCAGTCTATGTCTTTTGGCTGGAGCATTTAATCCATTTACATTTAAAGTAATTATTGATATGTATGTTCCTATTCCCATTTTCTTAATTGTTTTGGGTTTGTTTTTCTAGGTCTTCTCCTTCTCTTGTGTTTCCTGCCTAGGGAAGTTCCTTTAGCATTTGTTGTAAAGCTGGTTTGGTGGTGCTGAATTCTCTTAGCTTTGCTTGTCTATAAAGGTTTTAATTCCTCCATCAAATCTGAATGAGACCCTTGCTGGGTAGAGTAATCTTGGTTGTAGGTTTTTCTCCTTCATCACTTTAAATATGTCCTGCCAGTCCCTTCTGGCTTGCAGAGTTTCTGCTGAAAGATCAGCTGTTAACCTTATGGGGATTCCCTTGTGTGATATTTGTTGTTTTTCCCTTGCTGCTTTTAATATTTGTTCTTTGTATTTAATTTTGGATAGTTTGATTAATATGTGTCTTGGCGTGTTTCTCCTTGGGTTTATCCTGTATGGGACTCTCTGTGCTTCCTGGACTTGATTAACTATTTCCTTTCCCATATTAGGGAAGTTTTAAACTATAATCTCTTCAAATATTTTCTCAGTCCCTTTCTTTTTCTCTTCTTCTTCTGGGCCCCCTATAATTTGAATGTTGGTGTGTTTAATGTCCCAGAGGTCTCTGAGAGTGTCCTCCATTCTTTTCATTCTTTTTTCTTTATGCTGCTCTGCAGTAGTTATTTCCACTATTTTATCTTCCAGGTCACTTATCCGTTTTTCTGCCTCAGTTATTCTGCTATTAATCCCTTCTAGAAAATTTTAAATTTCATTTATTGTGTTGTTCATCATTGTTTGTTTGCTCTTTAATTCTTCTAGGTCCTTGTTAAACGTTTCTTGTATTTTCTCTATTCTATTTCCAAGATTTTAGATCATCTTTACTATCATTATTCTGAATTCTTTTTCAGGTAGACTGCCTATTTCCTCTTCATTCGTTAGGTCTGATGTGTTTTTACGTTGCTCCTTCTCCTGCTGTGTGTTTTTCTGTCTTCTCATTTTGCTCATCTTACTGTGTTTAGTGTCTCCCTTTTGCAGGCTGCAGGTTCGTAGTTCCCATTGTTTTTGGTGTCTGCTCCCAGTGGCTAAGTTTGGTTCAGTGGGTTGTGTAGGCTTTCTGGTGGAGGGGACTAGTGCCTGTGTTCTGGTGGATGAGGCTGGGTCTTGTCTTTCTGGTGGGCAGGTCCACGTCTGGTGGTGTGTTTTGGGGTGTCTGTGGACTTATTATGATTTTAGGCAGCCTCTCTGCTAATGGATGGGGTTGTGTTCCTGTCTTGCTAGTTGTTTGGCATAGGGTGTCCAGCACTGTAGCTTGCTGGTCACTGATTGAAGCTGGGTCTTGGCGTTGAGATGGAGATCTCTGGGAGATTTTTGCCATTTGATATTACGTGGAGCTTGGAGGTCTCTTGTGGACCAGTGTCCTGAAGTTGGCTCTCCCACCTCAGAGGCACAGCACTGACTCCTGGCTGGAGCACCAAGAACCTTTCATCCACACGGCTCAGAATAAAAGGGAGAAAAAATAGAAAGAAAGATAGAAAGAAGATCAAATAAAATAAAATAAAGTAAAATAAAATAAAGTTATTAAAATTAAAAATTATTAAGAAAAAATTTTAAAAAAGTAAGAAAAAACAAAAAAAAACCGCACAGACAGAACCCTAGGACAAATGGTAAAAGCAAAGCTATACAGACAAAATCACACACAGAAGCATACACATACACACTCACAAAAAGAGCAAAAGGGGAAAAAGTAATAAATCTTGCTCTCAAAGTCCACCTCCTCAATTTGGTATGATTTGTTGTCTATTCAGGTATTCCACAGATGCAGGGTACATCAAGTTGATTGTGGAGATTTAATCCGCTGCTCCTGAGGCTGCTGGGAGAGATTTCCCTTTCTCTTCTTTGTGCTCACAGCTGTGGCTCAGCTTTGGATTTGGCCCTGCCTCTGCGTGTAGGTCGCCTAAGCGCGTCTGTTCTTCACTCAGACAGGACGGGGTTAAAGGAGCCGCTGCTTCGGGGGCTCTGGCTCACTCAGGCCGGGGGGAGGGAGGGGTACGGATGCGGGGCGAGCCTGCGGCGGCAGAGCCTGCCGTGACGTTGCAGAAGCCTGAGGTGTGCCGTGTGTTCTCCTGGGGAAGTTTTCCCTGGATCCCGGGACCCTGGCAGTGGCGGGCTGCACAGGCTCCCGGAAGGGGAGGTGTGGATAGTGACCTGTGCTCGCACATAGGCTTCTTGGTGGCTGCAGCAGCAGCCTTAGCATCTCATGCCCGTCTCTGGGGTCCGCGCTGGTAGCCGCGGCTTGCACCCGTCTCTGGAGCTCCTTTAAGCAGTGCTCTTAATCCCCTCTCCTCCTGCACCAGGAAACAGAGGGAAGAAAAAGCCGCTTGCGTGTTAGGCAGCTCCAGACCTTTCCCCGGTCTCCCTCCCGGCTAGCCGTGGTTCACTAACCCCTTCAGGCTGTGTTCACGCCGCCAGTCCTCTCCCTGCACTCCAAAGCCCGAGCTTCAGCTCCCAGCCCCTGCCCTCCCGGGCGGGCGAGCAGACAAGCCTCTCGGGCTGGTGAGCGCTGGTCAGCACCGATGGTCTGTGCGGGAATCTCTCCGCTTTGCCCTCCGCACCCCTGTTGCTTGTGCTCTCTTCCGTGGCTCCGAAGCTTCCTAGTGTGTGGAAACCTTTCCTCCTTCACAGCTCCCTCCCAGAGGTACAGGTCCTGTCCCTATTCTTTTGTCTCTTTTTTCTTTTGCCTTACCCAGGTACGTGGGGAGTTTCTTGCCTTTTGGGAAGTCTGAGGTCTTCTGCCAGCGTTCAGTAGATGTTCTGTAGGAGTTGTTCCACGTGTAGATGTATTTCTGACGTATTTGTGGAGAGGGAGGTGATCTCCGCGTCTTACTCTTCTGCCATCTTGAAGCTCCTCCACATTGTATTTTTAATTGTTTTTATTTTTGAAAGGATATATGCCTGTGGAAAAGACTCCAAATGTTCAAAGGGCATACAGAAAATGTTAAGTTTCCACTTGCCTCTCCAGGACCCCAGTTTTACAATTTTCCATTTCAGGGACAACCATATTACCAGTTTCTTATGTTTCCTCCTGAAGATGTTTGGTGTATGTAAGAATGTCACATGTATGTGTGTGTGAAGGGGAGTGTTTTTCCCTCTTTTTCCTTTTTTAGACAGTTGGTACCATACTGTTGACACTGTTCTGCTTCATGCTTTTTTCACTTCATCATATATCGTGGAGCTCATACCATATCAGCGCCTGGAGTTTTATCTCCTACTTTTTAACAGTTATATGGGGGTGCCATGATCTATTTAACCAATTCCCCACTGATTAACATTTAAACTCTTTTCAGTCTTTCAGACTTAAATAATGCTGCAACGACATATTTTTTATGTAAGTTTATGTGCGCATGTGTAAGTGTATCTACAAGATAAATCCCTAGACCTGAAATTGCTTGTCCAAAGGACACGTGTGCTTATAACTTGGAGAGATATGGCCAAATCACCTTGGGACTGTTTTGCACTCTCATTGCTGGTGTATGAGTGTGCAGAGCCGGCTCTGAACGTGTCTCGGCTCTCTCTGCAGGCTGTACCAGTCAGTTAAGCTGCTCTATTCCATCGGCATCTTCTTCACCTATGCCCTCCAGTTCTACGTCCCGGCCGAGATCATCATCCCCTTCTTCGTGGCCCGTGCGCCTGAGCATTGCGAGCTGGTGATAGACCTGTCCGTGCGTACCATGCTGGTCTGCCTGACGTGTGAGTAGAGGACAAGATCATTGCCTTGTCTGTTTTCTTTCTTCCAGAGGGCACCGAGTCCCCAGGGCTTTCATGAGAGAGAACTTGTATCTCAGTGAAATGGCCAGTGCTGTGTGAGCAGAGAACTTGGGGTGCAGTGTCAGCTTCAGAGTTGAGGCACATCCATGAAGGGAGTGAATTGAATATAGATGTGCTCTAAAGGACACGGGAATGGAAACGGTGCTTTATTTATAGATATGGCCTAAAATGCAATGGTAATGATCATAACTCATGCTAAACATGTGCTATTACTATTCCGTATGAAATATGACAAAAGTTTAAAAGAGCCATTTAACCCATATGCTTAATGAGTACTATAGGTTACTTTGATAGCAGGTGTATGTTTGTTTGTCTTTTCAAATAATCGTGTTTCCAATGTGACAGTCTATTCCTTGGATTTCATTTTGAGACTGCTTTGATACTATTCTAGACACTTTTGGATGGTGGTCTTAACTAAAATATGTTTCTTAGAAAATTTCTGTTGATTAACCTAGGTGTGTGACTTATCACTTTGTGTTTTATTCCTCTTCCCTGACCACACACCCAGGAGCATGAGTTGAGAGACGAGATATCACCCTATTCGCTCTTGGTTAAAACTGGTATAAGTTCAAAAATAAAAATAAATTCTTTTTTTTTGGAAGACTCTGTGAATTGATAGAATAGAGAATCCTTGAATAAATTGGTCTGTGATATCTAATTTAAATTTCTAGGCAATTAGCAGTTTCTTTCCAAATTGAATGCTTGAATCATAGATCTCTCTTTTTGGCTGTGTTTAAGTTTTTTTTTTTTTTTTTTTTTTTTTCTTTTTTGGAAAAGAAACGTCTTTCCTTATTATATTGAGACTTCCCTGGGACTTCCTTTAAATTATCCAGTCCAAGCCTCTGTCTTTGGAGTAAAGATAGGTCTATGTGATTTTTTAATTAGACCAGAATGGAATGTTTTAGGGATGAATGATGTGAATGTTGTCTAGCATGCACTCATAGTATGGAAAGTCAGAAATGACTTTATTGGTTAACTGTTAGCAAGAGGAGGACAGGGAAGAGGCTGTCCATCCTTACCCAAGCAAATGTGGGGATCAGACTAGTGCCCATCCTGGAATGGACCTCCTCAAGCCACCTGCAGTTGTCTTCCTGATACTACTTCTAGGACAGTGGGTGGAAGCTCAGCATCCTGGATCTGCGTGGAAAAAACTCACTGGAGCTGAGGAACTAAAGACTGTCCCTTGACCTTAATCTTGGGCAGCTCTCCTGCTGAAGATTTCTTAAAGGGTGGACCTGGGTAGGATCGTGGGTACCTTGGATTCCCCAGCCCCAGAGAGCTGATGGCAACCAAGAATCTGACTTCTTGTAGCCTTTATTTGATAGCCCTTCCAGCTCTCTCCTAGACCAGCCTAGAGAAACAACCCACTGTCTGCAGGCCACTGCTGCCCCAAAGCGACTGAAAGGAAGGAATGTGATATAGCTTGCTTTTCCAGTAAATTGCCTTAATGTGTGATAAATGGGATGCTTGGACTCTTCTAGATTTTACTCCTGTCTCCTGCTGGCAACTCTGGAGGCTTTGATCAAATATGTATGTTTCCTCTATGGATGGATTAGCTCTGAGTGTGTAGGAGACAGCTTCCACGTGAAAAGTGTTCATAATGTCAACTCTCAGGGCCCTGATTCTTGAATCCAAGGGGCTTTGGAAGAAAGGATAGGGATAGCTCAAATAATGGGCTTTGTTTCAGAGTGGTTCCTTGAGAGAAGGTAGGTCTGTCTGGGTACAGTGTGCTGTCCCTGCCGGAAGAGCTGGGGCACTGAGCTGGCCCTGACTCCTCTCACCGCCCCATTTTCTTCTCAAGCCTGGCTTAGTCTCCGCTACCATATGTCGCGCTTCCTGCCAGGTTCCTCTCTGCTGCGCCCCGCAGGAACCAGCAGTCTCTGATTCACAGACCTCATACTATCCTTAGATGCCTCTTGGTTTTCGCTTTGCTTTTCCTGGCACTGTCTGTGGGTCTCACCTCCCTTCTACAGCGTGACTCTCAGATGACATGAGCCGCTTTTGATCTTCAAGCACATTGGGTTGTTTTTCCCTGCTTCTGTGGTCGCTTGTAACTTAGCCTTACATTGTCATCCTATTAAAGGGGGCAACCCCTTCATCTCCCAGCCCTAGGCTTCTCTTGCTTTCCCTGGAGACTGTGAAGTAATTGTGGGATTCAGGAGAGGCATTTTACTGTAGCACCAACTTAATTGCGTTTATCTGAGTTCATTTGTTTTTGTTTCTCTGCACCTTCAGATCCTTTTGCAGAAGGTTAATTGGTATATGATTTTAGATCTTTGATATAACTGATTGTTTTCAATTATACCTATAAATTTTAATGGCAGCTCAAATTTTTGCTATTTTGGGTATTTTCTTATCATTTTCTCATCTTTCTCTCCTCTTCCTCACCCTCATCCCCAAGGAAAGCAGGAGCATTTGGTCCAGCCTCATTTTTTTTCCCACTTGGAATTCAACCTTCTCACCACGCTTCCCCATCCACCAAAGATGGCTGTGTCTACTTTTTTTAAAAAATAGATTTATTTATTTATTTAATTTTGGCTGTGTTGGGTCTTCACTGCTGCACACGGGCTTTCTCTAGTTACGGTGAGCGGGGGCTACTCTTTGTTGCGGTGCGCGGGCTTCTCATTGTGGTGGCTTCTCTCGTTGCAGAGCTTGGGCTCTAGGCACGTGGGCTTCAGTAGTTGTGGCTCGTGGGCTCAGGAGTTGTGGCTCATGAGCTCTAGAGCGCAGGCTCAGTAGTTGTGGTGCACGGGCTTAATTACTCTGCGGCATGTGGGATCTTACCGTACCAGGGATCGAACCCGTGTTCCCTGCATTGGCAGGCGGATTCTTAACCACTGTGCCACCAGGGAAGCCCTGTGTCTACTTTTTGATGCTTAATTTCACACTGTTGGAGAGGAGAGGAAAGGAAAATAACACACGTCAGAGACTGGTGCTCATTTTCTTATGATTTCATGTGGGACAGTAGTTACTTCCAGCCTGTATGTTTGGACATGCAGACTTAGCAGGCCACCTTATGTACAGAACTTGTGTAGAACAAGAGGCTGGAAGAGGCTGGCTCCACCTGAGGGCAACCGGGGCTGTACGAAGAGTAGTTTCTTTGGATTCCTTGAGACCCTAACCTGTCCTTCAGTGGTTCGAACTGATTCTCTGTGGCATTTGCCACTTGAAGCATTTTATTTCAGTTAGGTATGAGAATGTCACAAACCTGTTATTGAAGATAGAATAACAACAAAACCATCTCAATTAAGAAGCCTGTTTAGACTAGAATGTAAAACATTCCAAGCAGCCAGACCCTTTAGAGCATGAAGCTTCCAGGTCCAAACAAAGCGGTTTTTCAATGCCTTTTGGCCTTTCACACGTCTCAGTCTTGCAGCTATGAAGAAAAAGGGCAGCAGCATTAATACCTGTACACCGTGCCCCCTGTCCCCACTGTGGGGACGGTCGCAAGGCTTCAGCTTCTTCATCTGTAAGATATAAAGTGTATCTGATCGCCTCATGTCTAAAATTCTGTGATGCTGCACAACTACTTTGAGCCTGATTTTAAATTTCTACCAAAGTATTGCTCGAAAAAAGAAAGTTAATGTAAAAACACGTGAAGACTGTCTAGATCTGGAGTAAGTAAAAATGACTCAATATCCCAGTGACTTAAAATAATTTTTCTTGCATTTTATCTTCTGTGTTAATCCTCATGGGCGCTTTTTTTTTTCTTTTTTAAAATTTCATTTATTTTTGGCTGCGTTGGGTCTTCGTTACTGCACGTGGGCTTTCTCCAGTTGCGGCGAGTGGGGGCTGCTCTTTGTTGTGGTGCGCAGGCTTCTCATTGCAGTGGCTTCTCTTGTGGAGAACCGGCTCTGGGCGCACGGGCTTCAGTAGTTGCAGCACGTGGGCTCAGTAGTTGTGGCTTGCAGGCTCTAGAGCACAGGCTTAGTAGTTATGGCGCACGGGCTTAGTTGCTCTGTGGCATGTGGGATCTTCCCGGACCAGGGCTCGAACCTGTGTCCCCTGCATTGGCAGGTGGATTCTTAACCACTGCGCCACTAGGGAAGTCCGTCATGGGCGCTTTTTACAAAAAGTTGCAATCCTAGTGTACATATAACTTTCCCCTTTGCATTTTGTTTAAAATTACATCATGAATATACATATCCTTCATAAATATTTTTATGACTGCATGGTATTCCGTTTTATTGATGAATTGTATTTACTAAACTATTCCATTAATGTTGGACATGTAAGTTGTTTCCCGTGCTTTTGTATTATTTTTAAAATTTATACTCCCACTAAATGAAATTGTATATCCTGTCCAAGGCTGCTATTAATTTTAAAGGCAGATTTCTAGCAATTTAAGAGTCACACAGGTGGGCCTCACCAGCGTTGATCATAATAAATAGCAGTAAGCACTTCTGGACACAGGAGCTGTAAGTGTCCAAGGGATTTCTGTCAGTGCGTGTTTGTCTCTAAAGTGCTTTCTCTCCTCTTGTGCATAAGCCAACTCTTTCTGCTGCTGGTCTACAACCACAGGCTCCAGAATCCCAATCAGTTCCTTCTCTGAACATGGCCATTGGCCTCCTGCTGCTTCAGCAGTTAAAGTCACATTTTCAGTGTTTCTTAACCCAAAGGGAAGATGTTTTGTAATACCACTGGAGCCCTCTTCACTAATCATGTGGTCTGGTTGTCCTCAGGGCCCCCTTTCTGTTCATGCCACAGCTAGGCTAATGCAGAGGTCTGGCAACTGCCAGTTGGGAGTTTGTGGTCTTCCTCTTTGCATGGGGTGCTCTTTTCGTGGGGGAGTAGGGATAGGGTATTCCCAGTTGGCTGCTTCCTGAGATCTCTGCCTTCTTGAGTTTCTCTTTCTAGAGGGCTTTATTTTAACTCATGGAGTAAAGACATTCAGTGCTAGAAGAGGTTTTAGTTGCTCCTGTATCTTTCCCAAGTACTGATTCCCATCTCTGGAATTAGTGAAAACTAGTTTGCCACATTTTACCTTGCGGTAAACAGATGCCTTGGCTAGTGAGCCCTCAGTTTGGGTCCCTTTCTCTTCCTCTTCCCCCAGTGTATTAGTGGGAGGCTCACTCTTCCCGCCTTCTTCCCCCATTATCTTTCTCCAATGTCAGGCTGTATTTTGGTTCAGCTAAATATCCAGTCCAGCTAGGACAGGAAGACAGTGCTCCGTTTGCAACCCTGTGGTCCTGGCTTTAAAAGAAGAGTTTTGCCCTTTTAAAAATATTTCTCTTAAGGATATTTTTGCTAAACATACTTATCTTGTATATCTGTTGTAGTAAAAACAAGAACAAGTGTTTAGATTGCTTTTTAAAGTCATGATGAAATGGAACATCTCCATCCAATCAGAAAAGATTCTGATCTCACAAGCTTCTGTTTCTGTTTTCACTTAATTCTTATCAGAGTGGAGCACGAGTGACTTCACTTAACTCGTATCATGAAGTACCCATCTGTCCTCCAGGCTAATACGAGAGAGGGAAGGGAGAGGACAGACTGTCAGAGCTGGGAGGGCTGGTCGGATCCTCTGACTTATCTCCTCCAGGGGCTCATTGTCTCTGCTAAAACCCTCCCTTCTCTTGAGTGGGCTGGAGCATCCTGGGGACCAGGAGGAGTAACTCACACTTCCTTTAACAGTACAAAAGCAGGCAGGCTAGAAGCTACGTTTTCGGCCCAACCATGTGTTCTTAGAGGGGAATCCCGTCTCTCCGCTCTGCCACTCTGGAGCAGCGCACGTTGGTCCCAGTTGACGGTGAATTGAGGGACATATCCCAGAACACATTCCTACGTGACTAAATCTGCATTGCACAGTTCCTTAAAATTTCAGAGTCGAGTGTGACTTGAGTGATCATCCAATTAATACAATCACCATACTTCATGGGTAAATGAACTGAGGCTCAGAATGGGAACTGATTTCCCCCCAGGTCACACACAGCCTACTACTGAGCAGAGACGGGTGATGCTATTAGCTAACATGTATGAAGCACTTGTTATGTGTGTAGTACTCTAAGTTCTTTACGTGAATGATCTCATTTGACCATACCTTTTTAGCAGTACTGGGAGATGAGTCTTAAACAGGTTAAGAAACTGGCTGGTCATTGGTGGATTGGAGCCTAGGTTCTGAATCCAGACCCTTAACCACACCCAGGCTTAGGTCTGATGGCTGCCTCAGCTGTTTCCACCCCACTGCTCACCCAAACTGGAACACCTGGAGCCGCCACTGTGTGGTTAAACATTAGGCAGAGAGAGACCCAGACCCCAGAGAGGGCAAGTGTCTTATTCCAGGTCACACAGCAGATCAGCATTTGTTGAGCGTCAGGTTATCCATGATGAGAATGCCATTTTGTCATCAGCCTACAGACACTTCACTTCCAACTTTCCTCCATATTCAACCCTGAAGGTTTGAGGGACATCACCAACTCTATTTAGAAATAACTAAAGGCTGAAACAGACTATTATTAACTTGCAGAGCAAGTTGAAAGCTTATCCTTTTTTTAGACTTTCTGAAGGCTTCAGAACAGTGAGGGTATTCATGGATAATTGCCATGATGGTTGAATATAGAAGAAAGAAAGAGGAAGGGATTGCCCCAGGGCTATAAAACCCTGGGCGGCAGAGGCAGATCTGAAACTCATTTTCCTTGCACCCCCTTTTGTTATCCAGGCTTCAAAATCCTTGTCTGGTGTCCTCTACAAAGCAGAGAGAGGTCAGGGCTGACCTTTCCCGGATTCTCTACCACACGATTGTGGTGCATCCCTGGGAAAGCTAACCTGATATCAGACTCCCTGAGTTCTTCACAGACAGGATCTTTCCGCCGATCAGCCAGATCCCCTGTTCTCCCTCCTGCTGAATGTATCATTCTGTATTTTCTTTGTTGGCTGCATTGGGTCTTCGTTGTTGTGCATGGGCTTTCTCTAGTTGCACTGAGCGGGGGCTACTTCATTGCGGTGCGCGGGCTTCTCACTGCGGTGGCTTCTCTTGTTGCGGAGCACAGGCTCTAGGTGCACGGGCTTCAGTAGTTGCAGCACGCAGGCTCAGTGGTTGCAACATGCGGGCCCTAGAGCGCGTGGGCTTCAGTAGTTGTGGTGCTTGGGCTCAGTAGTTGTGGCTTGCGGGCTCTAGAGCGCAGGCTCAGTAGTCATGGCACATGGGCTTAGTTGCTCTGTGGCATGTGGGATCTTCCCGGACCAGGACTTGAACCCGTGTCCCCTGCATTGGCAGGCAGATTCTTAACCACTGCACCACCAGGGAAGTCCCATTCTGTATTTTCTTGATCATCAGGTCTATGATGTGACTGTAGCAGGGGCTTGAGGTCCTGGACTCTGTCCCAGCTCTGTCACTTTCTATCATTTAAATTCTTTGGACCTTTCCTTCCACAGCAACCATAATAATGTTGTGGAGTTCTGTACCCGTGGAGCGGAGGGAAATTCAGCTCAGTGAGTGGATGCTTCCCAGTGCTGTCTACTAGACACTAGGCGGTCTGTGTGATGGGAGTGTTCTAGGTGTGCTCTCCAGGACAGTAGCCACTAGGCACAGGTGGCAGTTGAGTCCTTGCAATGTGGCCAGTGTGATTGGGGAACTGAATTCATTTAGATTTAGATAGCTAGTGACCACGGCGTTATCGGACAGCACAGCTGCAGAGTGAGTGTAAGACAGGTGATGTGACCCTGCTCCTCCCCTGCTAAATCCCGGCTCCCAGCATGCCTCTCCCTTTACTGCATGGAGTGGTATTCCAGTTAAGAAGTAGGTGTTTCTCATAAAGCCTGGCCTCTAAATGCAGCCCACTGCTTTCGTCTGGTGCTCAGCCGAAGAAGCAGCGATCGATTCAGACAATCCATCTGGAGGGTAAAAAGGCTGTATTGGACTCCGGCCAATACAGACGTTCTGGCCTCTCACCACTGTGATGCCTTCCTTAGAGCAATTTAACTACATTTCTGCTTTATGAAATGAAGTTAGAACTGAAACCCCCGTGTCTAGTGTGAGTCTCTCATAGGGATCAGTGAGGTAACAGATGTGCCCTGGATCGCTGTCTCAATGCCCAGGACCTCCGGCTGGAGCCCCGCAGCGGGGAAGACAATCCATCAAAATACGTTCGATGACTAACGAGTTAACAATGCACTTTCCATAAGCAACAAGATATATACTAGTGATGAATAATATTAATGGTATTATGTGCCTGTTGTACACCAGGACTCTAGTTAAGTGCCTGTGTAATCTCCTTTGATCATTGCAACATCTCTGTGATGTAAGAGCTTTTTGTATCCCTGTTTTGCCAACAAGAACACTGGAAAATAGAAAGGAGCCATGTGTCACTCAAGGCAGAGCCAGGGTTCACACACAAGTGCCTAATTCCAGAGGCCATAATCCTCAATAAACCTGTGAAACATTGGCCTTCACCCCCAAGCTGGCTGGTGGTACAGGTGCTGGTGTGCTCTGGAAGCCGATGGCGTTTCATCGTGCAGCCCCCACTCATCTTTTTTTTTTTTTTTAGCAAAACACATCAGGAGCTTTTTTTGTGTTTCAAGCAATAAATCCGGATGGCAATGGCAATTCAGTTTCTTTTTTCTCCCCCCCATAAATGTATTTATTTATTTATTATTTTTGGCTGTGTTGGGTCTTTGTTGCTGCGCGAGGGCTTTCTCCAGTTGCGGCGAGCGGGGGCCACTCTTCATTGCAGTGTGCGGGCCTCTCACTGTCGCGGCCTCTCGTTGCGGAGCACAGGCTCCAGACGTGCAGGCTCAGTAGTTGTGGCTCACGGGCCCAGTTGCTCCGCGGCATGTGGGATCCTACCAGACCAGGGCTCGAACCCGTGTCCCCTGCATTGGCAGGCAGACTCTCAACCACTGCGCCACCAGGGAAGCCCTTCTTTTTAAAAATATGTATTTATTTATTTAATTTTGGCTGCACTGGGTGTTAGTTGCAGCACGCATGATCTTTAGTTGCGGCATGCGGACCTCTTAGCTGCAGCATGTAGACTCCTAAGTTGCAGCATGTGGGCTCTTAGTTGCGGTATGCGGGAACTAGTTCCCTGACCAGGGATCGAACCCGGGCCCTCTGCATTGGGAGCGCTGAGTCTTACCCACTGGACCACCAGGGAAGTCCCCCCCATTCACCTTTATCATCAGTTGCACCTTCCTCGTGTACACCTGGGCTGAGTTTCAGGTGTGGGAGCCACTGGTTTGTCCTGGCACAGGGACGCAGTCATCATGGGGGTCCTTGCTTCTGAGGTTGGCCTGCACACAGACCTGCTTCTCCTTTCCCTGTATGAAAACGCTCTGTGCAATGGGGCTGACATGGGATCGATCCAGAAGAAGGAGGGTTTTCTCCCCGTTTCGTTTCTTGTCATTCAAGTAGAGTGGTTTGTGTTGGAGGTACCCTCAGTGGTAAGAAGATGAACAGTCACTCAGAAAAGGTTCACCTCCTCTTCTGCTCTCCACTCGCTCTCCTTTGGTAGGACCAGGTTACCGTGGAATGTAATTTGGTTCCTTTTCCTCAGAAAGGTGGAAGTCAAGGACTGTGGCAGGTGAAGCTGGGAAATCTGGTTTCCAGTCCCGGTTCTGCCATCCTTGCTGTGAGTCCCGGGTCATGCCACATCTCCGGGCATCAGTTTTCTCATCTGTGGAATGAGAGATTGGACTGGACGATGTCTCAGCTTCCTTGGAGCTCTCCATACTATGAGAAGAACACTTGCTAAATTTGCTGAACAGTGAAGCGGTCTCTCTCAGCTCTGGGCAGTCATCAACAGGCGTGTCCTCTCTCCCACAGGCGTCTTGGCCATCCTCATCCCCCGCCTGGACCTGGTCATCTCCCTGGTGGGCTCCGTGAGCAGCAGTGCCCTGGCCCTCATCATCCCGCCCCTCCTGGAGATCTCCACCTACTACTCAGAGGGCATGAGCCCCATCACCATCATCAAGGACGCCCTGATCAGCCTCCTGGGCTTCGTGGGCTTTGTGGTGGGGACGTGTGTGACCCTCTACGAGCTGATCCAGCCCAGCAGCGCTCCCATCTTCGTCAACTCCACCAGTGCCTTTGTATAGCGGGCTGGGTGCGTTCCCTGCACCGGCCCACTCCGCCCTGTATGTTCCCCAGCACCTGGCCCCAGAGCCTCAGGTAGGGTGCAGGCTCTGGGGAGAGGCAAGGTTGCCATCCACGTACCCTTACCTGGCACCTGGGTTCCCTGAGCCAGACAGGGATGAGGGCAGGGTAGAGGGTCGGCAGCAGATATGTGGGAGGTACCTCTAGGGGCAGTGCCATCTCTGTTCATTTGTACTTATTTTTGCTTTTTTTTTTTTTTTTTTTTTTTTTTTGCGGTACGCGGGCCTCTCACTGTTGTGGCCTCTCCCGTTGTGGAGCACAGGATCTGGATGCGCAGGCTCAGTGGCCATGGCTCACGGGCCCAGCCGCTCCGCGGAATGTGGGATCTTCCAGGACCGGGGCACAAACCCGTGTCCCCTGCATCGGCAGGCGGACTCTCAACCACTGCGCCACCAGGGAAGCCCCATTTGTACTTACTTTAACCCGGAACTTTTCAACTCTTCCCTGATCACGCCTCCTCCCTTACTGCCTGCCCCTCTCCTTCTGACCCACCTCATCCAAATTATTCCTGTTGCACAGCTCACTTTATTTAAAAATTTTACTGTCTCTCACCTCATGTTTTCTCCTCGCCCGGGCCAGGCCTAGATGAAGTCAGTGGGAATGCCCTTCTTTATGCCCTTGCCGGGCCCATCTCTTATCTCTCTCCCAACTATTTTACCTCAATATTTTCCTACCTGTTCAAGTCTCCACCTCGTAGTGGAGCCTACCAAGTAGTTTAAAACCAGCTGCCCAGAGCTGGAGTTTTTAGCCTTCACTGTCTCTGGCGTGCTGTCATCCTCGGTGACACCTCCTCTTCTCCGGTTTCCTCGTGTGGGTCACGATACTGTTATTATCTTAGTTGCTTGAACTCCTGGAAGGTATCAAGTGCTGCCAAAATTGAAAATATTTATATTTTATTTAAAATCAGCCTTTGTTTTTAGACTCCGTCTCTGGATCTGGGACTATTGTGAATCATTCCTTCTTCAGTAAACTCTTACTCAGCTTCTCCCGCTGAGAAGAAGCTTAGTGCAGGAGATGTCTGCTTAGACCCTCAGCACCCTTGGCCAAGGACCCCAGAGATTTTCATCAGGATCATCAGAGTGTGGACCTTTGTGGGACACCATGGACTCTGCCTCCCGTTGACCAGCCAGATTTCCTACTGAGAAGACATGAAGGACTCAGGAGATGTTTGCCGGTGCACAAGGCTGAGGGGAAGGATGGCCACGTGGGGTGTGTTTCTCTCCATAGGAGGCTTAGAATATGGCTGCTTTGTTCATTCAGGCCTGTTTCCCAGCCTCAGCCCCTGACAGACAAGCGGCACGGCAGCATCCAGGAAGACACCCAGACTCTTGCCATGGACAAGAAGATGAGGCCAGTGTGCCCAGAGCATGTGAGATTCAGTTCCTAGAGTTTGCAGCAGCTGGTCTGACACTACGAGTGGTCCTCAGTTGTTTACAATCCCCGGAGGATGAGGAGGATGGGCAGAAACAGTGCCCTGCCCCAAGCTGCCTCCAGGACGTGGACTTCTAAAGGAACCACTTGGTTGGGACTTCGGTCTCCTGTGTTCTAAACACTAATCATGCCCTTGTCCTCCCCCCACCCGTATGCATGCATCCCTGGGTATCAGAAAAGAAACAGCCTCAGGGCTGACTCACCCTAAGGTTGGCCTTCAGGTTTGGGAACAAACTGCCGAGAAGGCAGGGGAAGTTCCCTTGCCTTGCTTTCGGCTGCCCCGTCTTCCCTCTTGGTGTGAGAAGTGTTGCAGAAGGGTGTTCATTGACATTGACTCTCCATCTCTTGAGCTGTGTGTGTGTGTGTGTGTGTGTGTGTGTGCGCGCGCACGCTCCCCTGCATATATAACAGGGTTTTGCTGTCCTCCACCCCTGCTACCAGGCTCTTGCCTGAAAGTGGGGAGAACAGCACCACTTTATCAGGGGTTTTGTTTTTGTATTTCACCAAAGCTCCTAGGGCCTGTGACTCGCCCTCACAGCCCCAGCTTTTTCTTTCTCTTCTGTTCCAAAGCCAGATTCTCTCATTGCAGTGACTCCTGACCTACCTAATAATTTATTCACTTAGGAAGATGCAGTCAGCGGTGATTTGGTCTCCCTTAGGAAAATGACACTTCCGTCCATCCTTTCTGCTCTTTGGTGGTCACTCACAGGTGCTTACGTGACCAGGGCTCTAGCTGGAGGTGGCGGCAGCCCTGCCCTCTGCAGGCTTTCCCTGCCCTCGGGCTTTCTAAGTAACTTCTAGTACCAAAATGTACCTTCAAGAACTGTCGGCTCCTCTTTGCAAGCCCCGGTTCCAGCAGTCTTCCCAGAGCGGTTCTGAGAGTTGTTTTCGGCGAGAAGGTGCAGGCCAGTAGAAGAGGATCAGATGTGTATCCCACCCACAGCTTCCACGGTGGAGGCTCTGGGCACTGCTAGAGGCAGTCCTCTCCAGGTGGGTCTTGAGACCCGGACTGTGATGCTGGGACCTGAGGACTGGGTGGCACAATACTGAGGTCCTCTGGCCCCAGGTCTCTCACTTCAGGGCCCCTGCCCAGGGAAGGTGGCGCATAGGAGAGACAGCTCTAGCCTTGGGGCTTCGGGAAGCTAGTTTGGCCTGGCCTTCGTCCTGTTCAATTGCTTTCCCATGCTTTTGCTGCTTTGACAGCCTGATTGCATGGCTGCTTCAGGAGACCTAGGCAAGGCGGACCCCATGGGGACCTGCCGGCTAGTGCAGTTGCACAGCAATGAGTTGTCGAGTAAGGGGTCGGCCAGAGGTCGTAATGGAGGAAGCCCTTCCTCTTCTGGAAGCAGCCCGCGGGGCCAGCTCAGGGAAGCTTACTCCTCTGCTGCCCACAGGTCTTCTCAGTCAGGAAGCCCTCCCTGCTTTCCTCCCAGTGCTCTTAGGAACCAGCTGCCCAGCCTCTTTCCTGGGCCCTGCTTTAGTCTCTGGTGAGAAAGCCCCAGCATCAGTAAGAGACTGATCGGGGAGCAACAGAGCAAAGGCTTTCAGGAGTGTGAGGCCACATCTGCCAGACCAGACCAAACCGTGGGGCTTTCTGGCCCAGTGCTGTTCGGCTCTGTGTCCTTCTCCAGTCTCCCCAGGGCAACCCCAGATTCCATCAGCCCAGAGGTAGCTTCTCAGAGCCCCTTGTTCTGTCCTGCAAATGCAGCTATTGGGAGCAGGTTTCCAACTCCCTGCAGGCAGTATACCTCTCCTTAAATGTAGGTTCTTGCTGGGAACAGCATGACCTGGCATCTACTATTCCCTTTTTCCTAGAAGTTGTACCATTCACAAGTGGCATTATTTATATTTATGTTGTGCTGTTGTCCAGCTGCTAGGATCCCATCATCTGCACAGACCCTGGCCAGAGGTATGTGACTGTGTGGCATGTCTTAGCCTAGAACCTGCCGCTTACACCCTCCTTCTCTGTCACTCACCTCTCCAGCCGAATTCACAGGCTGATGCTCACCATTCACTCTCTACCCCCAGGCAAACAGGTACATTAGGAAAATCTTTTCCCCCTCCCTGTTCTCCTATCTCTTTTTTCTAAAATTTCTCCCTTCCTAAATTGTAGAACATCATCTCTGTTTAATACTACATGTTCACCTCATGCTTTTTGGAAGTGCAGAATCTCAGTTTATCTCTGTTTACAGTTCCCTCTATTCACTATTCACCTCAAGGGGGTCCGTATCAGTTTATTTCATAGCCGATTGGATGTTAAGGTGAGACCCAGCATCGGCCCCGGTCAGAACACAAAGCTGCTTTGTCACAGTGGAAATAAAAAATGTAAGTGGCATGACTTGGTGTACAGGAGTCGGCTCGAAGTCTGCCTTAGAATTAAATTTTTCAAAGTACATTACACGTCTCCAAGGGGAAAGGAGAGTGGTTTGTCTTTGATATCACTGTCAATACTCTTAGACCGTCCTGCTGGTTGCAAGGCTGTTTGCTCTCACAGCATCTTCCTGTGGCATTTCTTCCCTGTTATTGTACCACTGGGTCCTTTCCTGGCCAGGAGACATAAATGGTGCTGATCTAAGGTTGCCAGAGTTGCAGTGGGGAGTGAGGGTGAGGGTGCCTTTTGTCAGCCGTGTTCTTTTGTTTCAATCAAGGTGGTGCTGTAGAAGTGATTTTGTTTTACTGAAAAATAAAATTATGTGGCTCTGTTGTAGAACATGTCAGTGGACGTGTGAATAAGAGGAATATGAAAAACTACCGTCTAGCAGGTCTTGATAACAAGACAGTCCTGTGTATGTTATGTGCCTGCGTTGGATGTGTGTTTCCCGCATGGTATGTATAGAGATGTGGATCATGCTGGAGCTCATGGAAGATCTTATTTTGGGTTCTGCACACGGATCATGTGTTAAACTTTTCCTTAATAAATGAATTTTATTTTTGATTTTTGAGAGGTTGCAGTCTGTGTCCTTGTTTTCACTTTTTTTTCTTTTTCTTTTTTTTTTTTTTTTTGGTCACTCAGATCCCTTTACTAGATCTTATGTCAAAATGTTTCTGGTTTATGTCACAGAGCTCATTCAGGGGTGTAGTGGGAACAGCAGAACCATATGTGGATGGAGAGTCCCCAAGAAAGGGCGGTAGTTATTTTTCTGTTAGACAATCCTGCCCTTCCTAAGTGTGCTCCTGCTTCTCTCAAAGACTTGAGTAGGAATTCTCAGCCCCCTCTGTGTGTGTCAGATGACCACCCAGGACAGGTGTGATGGTCAGTTTTAAGTGTCAAGGTGGTTGGGCGATTGTATTGAATAACCCAGTTATTCAGTCAAACACTAACCTAGGTGTTGCCGTGAAGATGTTTTGTAGATGTGGTTAATGTCCACAGTCAGTTGCGTTTAAATAAAAAGATTATCCTCAAAATGTGGGTGGGCTTTGTCCAATCAGCTAAAGGGCCTTAAGAGCAAAACTGAGGTTTCACTGAGAAAGAAGAAATTCTGCCTCAAGACTGCAGCATCGACTCCTGCCCGAGAGTTTCCAGCTGCTAGCTGGCCCTGTAAATTCTGAACTTGCCAGCCTGCACAATCACTGAAATCCTTGAAATGTCTGTCTGCCTGTCTGTGTCTCTCTCTCTTTCTCTCTGTTTCCCCCTCTCTCTCTCCCCCACCACCTTCTGTATATATGTAAGTATGAATATCTCCATCTTACTGTTTCTGTTTCTCTGAAGAACCTGACTGATACAAGAGGTAACACCTACCTTTCTTGAAGTGACAAGATAGATTTCAGGACATGTAAGAGATGACTCCCTTTTTCTCACATTTAAGAGGAAAAACAAGGCCATCCAAGCTGCCCCTGAGATGATTTGAATACCGATCTTCATTGGCTGACTAGATTAGACTTGTCTAAAAGCAGAGCCCTCAAGGAACACTGTTGAGGTGTAAAACTTTACTGACAGAGGAAGGTGGGGTAAGTATGATGACTGTTTTCTACGATCAGATTTATTACTGGAACTGGCTGTGGGTGGATAGGGGGGTCAAAGGCATTCAGTGACCTGTTCCAGGACACCAGCCAGCAAGGGGCAGAGTTGGGATACGTGTGCCAGCCCTGTGGTTGCAGAACCCAAGCCCTTCCCAAGGCAGTGGCTGCCTTGCCCTCTTTGTTGCAGCCTCAGGAGGGAGGGCCACCCTTAGGGACTGTTGAGAGGGTTAGAATGTTATAAAGTACCTGGCATGAAGGGCTTATGAAACATTTTTTGAAACATTAGCTGAATTGAAGAAAACCAAGACTTAGAGAAAAGCAGTTTTACTTGTTTTTTTTTCTTTTTTTTTTTTTTGGTTATGCATTCATTATAATCTTGTCTTGCTCACTGGCTTTGGGCAGAGCATTCAACCCTTCTTAGACTGTTCACCTCTTCATGTTTTTACTCCTGCTCATGTCTGTACATAATGCCATAATCCCCCCTTCCAGGTAACCAAGTCCCTCAAGGTAAGCCCACTGCACTTGCACGTACATAAATTGAGTGACAGGGACTGGATTTGGGTCCTAAGTCTAGCTAGGGCATTTTGCCAAGTAGGATGGCTTCCTCAGACCCAGCCCATTGCAGACATGTGCCAAGAAACTGTGTGTCTTCAACTGGTACCCTTTACTAGACCCTTGGCCTTTGGTCTCCCCCACCTCTTTTTTAAAAAATTGAGGTATAATTTACCTAAGTCACCTGTTTTTTAAGTGCACAATTTGATGAGTTTGGGCAAATGCATGCAGTCAGCCGACCACCATTTCTATGAAGATCAGAATGTTTCCTTTACCACCCAAAGGTCCCTTGTGCCCCTCTGCAATCCCATCCCCATGCCACTCGGCCCTTGGAAACAACTGAACTGACTGTAGTTTTGCCTTTTCTAGAATGTCATATAAATGGAACGTTAAGTATGGTCCTCTCTGTCTGACTTCTTTCACTTTGCATAATGCTTTTTATATTCACCTCTGTTGTGACATGTATCAGGAGTTTGTTTTTATTGCAGAATAATATTCTGTTGTGTGGCTGAACCATAGTTTGTTTATTTATTTACCAGTCGTTGGACATTTGGGTTGCTTCCAGTTTGGGGTGTTATGAATAAAGCTGCTATAAATATTCATGTACAGATATTTGTGTGGACATATGTATTTATTACTCTTTGGTAAATACCTTGGAGTGGAATTGTGAGGTTGTATGGTTAAGTGTATACTAACTCTATAAGAAACTGGAAAATTGTTTTCCAAAGTGGATGTACCATTTTGGATTCTTACCAACAGTTTGTGAAAGTTCCTTTTGCTCCATATCCTCACCATTCCTTCATATTGTGGTTTTTTAAATTTTACCCATCTTAGTGGATATGTAGTAGTACCTCATTGTGATTTTAATTGGCATTTGCCTAATGACTACTGATGTTGTGCATCTTTTCCTGGGCTTATTTACCATTGGCCTTTTTTTTTGAAAGAAAACCTTTTATTCTTAGACAACATGATTGTCTATGTAGAAACGCAAAGTACAGAAATACAGAATAAAATTTACCGCTAGAGACAATTAGCTCATTCACAGTGCTGTGCAGCCATTACCACCAGCTAATTCCAGAATATTTTTATCACCCCAAATGACAACCATATACACATGAAACACCTCCTATTCCCGCCTGTTTTAAAATGTACCTGGGATTTGTTTTAATTAGGTATGGTAAGGCACAGAGAAACAGATATGACTGTCACAAAGGATGAAGTTTTTATACTCACAGATCCATAGAAACAGGAGGCAGAGCCACATGGGGAAGTGCCAGGGGTGATCCGGGGGCAGAAGAAGAGAGGGGGAAATGTGGGCAGGAGCCTTTATTGAGGTTTTTGTGGGAAAGGCAAGGCAGGGCAGGGTTAGCAAGCTGAGCAGACTTAGGGTTAGATAGGTAAACACTTTGAGCAGCCTGGGCTGTAGAGGTGGTCCCTAGTTGTCCATAACTGGTCCTGGGGTGACTGAGGGCAGAGACCGTGTTCCAGACTGATTAAATGAGTTGGGTTGGGGTTTGCACTCAGGACTGATTGATTGGCATTTCAAAGGGATGTCCTCAGGCAAGCTGTTTGCTTTCTACAGGAGTTAACTGACTCTGGGAGGGGCAATCCCCCTCTGGGTCCACAAGGCCCCAAGATGTCAAAAGCATCATAAAATACAGAAAACAGGAAACATAATTAACACACCCCCTCCTCCTAACCCCTGGCAACTACTAATCTGCTTTCTGTCTCTATGGATTTGCCTATTCTGGATATTTCATATAAATGGTACCATGCAATATGTGACCCTTTTTTCTGGCTTCTTTCACTTTGCATAATGTTGTCAAGGTCCATGTTGTAGTATACATCAGTATTTCATTCCCCAGCAGCAAGCACGAGGCTGTTTTCTGTTTCTTGGTTTTGTTACTCGATGTAACCAGCATCTTGATCACCTTGTCTCCTCCTCCTTCACCTTCCTCTTCATCAAGTTGACCATTTTCCTTCTTTTCTTGGTTCCCAAGTTCCCTGATTCCTTGGTTCTCTGGCCCCCTGGTCTATCTTCTTTAGTAAGGTATTCATTCAAATAATTTTCCTCCTTTAAAATTTGGTTTTAAAAAAAATTAAGCTTTTTATTTTGAAGTAATTATAGATTCACAGGAAGGTGCAGAGAAATAGGGAGATCCAGTGCACCTTTCACCCAGTCTCTTCCAGTGTTGACAGCTTGCATAACTATAGTACATTATCAAAATCAGGAAATTGACATTGGCACAATCCATAGAGCTCATTCTTATTTCTCCAGTTATATATGCACTCGTTTGAGTGTGTGCATGTTCGTGTATGTGTGTTTGTGTGTGTAGCTCAGCAGTTTTATCATGTGTGGCTTCTTTTACCGCAATCAAGATGCTTAACTGTACCATCACCACAAGACTCCTTCATGCTACCCCTTTACAGACACATCCATGCCCTGCAGCTTCCCAACATCCCCTAACCCCTGGCAACCACTAGTCTGTTTGTTCTTCATCTCTGTCATTGTTATTTCACGAATGTTCTATAAATGTAATTATACCCTTATGTGTCCTTTTGAGTTTGGCTTCTTTCACTCAGTGTAATTTCCTTGAGGATCATTCATGTTGGTGCATGTATGAAGCGTTCATTCCTTTTCATTGCTGAGTAGTATTCCATGGTATGGATGTACCAGAGTTTGTTTATCCATTTACCCATTGAAGGAAATTTGCATAGCTTCCAGGTCTGGCTATTACAAATAAAGCTGCTGTGAATACTCATGTACAGGTTTCTTTATGAAGGTAAGTTTTTATTTCTCTGGGATGTTATGTCAGTACAATTGCTGGGTTGTATGGCAAGCCCGTTTTTAGTTTTAAAAGTATTTTGCAAACCATTTTCCAGAGTGGCTATACCATTTTACATTTCTGTCAGCAATGTGTGAACGATCCAGTTTCTTTGCATTCTTGCCAGCATTTGGTGATGTTATTTTTTATTTTAGCCATTTATCAGATCTTGTAAATGTTTTGTTAGATTTATACCTAAGTATTTAATTTTCTTTGGAGCAATTGTAAATGGTAATGTGTTTTTTATTTCAGTTTCCACATGTTCATTGGTAGTATATAGAAATGAAATTTATTTTTGAGTGTTAAACCTGTCTTATGACCTTTCTGCACTCACTTTGTAGTTCTGTGAGTTTTTGGTTAAAATTCTTGGGATTTTCTGTATAGATAGCACATGTTGTCTACAAATAGAAGTAGTTGTACTTCTTTTCTGATCTGTATACCTTTTTTCTTTTTTGTCTTATTGCACTAGCTAGAACTTTCAGTACTGTGTTAAAAAAGAGTGGTTCCAGTAACATCCTAGCCTTGCCCCTGATCTTACAGGGAAAGCCTTTAGTCTTTCACCTTTCAATATGATGCCAACTGTAAGATTTTTATAGAAGTTCCCCTCTATTCCTGTACTGAGAGATTTTTCTTGAAAACATTGAATAGCTTAATTTTATTGAATGCTTTTTCTGCATCAATTGCTATAATCTTAAATTTTTTCTGTTTTCACTGGTCAATATGGTAGATTAAATGGATTCATCTTTGAATATTGAACCAGCCTAACTTACCTAGAATAAATCCCACTTGGTCATGGAATATTTATATTATATATATATATATTATATATAATATATACATGGATTGTTTTTTGTTTGTTACTCACCCTGATATTTACTCTGACAAATGTAGGATCCAGAATGGTGCCTTTTTATAAATGAGCAAACCATATGCCATAACTGCAATTCTTGGCCTACGTGTATTTTTGCCTCAGGCCAGGTTCCCAGCTGCTACCGTGTTACCTAAAGGCCACATATGTTTCCTTAGGACAGAGTTCCTCAGCCTTGATATTATGTTCATTTTGGGCTGGATCATTCTTTGCTGTGGGGACTGTCTTGTGCACTGTAGGGTGATTAGCAGCATCCCTAGTCTACCCACTAGATGCCACTTGCACCCTGCCAGTTATGACAACCCAAAGTGTCTCTAGACATTGTCACAGGTCTGTGTGTGTGTGTGTGTGTTGGGGCAGGGGTATGTTTGGAAATCAACACTCTCTCCATCAAGAACCACTGCCTTAATACACTTAGCCCCTAACTACCCCAAGCTGGGGGGATGTCTTTTTTTTTTTTTTTTGTGCGGTACATGGGCCTCTCACTGTTGTGGCCCCTCCCGTTGTGGAGCACAGGCTCCGGACGCGCAGGCTCAGCGACCACGGCTCACGGGCCCAGCCACTCCGTGGCATGTGGGATCTTCCCGGACCGAGCCACGAACCCGTGTCCCCTGCATCGGCAGGTGGACTCTCAACCACTGCGCCACCAGGGAAGCCCCTGGGGGGATGTCTTTTTGTCTTGGCTGTGGAACAAAGGTGTGTGGTCATGGATACTATGAAAAGATCTGCCTCTTTAATAGCAGTAATAAAATATCTAACATCTTCTAAACATTTACTATGCCGACCGTGCTATGCACTTTACCTATATTATTTTCTTTGGTGCTTAGATCCAGTGAGGGAAGGTGCTGGTAATATCCCCACTTTTCAGACTGAGGCATAAAAGGTTAAATGACTTGCCCAAGATAACACATTTTCTATTATTATTATTTTTGGCCACACCACATGGCATGCGGGATCTCAGGTCCCTGTCCAGGGATTGAACCCATGCTCCCTGCAGCGGAAGCACAGAGCCCTAACCACTGAACCTCCAGGGAAGTCCCCAAGATCACACATTTTCTAAATGGTGGACCCAGGTCTGTCTGACTCCAGACCTCATGTTTTTGCCCGTAGGATTCACTTCCCTGCTACCTGATTCTGTCACTCCTCCCCTCACATCCCTGGGTAGACACAGTATATCTCCAGACCCTGGTCTGGGCACCTAGCTCCTCCCACATTCTGACCCCAGGTTGCTTTCCCCGCCCTGTGCTCCACAGTCCCTCCACTCCCACCCATCAGAAGCACCCAGCACTGCTGAAATACTGAAAACCTTCAGGCCTTCCTTTTGGGCTGTTTTCTTAGCCCAGCTGGCCCTTCTCCCTGTGCTCAATCTGAAACTCAACTTTAGGACCCCGCTCCAGTGGCTGCTGCTCTCTAGAACCTTCCCTGGCCGCTTCTGTCAGAATTTATGGCTTCCTTCTCAGTGATGCTGTAACACTGCTTCTCTGGTTAACCTCCTTGCTACTGATGCTAGAGAGACGTGACTACTTGGCCACTTCCCCAGATCATGAGTTGATTGTGGTGTTGATCGGATCAGGCTGAGTGCCAGTCTGTGGGGCTAATCGTGTATCTGGAATCGGCTGGTTACTAAATTCAGTGTCGTCTCCTTCAGGAGAGAATGGTGTCCCGGCCTGTGAGGAGCTGACATCACTCTATTTATTTTGAGTTTCCTATCGATCTAACCAAGCACTTTCCTTGGTTGGACCTTGTAGGTCTGTTGAGGAATCATGAGAAAATTCTAAAGGCTTGTCATTCCCCAGCCCTGTCCTTGAGAATGATCCTGCTCTTCTTTTGGTGCCACAGCCTGTGCCTCTCCTCAAGGTGGAGCTGGCAGAGTCACCGAGAACTCCCAAAGCCTGTCCTCAGATGCTGCAGCGTGGGCTGTTGTTCTGCACCTGGGCCCGGTGTCTTCGCAGGCAGGCGTTTCACCCATTCATGGTGTGGCACCAGGAGGAGGGGGCAGCTGTTCTCTACGGAACCAGCATGGGCCCTGGGCAAGTCACTCCGTATCTCAAAACTTTACATACTGTATCTATTTTCCCCCTCTATCTTATGAATCTCCATAATCTTCAGTCCACATGAGAGTGGTTTGGCTCTGTCTGCCCTTCTTCTACCCCCAGATTCTCACTTTTTGCGGCTGTCCCCCCAAGACCTGATGTGTGTCCCTCCAGAGCACTGCTCTGATTCCTGGAAGATGTATCTACCTTCTCGATAAGGCCTTGAGAAACTCCGTGTGATGGTGCAGCAGTGCAGGCTGTCCATCCGAGGAGCTGTCTCATAATTCCCTTGCCATTGGTCCTGGTGGATTACAGGTGCCCTTCCTCGTGGGACATGGTTGTGAGCCCTCGCCGCCCCCCCCAGCCCCGCCCCCTTCCTAGCTGCCCTCCTCTAGCAATGCCCAAGGTTACCGTGTCACTCTTAAGGCCCAGCCTCAGAACTGGATGCAGGTTTACAAGGGTGGTCTGGAGTTGAGCCCTGGGGTTGAGCAGACATTCCAGCTGTTAACACCACTTAGAATTACAGTGACGTTCTTGGCCTCTGAACTCAGTTGGATCCTTGGACTAGTTTCTGCTGTTCTTCAGTCTTCTGATATCCTGTATTTATAACTGGTTTCATGAACCCAAATGTAAGGCATAGTTCTGGAGTCCGGCAGCCCTGGATTGAATCCTGACCCTGTCACTCATGACCTGGGTGACTTCACTTTGAGTCACTACTGTAAGTTACAAGCCACTTAATTTCTGGATGCTCCCTGTTCCTTCATCTGTAAAACAGAGATGACAGTGCGTACATGGTGGGTTTTTGGTGAGGATTAAATGAGATAAGACATGCCAGGTGCTTGCACAGCACCTGTCATATAGCAAGTGCCAGTAGTGGTGGTGAGGATGATTATGGTGAACTGTGTTTTCACCTGGGTCAAGTCAGGAGGCCTAGGTCTGGGTCTCTGCCTTTCTCTGCCACTGTCACACTGTGTCAGACTCAGGACATTTGGAATCAGAACCCCAGTGCCTTGAGATGCGAGGATTTCCCTGAAAACCTTCTCTTCTGCGGCTCTGCTTCTTGGTCCCAGAGGGCCCTCTAGTGGCTGATCCATGAAGGTGCAGGCTCAGGAGGACAAAGGGAAGGAGGGGACAGGTGGGGACAGAGGTGGGCTGGGTGGAGAGAGGCTCCCCATCCAGGAGAAGAGCATGTGGTATTTTAGGGAGATGCCAGGGCTGATGTCAGTGTGGTCTCACTGCTGTGAAGTTCTACCTGTGGAACTTCACACAAACCCCTTCTCCTCTGCAGGCCTCAGGGTGAGGAACATTGAGAACAAAGATGGACTAGATCCGTGTTTCCCAGAGATGATTTAGAGGGCCTTAGACAGTCATTTTGAAAACCAGAATGTTTATGTATCTTCACGTGCGCTACAAAAAATAGGAATTTTCAGATCTTTTCTTTTATGGATATTATCCTTTTAAGGTGAATAAAAACATTTTTTTAAATCTAAATACCCTAAAAAAATTAAGTAAATAATAGTACAGGTGTTATTCTATCAGGACAAAAATCATAAAAGTGGTAAGCAAAGCAACAGAAATTTGGGCAACACTGGACTAGATTATTTGTGATTTCCCGCACAGTTCTGATAAATTAATCCTGTTTGTATACCACCCAGTATTGTTCCCTAGCATCATGGTCACCAGTTATTGTTTACGCTGCTCTAAGCTCTTTGAACTTATCCCTGAGAATAGGGATATTATTTACTCTTCATTTTACTGAACAGTGAGAGGCCCGGTCATACCTGCCTGAGACCACGTTAGTGTGTGGCACAGCAGGTTTGGAACCGAGCCCATCGGACCCCAGAGCCGTGGTCTGCTGTGGTGCCTCCCATGGACATGCCTTCTCTGCCCACCTGCACTGGGAGCCTGTCGGCAGGGACTGGACTGTCCAGTCTTGGTGTTGTACCCTCAAGGCCCGCACGGACCAGGTTGCCTGGTGACATTCACGTCCAGCTGGGCTTTGAGGCGAGCTGTGGAGCAGCGCCACAGGCTGACTCTGGACATCAGGAGGCTGGCCTCCCAAGACCTGCAATATCGTCCCCTCTCCCTGACCAGTGCGACATGTGGCCAAGGGTGCTGGCCGGGGCGGGGGGGCGGTCAGCAGTCCTGAAGTCTTGTCCAGGGCCTTTCATTCACCTGTTGCTTAGCAGACTTGTCCACTAACTATGCACAGTTGTATCAGAACTAGAGGCCTTTTTTCCAAATAGTGTCCTGGGCCCTTCTCCCAGAGGTTCTGATTTTGTATGTGTGGGCCTCAGAGATCTGTATTTTAGCCATTTTGCAAGGTTTGAGAATCATGGTGCTTAATGACCTCTGGGGTCCCTTCCATCCCCCAAATCCCATGAACCTCAGCTTGGAAGGGCCTGTAGACCCTTGTGACCTTCCCCTGACCAAACAGCCTAAGTGACACGGAAAATAACAGTAAAAAAGATATTTTATTGTTAAAAAAAAAACCAACAACCACAAATGACCAGTGAAACCAGGCATCCTGTCACTCACGCTCACAGTCGCCCGCACAGCCATGAACCATGCACACAAACACCCTGTCACCCACACAGCCCCCTCTTGCTGGAGGCAGCAGCCCTGTGGGTAAGAGTGGCTATTGCTCTTCCTTTAGACTTTTGTCTCCAGAAGCAACACACATGAAAAGGCAGTGGACCAGAGACAGGGATTGGCAGGTGAGGGAGTGGCAAGGCCACCAGAAGTCTCTGGTCCCTACCACTCCTGGCTACATATGTTCTTCACATGTGTACACACATACTATACATGAGCGCCCACATGTGCAGACACGTGCCCACAATGACCCTCCATGCATAGGGTTGAGTCGCTGCAGGTAACACTTGGATTGGCAGGCCTCTGAAACAGAGGGGTAGGAAAGGACACTCCTGATGTCCGGCTCCCTGCTTCCACCCTTCCCTGCATAGGAGTTCTGACTTCCTTGTGTCTAGGGAAGAAAAATCCCTTTGGGGCAACTCATCCAGACAGCAAGGTTGAAAAGTGCCTAAGAATTTTTTTAAAAATGAAGAATGATGTCCTTCTTGCCTTTGGCCCAAAGTGCTTGCGAAACTTGGGCTGACGAACCCAGAGTTCCATGAGGTCTGAAGTCTTTAACAAAGACGGTTCAGGGGCTGCACAGATCCTGGCAGGCCCTGGCTGGTAGAAAGTCAGGCTTTAAGTCAGACTTAAAGAGGAGGCTCAAGGTGCTTGGAATTAGATTAGAGGAGTGGGACCTCCAGGAGACTGAGGCCAAGTGATGCTCCTCGGGAACCCTTGTCGCCATAGTTCACTGTCTTATGCCTGATGCCTAGCTCAGTGCCTGACGTGGAGCAGACTCTGCAGCGAGGCAGACAGGGCGCACGAGTGACATGTGGTAGCTGCTCCCCTGCTGCTCACCTCTCAGCCCCTAGGAGCACACCCTGTTGCCTTGCAGGGTCGGTGACCTTGGACCTTGTCTCTCAGCAGCTGTGGTGCTTGCCTGTGAGGCATGATCCCACCGCGGCCTGCAGAGTGTGCAGCAATGGGCAGGTCTAAGAATGTGCCCGACAGGCCCGTTCAGGCCCTGACTCCCTGGGGATTGTCAGGGAGATGCACACTGCCTCTTACCCATCCCAGGAGTCAGTTTTTCCTGGGTTTCCAGGGTAACGGCTCTGTGCACACCCTTTCTGCTGGGGGCCCTAGTGCTATTTCTGGAGCTCTTACCCTCAGCTTCCCTCCATCTTCAGGGACTAGCTGGGGGTCTGGAAGAGCACATTTCAAGATGTGGCAGCCCGGACTGGTTATGGGGGCTTCCCTCCCACTTCCCCAGCCATGCTCAACTCGCTCCCCGCCAGACAGGGGAAGGTGCCAAGTCCTCGGCCTCCCCCGTGCCTCCGTCTGAGGGCAGCTAGAACATGACCTCCTCACAGCTCCCATAATCACTCTCCACCATGTCAGAGCCCTCATAGTTGGGGGGGGCCTGGGGCTGGCTCCGGCCCATGGGATGCCCGCCCCCTACCTCGCAGTCGGCGTAAGAGGGCCCGGCCCGGCTGAGGCGCATGCTCACCCCCTTGTAGCCCCCTTCTGCCAGGCAGGGCCCTGGCCCTCCTGCTCCCTGCTGGAACTGCGAGTGGTAGTAGCTGATAGCTGTGTACTCATTGAGACAGGGGGCCAGCAGGTGCTCCCGGGGACTGGGGGGCCGTCGGGGGATCAGATCTTCCAGGTTCTGGTTGCTGTAACGGGGTGGGAGGGGTGCTCGCTTGTTTTCCATCTCCAGTGGGAAGGGGAAGCCCCCGTAGAGGCCAGTGGGGTCCGGCATCACAGCTGGGTTCCGGTGGCAGCGAGGTGATGGCGTCAGAGGGCCGGGGGTCCCTTCGGAGTGGGGATATTCCCAGCGTTCCTTCCTGGAGTAAGTTGGGGGCCGGACTGTGGCTCCACCTGGGTACACTGAAAGGGAACAGCAAGATAGGGTGAGCTCTGAGTTTCCCTGGTGAAAGTTCCAGCTGGCCTTAGAGCTGCTCTACATGACTTAGCATGTGGTACAGATGGGCCGAGGAGTCGGTGGGTAATATTAATATCTAGAATCCAATGGGGCCAAGTTCAAAGCCAGAGGTTTAACTCAAAGCCAGCCCATCTTGTAAATTTGTGCCACTGATCCAAGGGTCAGTGAATTAGGGAAGAATCTGCATGGCTCCATGCATCCCACCCCCATTCCTGGAGACAGCAGCTCTATCCCCAAGTCCTACTGGTGAGTTTTGTCTCCTTACTTGAAGGAAACAAACATATATTTTGGACTAGGAGGTGTGATGGCATCTATCACAGAGGGTGATTAAATGAGATGTGGCTTGGAAGGTTGGAGATCAGGCATCCTTGGTCCTACCTCTGTCCCTGCTACTGAATAGTTGGGTGAGTTAGAATAAGTCACTGTGTCTTTATGGGTCCCAATTACCCTACTGGCAGAAAGAGCAAATACTTGTTTTAACTATTACTGAATAAGCCAGAAAATATAAAGTGCCTTACAAATTCACCTCCTTTTGAGCCGAAGATGAGAGGGGGTGAAGGTCCCTCCTCTGGGTCAGCCAGGTCTGGCCCAAGGCTGCTGTGTACCTCTAGACTGGGCAACCAGAAGCTTGGACGACTTCCTCTCTTTCCCTTTCCAGAAAAGCATAAATATACAGAAGCCCCCTTTTCACCTCAGGGATCCTACCCACCCCATCCAGGGTCTACAGGTTTCTGCCATGGCCATCAATCCTGTGGAATGTCTTGGAATTTAGAGGAGTAGATCATAGTACAGTGGAATGAGGCACAGCCTCTGAGTCCAGAGGCCTGGGATCTGGTGCAGCCCAGTAGTGCACCGTGACCTTGACCACATCCCTTCATGGACTGCATGGTGGCTCAGATAATGGAGTGTTTCAGTCTATTACCCTGTTCCATCAATCCCAGAGGCTAACTAAAGGCCTGTGGCTGTACTGACCCATCTCCTCGCCTGACCAGGTCCTCTTAATGATGGCCTCATTGTCAGAGTGGGAGGAGACCGCCACCGGCGGGAGTCTGGGAGGCACGCTGCAGACCACTGGTCGTTGCTTAGAGCTGGGTCCAAAAGTGCCGAATTCATTTGGAGCTGAGGTCTTGCTGGGCTCCACTTGGTTCAGGTTGTTGCAGGTGCTTGTGCTCAGGGGGTTGAGCTCAATGGCAGGTGTGGCTTGGGTGTCAACACCAACACTCCTGGCCAGGAGGTCTGGGTCCTCCATGGCCACCGGCTTGTGGGACTTGCAACGGCGGCAGTAGAAGAGAAGCCCAGCAGAGATTATGACGATGACCAGTAGGACCACTATGATGATCAGAATCTCCTGCTGTCCCCAGTCCCCCCTTTTGATCTCAGGGGTGACAAGACAGTGTCCTTCTGAGCAGCCCCTTGATTCCATTTCACACCTGCAGACACAGAGAAGCAGTCAGGGGACTGAGTCACTATACTGCCCTTTCCATGTCCCCTCTTAAAAGATGTATGGGATAAAAACCCCTGCACTCAAGCCTGCCTCTCCAATTTCCCACCAAAAAAAAAAAAAAAAGTAATTATCACACATATCAACACATCAACTTCAGTTTCACATCATCCTCTACCAGTGAGGCATGAGACTCAGCAATACCCTTGTTCATGACCATTTGAATCTAGGCTCTGGGCAAGTCCATTATGTTCCACCCGTGAGATCTAGGCATTGGATACACTGCCTACAACTGAGGTCAAATTTCCAATCATATACTGCGGTAGAGGCAGCTAGCAACCTAGCTGTCCTTTGGGTCAGAGTCCCAGATACAAGTCAGCAGTCACCCAGCAATGGCAACCAGGCGCCAGTGTTCCCTCCGTCCCTCACCAGGAGGTTGCAGGAACCCAGCATGGCTCCACACAGCCCTCACACGGGACAGCTTTCTCAGAGAGAACACCTAGAACCATAGGACCTCTCAGGTCACCTTCAGCTTGGCTTTCATTGGTGTGAGGCTCCTAGGAGACTTCTATAGTCAGCTTTACCTACTTTTTTTAAAATAGATCTTTATTGGAGTATAATTGCTTCACAGTACTGTGTTAGTTTCTATGGCGCAACAAAGCGAATCAGTCATATGCTTATACATGTCCCCATATCCCCTCCCTCTTGAGCCTCCCTCCCCCCTATCCCACCCCTCTAGGTCATCGCAAAGCACCGAGCCGATCTCCCTGTGCTATGCTGCTGCTTCCCACCAGCCAACTATTTTACATTCGCTAGTGTATCTATGTCGATGATACTCTCATTTCGCCCCAGCTTCGCCCTCCCACCCCGTGTCTTCAGGTCCATTTTCTATGTCTACCTCTTTGTTCCTGCCCTGCAACTAGGTTCATCAGTACCATTTGTTGTTTTTTTTTTTAGATTCCATATATATGCATTAGCATACTTTTGAGGGACATTGGGAAAGGCTCCCCCCATCCCACATGAGTCCCAGTGCCTGAAATTTCACCACCAACAGTTTGTCCTTTGGGTTATACGTTGGCCTCCCCAAATTCTCTTTTAAAATGCAAACACCACTTTCAGCCAGGAAGTGTCCCCTAACACAATGGTCCCCAACCTTTTAGGCACCAGGGACCAGTTTCATGGAAGACAGTTTTTCCATGGACCTGTGTGGGGAGGGTATGGTTCAGGCAGTAATGTGAGCGATGGGGAGTGATCGGGAGCAGCAGATGAAGCTCCACTCACTCACTCGCCACTCACCTCCTGCTGTGCGGCCCGGTTCCTAACAGGCCTCGGACCGGTCCTTGGCCGAGTGTTGGGGACCCCTGCCCTAACACATCTACTGGATGGAGAGAATTCCCTGCTGCAGAGTGAGGCGCACAGTGGGGCTGGAAATGCCAGGTGCTGAGAGAAAGGACTTGGATCTTAAACACACGGGGGAGCCTTGGACAAGCCCTTTCCTTCTCTGGGCCTCAGTTTCCTCATCTGTAAATTGGGTGGATGGACTATATCATTGGATCTCTTATGCACCCACTGACAGCAAGGGGGTACCTTGGGAGCTTGTTGTAAATAGAATCCTTGGCCTCCTTCCTTGGAGATTCCAGTTTAGTTGGTCCAGGAATCTGTATTTTTCACAAGTCTCCCTCATGATTTTTAAAGGTTTCCAAGTTGGGGAGCCATAAAACCAGAGAACTGCCAAATCCTCTTTACACCTAGAATTCTAGGGATGATTCTCCTTCCCTTACAACCCCCCAGGCCAGTATAATACAAGGCACAGGTAACTAGTGGTGGGGTTTGAGACCCACAGCAGTGCCTGTATCAAGTGGAATCATTACCCCCAGGCTGCTTTCTGGAAAGTCACAGTCCAGAGCAAGAGAATAAGAACTTTAGCTACTTTCAGACTTCAGCAAAGATCAGAACTGCCCGAAGATCTGGTAGGAATAGCAGATTCCTTGGCCCCAGCCTAGTGAGTCCAATTCAGTAGGTTCAGAATAGGGCTTGGGAAATCTGTCTTTTTAACGAGCACCTCCCCTCCCAGGGTGTTCTGATGCAGGTGGTGGGAGGGAGAAGCCTTGACACGTGGAAAAGACCAAGAAGCCAGGTGACCAGAGCACTCAGCCCCTGGCTGCCCATTGGCCTCTCTAGGGGTCAGAGTGCAGAGGTCATCCCCCAGTGGTGCCACACTCAGGGAGAGGAACCAATGGCAGGGGACCCCTCCTGTGCTTACCTGTCTCCCATGTAGGGGTGAGGGCAGATACAGGGGGCTCCTTCGGGGGAAGAAATGCAAGTTCCACCTTCCAGGCAGGGCATCGAAGTGCAGTTCTCCTTCCTTTGTTCACAGTGCCTCCCGGAGAACTGTGAGGGGCACGTGCAGACATAGCCTGGGGAGAAGGGCAGGGCCGTGAGAGAGCACTCTGGTCCAGTAGCCCCAGGGGACAGGTCCTCCAGGATGGAGGGGGGCCTCGTGTGTTTGCAGATCCCAGTGTCCACACTTAGTTATTGAGTGCCTCTCTCTGCCACACGCACCGTGGTAGGCACCAGTGCCCTGCTGGACAAGAAGACTGGATCCCTGCCCTCAAACAACTTACAGACTACAGAGAACAGGCATCTAAAGGATAATAATGGGTATCGTCATCCTAGACAACACCACTTATTGTAATCTTTGTTCTCAGAATCTTCATGTATTAGCTCATTTGATCCTCCCGACAGCCCTGAGATTGGTTACTGGTATTGTCCTCATCAGGGACAGGTACAAGTTGATGGCAGGTCAGGGAATGAGGCTCAGGGAATGCATGACATTTGCTCAAGGTCACACAGCAAGCAAATGGCAATTTGGGGGTTCAAACTGAGACAGTTATAGATAATATCAGTATATTAGTAATTAGCATAAAAATTAGTTTTATTGAAGGGAAGCGTTGGGGGAAGGAGTTAGCCTAAACTAGGCACCAGGGGAGGTTTCCTGGAGGAGGTGATATTTTAGTTGAGACCTGAAGGTTGAGTAAAAATTAGCCAGGCAAAAAGATAAAGGGGCAAAGAGGAAGATGTTTCAGGCAGAGGAGAACGTGTGCAAAGGTTTGGAGGAGAGGGTGTGGCACGTCACCAGGGTGGACCAGCAGGTGAGAGGGGCCAGGACATAGGAGCCACAGGCAGGAATTAGGAATTGGGACTCCATCTGAACGGCAAGGGGAAGCCACTGCAAGATTCCAAGCAGGAAAGCTATGTGCTCATATCTACATTGTATAAAGATCTCTCTGGTGCCCTGCTGGAAGATGCTAGTGGAGGGAGAGAAGCAGGAGAGCAGGGAGGTGGCTGGTGCAGAAGAAAAGAAGAGAGGTGATGGGGGCTGGGGTCAGACCAATGGCAGTGGGGATGCAGAAGTGATGGACTCCTTGGGTATCTTAGGTAGAAGTGACAGTATTATTTGTCAGGCAAAGATTAGAAAATGGGAGAATGTCAAGTGTTGACAGAGATGTAGGTGACTAGGAATCTCATGCACTTGCTGGTGGAAGTACAGACTGCTGCGGCCATGCTGGACAGCAGTCTGACCCGATTTAGTCAAAGTAACTATTTGCATACTCTGAGTATGTGAATTCCATCTCTGGGTGGTGCGTATGTATGTGTGTATGTGTGAAAAGTTCTCACATAGGTTTGTAAGATGACGTGGGAGGATGTTCAGTGCAGCATTGTTGATGGAGGTGGGATGTCCATTGCTGGGACAGTCCAGAGGGGAAAGGTGAGCGCGTGCACACCTTGGAGTATTGAGCCGCAATTAAAAGCAATGAATAAGAATTACTCATGGCAGCGTGGATGGAAAAGTGTAAAACATATATAAGTTAGAAATTCAAGCATGTGAAAAACAGTTCTTACATTTTGTAAGAACTCATTTTAAAACTTTAAATGTTTGCCTATGGGTTTGAGGAAGGGAGAAGGCAGTGGAGTATAAAGGGCAATAAGAAAGAGAAACTGGGCTTCCCTGGTGGCGCAGTGGTTAAGTGTCCGCCTGCCAATGCAGGGGACACGGGTTCGTGCCCCGGTCCGGGAGGATGCCGCAGAGCAACTAAGCCCATTCGCCACAATTACTGGAGCCTGCGTTCTAGAGCCCATGAGCCACAACTACTGAGGCCTGCATGCCTAGACCCTCTGCTCCGCAACAAGAGAAGCCACCGCAATGAGAAGCCCGCGCACTGCAACGAGGAGTAGCCCCCGCTTGTCACAACTAGAGAAAGCCCACGCACAGCAACGAAGACCCAACACAGCCAATAAATAAATAAATAAATAAATAAATAAATAAAATTTAGGAAAAAAAAAGAGGGAGAGCGAAACTTAGCATGCACCAATGATGGCACTGAGATGTGTGATGACTTCAGCCTTCTACATCAGAGGTCCGCATTCGTACCCTTCCCCCATCCAAAAAAAAAAAAGGAGAAAGAAAGATAGTTCTTGTTGAGGGAGAAAAAAGACTACTGGCCTCCCCTGGTAGGGGGCCAGTAGACCTAGCAGATCCTAGCTCGTTACTCACCAGACAGTAAGGGGAAGAGGGAGATATTTTCACTGAGATCTGCACCCTGAGCATGCCTCTCGCTTAACAGCCCTGTGACCTTGGGTGAGTTCCTTTACCTCTCTGGGTATCCCTTACATAGCCCAGTGGTTTCCTGAGCAGTAAAATGGAGCTTTAATGGCTCTCTTCTCTGCCCGCGCCCCCCCCCCCGCCCCGCTCCCTCCCTTATGAGACTGTGGTGGAGGAGTGGGCTTGGTAAACTCTACAGTGATACACGATTGCTAGTTCAGCCTGGCAGGGTCCTCTGCAGAGCCTCCTGGGATAAGCCTCAGGGTCAGCCCTAGCCTTACCTGCCCCGCGGGTCTGTGAGCACTTTCCACCGTTGAGACACGGGTTCTGGCTGCACTGGTCACTGTGGAGGCAACACTGGGTGAGGGCCCGCCTCTCCAGCATGCCCGCCACCTTCTTGCCATGGGCCAGCAGCTCCAGCGCCTCTCCGTTGATCATGACAGCATCCAGGCAGCCTTCGAAGCCCTGGGAGACATTTGGGAAAGAATGCAAGAGGACGAGGCCACCCAGAAAGAGGTCCCTTTCAGGCCTCAGACTCCAGCAGTTCTCTGGGAGTGCAAGGGAGGCGTTGGCTGCACTGTCAACCAACAGGTGAATGGAAGTATCTGTCTCCTCCACCAGAACGGAGTGCCACTCTTGGTCATTCACACGAGACCGGGAGGAAAGATTTCTGTAGAAGCCACCTGGGCAATGGTATTCCAGCTGGAGCACTCCATCCACCAGCTGTAAAGAAAATCCAAATGGCCATCAGCAAAGCCAAGAAGTACTTATAAAAATCCCTGCTCAGAAGCTGCCAGTGCAAAGAATGTTAGTTTATTTTCACAGGTAGGAGGGATAGTGTTTGGTGATTTTCAAGGCTGTTTTAGACATTGTATTTGTAGAGTACAGAAACCCTCAAAGTGCTCTTCTATGGTCTCATTTGGCCCTTGCTGCTCTCCATGGGATGGCCTGGGCAGGGATGATATCTCCATTTCAGAGATGAGGAAACCGAGGCCCAGAGATGCCTTGCTGATCAAGACCCTGTCTTTTGGATTCTTCTTCACAGGCCTCTCTAGTATTCTATACTCCTCAGCCTTCAGGGATACCAAAAACCTCCCTCTCACCCCCACTCCCTTACTCAACAGTTCAACAGTTCTTGAAGTGGGTCTCTAAGACGATTTCAGGGCATCTACAAGGTGAAACTATTTTCATAATAATCCAAGACATTATTTGCCTCTTCTACTCTGATTCTGTCACAAATATACAGTGGTGATCTCTAGACATGCACTATCACAACAGGTAAAGGCAGATGTAGGTACGAGCCAGCTAGCTTCTATTAAGCCAGATGTAAGAGAAATTTGCAAAAATGTATAACAATGCCACTCTTCTTTTCATTATGGAAAATGGAACAATTTTTCCTAAAAATATGGTATTTATGTTAACGTGTAATGGGTTTCTTGTTATTTTAAAACTTCTCCATTTTAATTTCTAATAATGAAAATGCCAATAGCTGTTACCCACATAAACAAAACTTCCCTATGATCCTCGATTATTTTTAAGAGTATAAAAAGTCCCAAAATCAAAAAGTCTGAGAATCACTGGGTTAGAACATTTTAGTTCCCCTCACCCTCAAGAAGTGGGACTACTTGTGGCCAAATAGTTTTCCTGTCACTCTGGGTTAGGTAGCGCTTTCTCTGGGTGAAATGTGAAGATCTAACCCAGTGTTTTCCAGAAGTTGGACATTTGTACACCATCTTCCCGATTTTTGCCCTGGTTGAATTCTACCTATACCTTTATTTCCTTAAAAAGAAAACAGTATTATTACAGTAAATAGAAAACCAATATAACTTGCCATTAAGAAAAGACAATGACAAAAATAAGTACAACTTATACAAAACATTGTCATTAAATCACTCCTTTCACTTACCTAGGATCACAGATCTGTTGATCCTTCCATCTTTTCACTATCTCTCCCCTCTGTAATGTCCTCATTCCTCTCCTTACCAATCTTAAATTCCATAGCCAAACTCCTGTCCCTCTTTTACTTGGTAGAACTCACTTGGCAAATACACAAATCCGGTAAAATCCAACTCTCCCTCTATATATAAGTATCATGGAGCTGAACATGGCTGGAGAAAAACACACAGCTTTTGCTTATTGGTCTCCCTTTAATTTCATGACCATGAGTCTCAAATGAGCCCTTCATGCTACCCAACGATCGTACTACCTTGCTTAGTCCCCTCACTCTCTCAGATGACTATTTTCACAACTTCTCTCTCCTCAGACCCTTAATGCCTCTCTCCCCATCCTCGCTCTCAGCAATCAGATGGAAACTTCCAGGCACTCTCACCATCATATCTGTCCACGTTTTCCAAAGCCAATCTCTCCATTCATGCACTAGATCCCACCCCACCCCCCTTACCTCCTAAAGGACAAGATGCCACTGACTTTCCTTTCTCCTTCCTACATCTTTGTTCACTCTCTACTGGATCATCCCAGTCATCATACAAACATGCTGTTATTGTTCAAATCTTTAAAAAAAAAAAGTTTTCTTGAACCCACTTTTCCTGCCAGATAGCACTTTCTTTCTTTGCTTTCCCTTTGCAGCAAAATTCTACCCCCACCCATCATGACACTGAAACCACTGGTGTCAGGGTACTCAGCGTCCTTTGTGTTGCCAAATTCAATGATTGATATCACTTCCCATCTTACTTGACCTCTCAGCAGCATATTACACAGCTGATCACTGCTTCCTTCTTGATACACATCCCTCATTTGGCTTCCCAGATACAATACTCTCTTGGTTTTTCTCCAACATCACTGGTTGTATCTTTTCATTCTCCTTTACTGGATCCTCCTCTTCCCCAACCTCTCAGTATTGGAGTATCTCAGGGATAAATCCTCAGTCTACTCTCTTTTCAGTCTACACTCTTTGGTGATCTCCCCAGTCTCATGGCTTTGAATACTATGTATATGTGGAAGAATCCCAGATCTTCATCTCCAGCCAGACCTTTCCTGCTAGATTTTGTTTGTCCAGCTCCACTAGTAGGTCTAATAGTCTTCTCAAGCTCATATGTCCAAAACGGAACTCCTGGTCATCCCCCTTCCCCAACCTACTCCACCTGTATCCTTGCCCGCATCTGTTGGCAGCAGCTCCATTCCTTCAGCTTGCTCAGGTCAACATCTTACTCCTTGATTTCTCTCCCAGCCCTCATTCAGTTCATCAGGAAGTCCTGTTGACCTTACCTTCAATATCTCTCCAGAATCTGAACTCTTTTTCCCAGTTCCACTGTCATTCCCCTGATCTAAACTGCCATCAGCTCTCACCAGAATTACTGCCTTTTGGCTGGGTCTCTCCACTTCCTTGTTTGTTCCTCTAAAATCTATTCTTAACACAGTAGCCACGAGGACCCTTTTTGCATATGTCACACCATGTTAGTTCTCTGCTCAAAACCTTCTAATGCCCCCCACTTTGCTCAGAATAAAACTCAAAGTCCTTAACTAGCCTATGAGACCTTTATAGATATGACCCCATCCTATTACATCTCTGAACTCAACTCCTGCTACTACTGTCCCCTTGCTCACTTCACTCAAGCCATATTGACGTCTGAGCTGTTCCTTAAACATGCCAAGCAATCTCCTGCCAATGACTATACCCTCTACCTAGAATGCTGTTCCCCCAGAAGTCTACATGGCTAACTACCTCACCCCCTTCAAATTATTGTTCAATTATCACCTCAATGAAGCCTTCCCTAACCACCTTACTTAAAATTGCTACTTCCCACAAAAGGGCAGAATACAAGCATCATCTCCTCCACTCTGGCTTGGTAGACAACATAGCAGTTAGAGGCTCATCTTTATTGAGGGAGAAAAGAAGCTATAATACAGAATGTACCAGGCACCTTCAAGATGGTGGAGGAGTAAGACGTGGAGATCACCTTCCTCCCCACAAATACATCAAAACTACATCTATATGTGGAACAACTCCTACAGAACACTGGTAGAAGACCTCAGACTTCCCAAAACCTTTGCTTTTGCCTTTGTCTTAGGGTTCTCTCTGTCTGTTTTGTTGTTGTTGTTGTTGTTTTTTATAGTATAGTTTTTAGGGCTTGTTATCATTGGTGGATTTGTTTTTTGGTTGGTTGCTGTCTTTCTTTTTTTACTTTTAAAGTTTTTTATTTTTAATAATTTTTTTTATTTTAATAACTTTATTTTATTACTTTTTCTCTTTTTTTTGAATGTAGAAGCATTTAGGAGAATCCAGCTATATTTTATTAAGCCAGACATGAAAGACATTTGCAAAGATGTAAAACAATGCCATTATCAGTAATTTTTAAAATACTGCTTTTCAAAAATTATGTTATTTATGTGAACATGAATTGGGCTTATTACTCTTTTCTAAATGGATTAACAAACAGCTATTTTAAATGTTTCATGGTTTTAATTTCTAACAGGGTAAACATCACTAGATATAACTCATGTTAACAAAAGCTCTTTGGGCTTCTTTCTTTTTGGGGGGCTTCTTTCTTTCGTTCTTTTTCCTCCCTTTTCTTCTGAGCCATGTGGCTGACAGGGTCTTGCTGCTCTGGCCGGGTGTCAGGCCTGAGCCTCTGAGGTGGGAGAGGTGAGTTCAGGACATTGGTCCACCAGAGACCTCCCAGCCCCACGTAATATCAAATGGCAAAATCTCTCCCAGACATCTCCATCTCAACACTAAGACCCAGCTGCACTCAACGTCCAGCAGTCTACAGTGCTGGACACCCTGTGTCAAACAACTAGCAAGACAGGAACACAACCCCACCCATTAGCAGAGAGGCAGCCTAAAAATCATAATAAGGTCACAGACACCCCCCAAAACACACCACCGGACGTGGTCCTACCCACCAGAAAGACAAGATCCAGTCTCATCCACCAGAACACAGGCACCAGTCCCCTCCACCAGGAAGCCTACACAACCCCCTGAGCCAACCTTACCCACTGGGAGAAGACACCAAAAACAACAGGAACTACGAACCTGCAGCCTGAGAAAAGGAGACACCAAACACAGTAAGTTAAGCAAATTGAGAAGACAGAGAAATACACAGCAGATGAAGGAGCAAGGTAAAAACACACTGGACCAAACAAATGAAGAGGAAATATGCAGTCTACCAGAAAAAGAATTTAGAGTAATGATAGTAAAGATGATCCAAAATCTTGAAAATAGAATGGAGAAAATAAAAGACACGTTTAACAAGGACCTAGAAGAGGTAAAGAGCAAACAAACAATGATAAACAAGACAATAAATGAAATTAAAAGTTCTCTAGAAGGAATCAATAGCAGAATAACTGAGGCAGAAGAACGGATAAGTGACCTGGAAGGTAAAATAGGGGAAATAACTACCACAGAGCAGAATAAAGAAAAAAGAATGAAAAGAATTGAGGACAGTCTCAGAGACTTCTGGGACAACATTAAATGCACCAACATTCGAATTATAGGGGTCCCAAAAGAAGAAGAAGAAAAAAAGGGACTGAGAAAATATTTGAAGAGATTATAGCTGAAAACTTCCCTCATATGGGAAAGGAAATAGTCAATCAAGTCGAGGAAGAGCAGAGAGTCCCAAACAGGATAAATCCAAGGAGAAACACGCCAAGACACATATTAATCAAACTATCCAAAATTAAATACAAAGAAAAAATATTAAAAGCAGCCAGGGAAAAGCAACAAATAACATACAAGGGAACCCCCAGAAGGTTAACAGCTGATCTTTCAGCAGAAACTCTGCAAGCCAGAAGGGAGTGGCAGGACATATTTAAAGTGATGAAAGGGAAAACCTACAACCAAGATTACTCTACCCAGCAAGATTCTCATTCAGATTCGACAGAGAAATTAAAACCTTTACAGACAAGCAAAAGTTAAGAGAATTCAGCACCACCAAACCAGCTTTACAACAAATGCTAAAGGAACTTCTTTAGGAAGGAAACCCAAGAGAAGGAAAAGATCTACAATAATAAACCCAAAACAATTAAGAAAATGGTAATAGGAACATACATATCGATAACTACCTTAAATGTAAATGGATTAAATGCTCCAACCAAAATACATAGACTAGCTGAATGCGTACAAAACCAAGATCCATATATATGCTGGCTACAAGAGACCCACTTCAGACCTAGAGACACATACAGACTGAAAGTGAGGGGATGGAAAAAGATACTCCATGCAAATGGAAATCAAAAGAAAGCTGGAGTAGCAATTCTCATATCAGACAAAATAGACTTTAAAATAAAGACTATTACAAGAGACAAAGAAGGACACTACATAATGATCAAGGGATCAATCCAACAAGAAGATATAACAATTGTAAATGTTTATGCACCCAACATAGGAGCACCTCAATACATAAGGCAAATGCTAACAGCCATAAAAGGGGAAATCGACAGAAACACAATCATAGTAGGGGACTTTAACACCCCACTTTCGCCAATGGACAGATCATCCAAAATGAAAATAAATAAGGAAACACAAGCTTTAAATGATACATTAAACAAGAAGGACTTAATTGATATTTATAGGACATTCCATCCAAAAACAGCAGAATACACTTTCTTCTCAAGTGCTCATGGAACATCTCCAGGATAGATCATATTTTGCGTCACAAATCAAGCCTTAGTAAATTTAAGAAAATTGAAATCGTATCAAGTATCTTTTCTGACCACAACGCTAAGAGACTAGATATCAATTACAGGAAAAAATCTGTAAAAAATACAAACACATGGAGGCTAAACAATACACTATTGAATAAGCAAGAGATCACTGAGGAAATCAAAAAATACCTAGAAACAAATGACAACGAAAACACAATGACCCAAAACCTGTGGGATGCAGCAAAAGCAGTTCTAAGAGGGAAATATATAGCAATAAAATCCTACCTCAAGAAACAAGAAACATCTCAAATAAACAACCTAACCTTACACCTAAAGAAATTAGAGAAAGAAGAGCAAAAAAAGACCCCAAAGTTAGCAGAAGGAAAGAAATCATAAAGATCAGATCAGAAATAAATGAAGAAGAAATGAAGGAAATGATAGCAAAGATCAATAAAACTAAAAACTGATTCTTTGAGAAGATAAGCAAAATTAATAAACCATTAGCCAGATTCATCAAGAAAAAAAGGGAGAAGACTCAAATCAACAGAATTAGAAATGAAAAAAGAGAAGTAAAAACTGACACTGCAGAAATACAAAGGATCATGAAAGATTCCTACAGGCAACTATATGCCAATAAAATGGACAACCTGGAAGAAATGGACAAATTCTTAGAAAAGCACAACCTGCCAAGACTGAACCAGGAAGAAATAGAAAATATAAACAGACTAATCACAAACACTGAAATTGAAACTGTGATTAAAAATCTTCCAGCAGACAAAAGCCCAGGACTAGATGGCTTCACAGGCAAATTCTATCAAACATTTAGAGAAGAGCTAACACCTATCCTTCGCAAATCTTCCAAAATATAACAGAGGGAGGAACACTCCCAAACTCATTCTATGAGACTACCATCACCCTGATACCAAAACCCGACAAAGACGTCACCCAAAAAGAAAACTACAGGCCGATATCACTGATGAATATGCAAAAATCCTCAACAAAATACGAGCAAACAGAATCCAACAGCACATTAAAAGGATCATACAGCATGATCAAGTGAGGTTTATCCCAGGAATGCAAGGATTCTTCAATATACACAAATCAATCAATGTTATAAACCGTATTAACAAATGGAAGGATAAAAATCATATGATCATCTCAATAGATGCAGAAAAAGCTTTTGACAATATTCAACACCCATTTATGATAAAAACCCTCCAGAAAGTAGGCATAGAGGGAACTTACCTCAACATAATAAAGTCCATATATGACAAACCCACAGCCAACATCGTTCTCAGTGGTGAAAAACTGAAACCATTTCCACTAAGATCAGGAACAAGACAAGGTTGCCCACTCTCCCCACAATTACTCAACATAGTTTTGGAAGTTTTAGCCACAGCAATCAGAGATGAAAAAGAAATAAAAGGAATCCAAACTGGCAGAGAAGAAGTAAAACTGTCACTGTTTGCAGATGACATGATACTATACATAGAGAATCCTAAAGGTGCTACCAGAAAACTACTATACAAGCAGCTCATGCAGCTCAATATCAAACAACAAAATACCCAATCCAAAAATGGGCAGAAGACCTAAATAGACATTTCTCCAAAGAAGATATACAGATAGCCAACAAACATATGAAAGGATGCTCAACATCACTAATCATTAGAGAAATGCAAATCAAAACTACAATGAGGTATCACCTCACACCAGTCAGAATGGCTATCATCAAAAAATCTACAAAAAATAAATGCTGGAGAGGGTGCGGAGAAAAGGGAACCCTCTTGCACTGTTGGGGGGAATGTAAATTGATACAGCCACTATGGAGAACAGTATGGAGGTTCCTTAATAAACTAAAAATAGAACTACCATATGACCCAGCAATCCCACTACTGGGCATATACCCTGAGAAAACCATAATTCAAAAAGAGTCATTATCACAATGTTCATTGCAGCTCTATTTACAATAGCCAGGACATGGAAGCAACCCAAGTGTCCATCGACAGATGAATGGATAAAGAAGATGTGGCACATATATACAATGGATTAGCCATAAAACGAAACTGAGTTATTTGTAGTGAGGTGGATGGACCTAGAGACTGTCATACAGAGTGAAGAAAGTCAGAAAGAGAAAAAGACCGTATGCTAGTACATATATATGGAATCTTAAAAAAAAAATGGTTCTGGAGAACCTAAGGGCAGGACAGGAATAAAGACGCTGATGTGGAGAATGGACTTGAGGACAAAGGGAGGGGGAAGGGTAAGCTGGGATGAAGTGAGAGAGTGGCATGGACATATATACACTACCGAACGTAAAATAGATAGCTAGTGGGAAGCAGCTGCATAGCACAGGGAGATCAGCTCGGTGCTTTGTGTCCACCTAGAGGGGTGGGATAAGGAGGGTGGGAGGGAGACGCAAGAGGGAGGAGATATGGGGATATATGTATATGTATAGCTGATTCACTTTGTCATACAGCAGAAACTAACACACCATTGTAAAACAGTTTAACTCCAATAAAGATGTTACAAAAAAAAAAAAAGACAGACTGTACCAAACGTGTCATCCTTTTGTATAAAACTGCACTATGTCATCAGTATCATTACTTTTTAAAAAATGAACACAATTATTTGAGTGCGTGCTCTGTTTTAGGCACTGTGCCAAAAGCTTTCCTTGAATCATTATGTAATTCTCACGGAGTACAGCGCAATGGGTAAGAGCTCGGGTGTTGGAGCAGGTTGGACTGGCCCAGTCCCCAGCATTTACTGCCTGTGCGGTCATAAGCAAATTATTTAATCCCCCCAAGCCTCAATTTCTTCATCTATAGGACAAGGATAATGACAGTCACCACCTTACAAGGCTCTTTCGAGGACTAAATGCTACAACACAGGCTATAATGTGTCTGGCACAACAAGGGCTCAGTACTTTCTTATGACCACTCTACAAGGATGAGTCCCATTTTCATAGATGAGTAAATCGAGATGTAGTGAGATTGAGGCTCTGGCCCAAAGGACCGAGTGCCTGAGCAAAGATTCGAAAATGGAAGCTCAGCCATGCACATGTGCTAGTCACAGGAGCCTGACATGAACAACTGGCTCTCTTCAGTATATTTCCCTATAGCATTTTAATTTATTACAATAAGTATCTGTCATTTTTATTTTTAAAAAACCCATAAAGCTATTTTCAGAATTTAGAATAATATAGCAGGAAAGGAAAAATATAAAGAAGACTGTCCATGAAAATCATAACCTCCAGGCTTATGATTTATTTGAGATCTTTAAAAGCACAAAAGGACTGTGACTGTAGAAGAGAAATATTCTGCAGCCTGCCTCTCCTGCACACCACCCTGCTCTCTGAGCAGCTGACCTCCGCGAAGTTGCTGCTGCAGGGTTCCATGTTGCAGGTGGACAGGTACACAAGGGTAGGGGTGGACAATAGTTGTTACTGTGCCCCTCATTCTTCTTTTCCTTTTGGGACACTCTGCCTCCTTCTCAACTGAGTCTATGTTATTTTGGAAAGCCTGGCCCCTCTCCCTGGCAGCCTTGGGGATAGTCACATGACTCAGACCTGCCAATCAAGGTCTGAGGTGGGACTTTTACCGCTGTTGGAAAGAGATGCTCCCTTTCTGCTGGGCTGGCTTGGTGGCAGAATGAAAGCCTGGGCTGCTGGGGCCACCTTTGCCATCACTTGGGGGGATATCTGTGGTCTTCTGAACAAAAGCAGATCTGACAGCAGGAAGGAAAAGGATCCTGTTGATATACTTTGAACACCTGGATCTACCCAAGCCTGAGGTCAACCCTTGGACTCTTCCATTACATGAGCCAATAAAATTCTCTCTTTTGTTTAAAAAATAATAATAATAAAATGGCAAGTTCCCACATTCCTGATCCCCCTTAACCTTTTTTTTTCCTTTTAACCCAAAGCACTTATCACATTTGGACAAACTCTATAATTTTCTGATTTATTATTTTTATGTTTATTGTCAGTCTCCCACCATAGGATGAAAGCTCTAGGAGGGGTTTTTGTCTTTTTCACTGATGAGACCCAAGCACCTGGAAGAGTGCCTGTTGCATAGTATATGCTCCATAAATATTTGTTGAATGGATTAAATTCTAACTAGCTGCCAAAGTCTGCTTTCTCTTTGTCAAAATGGGAGATGGACACCTGTGATAGAGATGTTAAAATCAGGCAGGTACTCTGAGACTTTCTACAAGACATAATCAGAAGGACTAAAAGACCCTTGAAAGGAAATTCATTTTCCTCCATGTGGATTCCACGTACCTTAATGTACCCCAGCCTTCCACCCATCTTGGGAAACACTGGTCTATTACTCAGCAAAAATGATAAAAGCATCAACCAGGTCTAGGTGGCCTTACCCATCTCTCTTTCTATCTTCAGAGGCTCTCTGTCATCCCACAGAACAGCCTGACCTCTGTTGTACTTGGACATGTATTGCCAGGTGGGGTGGCTTTGGCTATCATGGCTGGAAAGTCTCGTGTTCTACCTAAGAGTCACACCCAGTATCCCTGAAAGCCATGCAGGGGTTTCTTTGCAGAAGTGACCCTTCTTGGCCACCCCCATGCCTCCCCACCTCTCCAGCCTGGCACGCCCACAGGAAATCTCTCAGGCTGGCAGTGCCTTACCTTCAGGGAGAGACACACTGTCTTATTGCTGAACAGGAGAATGGCCTGTGACTGGAGTGTTTTCAGGCGGAAACGGATGTGCCAGTTCTGAGCCTCTGGGAGACTGTACCGCCCAAAGCTCTGACCGCTGAACCTCACGGCAGTACCTGTGAAAGCAACCAGAGCACCGTCACCTCCACACAAAGTGGTCCCCACGGAGCCCTGGAACTGACTTTGTCTCATTCAACCCTTGGGTGGCAAGCAAGGTCATTGCTTCCATTTTACAGATGAAATGAGGCTGTGGGGTTACTTGTCCAGGGTCACACAGTTAGACAGGGGCCATCACCCTGCACACCTTCCTCTGGCCCCAGGGACCCTCGCCTTGGGTCCTGGCCTGAATCAGAAACTATGAACTCAAACCATCAAGAAAGCAAGAATCAAGCCAGAAAGGTCATCAATCAAGTGTGCAGAAGTCAAAACTTCTATCCTCCATATTTTCCATGTGATTTCTGACATCACTTGGGGAAGAAGGAGGTCGAGTTGGAGAGGATTTTGCATATATGTGTGATTTCAGGGACACCATGAGGGCTTTTGCCTCAAGACATCTTCTTCATCATCAGGAGTGTAATCGTTTGGGTGAGCACTTCCCACACGAAATGCTGCTGAGAAGTCGAGAGACTTCTGTGGTAAAGGAAGAAGGTAGTGATAAATTGTGTGGCCAAAACTTCCATTTGCTGCATCCTCCGTAGCATGCTCCATCCTCCATAGCAATTGCTAATGCAGAATTGCACAGTGAGGATTCTGAGACTTCACCTAAACTTGAGTTTTTCAAGCTTATTTGAACATGGGACCCTCTAGTGTGGACTACGTACCCTTAGCCCTTGGAAATAGCATTCTGTGGAAACTCCTTTGGGACATGCTGTGTTATATTAAGCCATGCCCACCCCAGATTTTTTTTTTAAATCCACCCTCCTCAGAAGTGAGTTCAGTTATTAAATCCCTAAAACCTCAGTGTGAAGCTTATATAAGCTTAAGTGTAAGCTTATCAGTTGTCAGGAGAAGGGATGAGCAGTACAGGCTCCAGATTCCTAGGGAAGAGGATTGAAGAGAGGGAACACAGGCCAAAAGGAGGAGAAAGAACCAGAAAGTGAGGCCCATGGGATTACAAGATGCTAAGATGCTGTCATACCGTACGTCTAAAACGCTCTGATGCTGGTAATTCCATTCCAGTAGGTCATTGTTGGATGGGATATTGCAGATGATCTAGATCAAGAATCCCCAAACCTGGCTGAGTATCAGCATCAGCTGAAGAATCTTTTAAAATACAGAATGCTAGGCTCTACCCTTAGTGAGTAAGATTCTGTAGTTCTGGTGGCACTTGGGTATCTGTATTTTAAAAATCTCCCCATGATGGGTGTAGCAACTGGAAGAGAGCCCAAGGGAGGTTTCTGAGATGCTGATCGTATTCTGGTCCTTGATCTAGGTGATTACCTTGATCTAGGCTCATTACACCGGTGTATTTGATTTGTGAACACTTGTTGAGCTGTACACTTATGATACATGGATCTTTCTGTATGTCCTGTTTCACTAAAATGTTCAAACAAACAAACAGAAACCAAACTTCTTTCCAAGTGATTCTGGTGTCAGGTGAGCCAGCCTACCTAGTATTTCTCAAAGTGCAGTCCTTGGCCCACCAGCTTCAGAAATGCTTGAGATGCTGGCTAAAAATGCCAATTCCAGGCGTCACCCAAGACCTTCTAAATAAAAAACTCCGCAGGTGACAGCCAGGAGCAGGTCACTTTATAAACATGCTCCCCAGGCGATTTTGCATAATCTTGAATTTTAGAACCTCTGCTATCTGATGCCAGGGGGTCAGGAGAGAACCTTCAGCCATCACAGCTTTCCCTGCAGCCGACTCCAGGGTAAGAGACACGAGAAGGGAACACCTGCCGCCCCAGCCCACCCCATACCCCTAGAGTAGCTCACCTAGCCTAAATCCAGAGGGCCCTGGAGAAAGTCCACACATCTTCCTAGAATTTCCCTAATGCAATCTGGATGGACCCCTAGGCCAGGCCAGGCAGGGGGCAAGGGGGCAGGGCTGATGTCATTCCCCTTTTGCAAATGCACCTGAGCTGATCCAGGGCGTTGGTCCTAATGCCAGGGGCACTGGGGTAAGTCCTGTCAGAACACCAAGTTCCTAAAGAGTTTGGTGAAGAGCTCAGGCTTTAGAGTGGGACACAGGTATTTGAATAACCAGCCTTTCACTGGAGGCTGTACAGTTTCAAGCAAACCAATACAATCCCCATACCTGTTTCAACTGTAGATGGAGCTAATGATCCTGCTTCCTAAGGTTGTGGTGTTGAGTTTAGGTAACATACACACAGAGACTGGCACATAGCAGAATCCTTATAGCAACAACTACCACCATGTGAATGGCAGCCACCACTGGTGGGGTGCTTAGTATGAGACAGCTAGGGGTTAGAATGCTTTCATATCCATTAAGTAATTTACTCCCCAAACCAACTCAAGGAGGCAGATGATACTATCTTCATTATTTCAAAGATGAGGAAAAAGCTCAGAGGGTTTTAGTAATCCACCCAAAGTTACACAGCTCATAAATGACAGAGCTGGGGTTTGAACCTGAGCTGCTTAGTCTAAACGTTGAGGTGAAAACTATCAGGCTATAGTAATAATAGTAGTAGTGCTAGTAACTTGGGTTAATTGACCACCTTCTGTAGGTCAGGCACTTTTCTAAGCAAGCACTTGATATTTAATTCTCATTTAATCCCTACAACAGTGCAAAGGCACAGAGAGGTTAAATAATTTTCTTAGGGTTACCTGGCTAGCTAGTGGCATAGCTGGGACTTGAACCCAGGCAACTTGATGCCAGAGTCTATGCTTTCAGCTGTGATGCTGAACTGCCTCTTGAATTCTTACCATTATTTTCAAAGTTCCAAAAAGTGACCAGAACTAGGGTACTATTCCATGACTAGATTTTGTGAGGCCGCACCTGTCTTGTGGTGGTCCCTGGTCTTTAACCCTGTTAAAATGTCCCTCTAACTACCCCAGAGAGCCCCCTGCTGGGATCTCCATCCCTGGAGTCAGTCTGGCTAGGCCATCAGCACTGGTTGTCCTGGGGAAGTCCCATTCCTCACCGTTACAGGAGCAGTTCCTCTCCAGGCGGTGTCGCGGGGTCAGGATGCTGAGCCTGGCTGTGCTGTACGTGGGCCCAACGCTGGGGTCCAGGTGCACGGTCTCTTGGCAGACTTGTCCCTGGCAGGTTGGCCCCTGGCAGGGCACCACAGCCATGGCTGACCTCATCTGAATTCCCACCGAGTGTTCCATCTCCTTGGCTGAGTGAGTGATGATGGATGCTAGCTCCTGGAGCTTGGAGAAGGTCCCCGAATGCCCCTCAAAGACCAGGAGCACGTCCACCCCAGCCATGGCCTCTGCAGGCTGCAGGCTGGCCAGGTGGATGTTGGCTCGTTTGATGTCCAGCCTGTTGCTGAGGAACCTCTGCAGGTTCCTCCAATGGTCACTCACCAGCTCCTCTGGGGTGAGCTGGTGGAAGCCCATCCACACGGTCTGCTGCAGAGCCTCCCGCCCCACATGCCACACGTGGACGTGGACCCCGGCAGTGGTGGAGAAGGTCCCATCGCTGACCATGACGTTGAACGTGTAGCGGCCCCGAGGCAGCCCCTGGGCAGCGATGATCTTGCCATCAGACGCACCCACTGTGAAGTGCCTGCCCAGGCTCTCCTCTTCTGCCAGGCTGTAGGTCAGCGTGTCCTGTGGGTCTCGGTCTGTGGCGTGGATTTTGCCCACCATGCCGCCCTGGAACTCCTCCTCCCCGATGGTGATGAAGATCTCCAGTGGGAGGGCGGAGGGTGGGTAGTGGCTCTGCTCCCTGACGTGGACGCTGACCGATGTGGAAGATGAGAGGGGCGGGGTGCCGCTGTCTGACACCTGTGGGCAAAGCGGGCACCGAATTACCATAGGACTGGGGCTGTTGGGGCCTCCCCGGGGAGCCACGTCCCTCTGCTCCAGGGCAGGCTCAGCGTGTTGTCGCATTTGAAAGGGAAAATCGTAACTCCAAAAGCGCTGAGGGCTCTGTGGAGGGAGTTACATCACTGGTGTGGGTGGTAAAACTTCATCACTGGTGTGGGTGGTAAAATTTAACTCCACCTTCCATCTGACACTTCTCTGAGCCCGTCCTAAGCCTCTCCAGCCACACGCGGCCTCCTACCTCTTGAGCTTCTCTCATTCTGTCTCTTTCCTTAGGAGGGTCATCAAAGGTCTCCTAGTGATTCTAGGGTACACCCTTCATGGCTCCTGTGAGCCTAAGGAGGTTCTCTTACACCTCTTTACTATGTGACTGGGGTCAGGGTCGGGGTGGGCATGTCTTCTTCAGCTCAGCCAACAAATATTTATTGAGTGCCTTGTATGGGCCAGGCCCTCCGCTATGATCAGGACAAAAGAGAGGTGAGGAGAAGAGGTGACAGACAGGGAACAGCAAGCGTCAGGTCCTCTGGTGGGAAAGAATGCTCAACACAGCAGGAAGGGACCACTGCTGCTGGAGGAGTGGGCAGGGCTGAGGGCCAGAGGTGAGCAGAGAGGGAAGCCCAGGCTGTCGCTGATGGGCTGAGGAGCACGAGGTTGGATTTAAGTCAGGCCCGAAAAGCCACTGCAGGTTTGAAGCAACGTGATCTCACTTAAGCAAGGAAAGATTGTAAATTACAAATGCCTTTCCCTTGCACATTTCACCAAGCATCTCTGCAACTTTCTGTCTGGACTTAGCAAGGAGGAAGCTTTCCTTCCTCTCCTCAGTAATGTTATCACTTTCTCAGCTGTCAGCAGGGTCTTCACGGTTTTCCCTACGGTAATATCTTGTTCATGTGGATTCACTTTGAGTGCGGGAGAAAGGTGCAATATTACACCTACTGCTGGGAATTGTGCATAATACTGATGAGATATAAATAGCAACAGTAATAATTAATATTACTACGAAGAATAATATATAACTAATATTAACTGAGTACAAACTGTGTGCCAGTCACTTTTGAATGCTTTAAATGCATGATCATAGTTTATCTTTCTTATGAGGTAAGTACCCTGAAGTGTCCTATTTTACAAAAGATATAACTGAGTCTCAGAGAGGTCAAGTGACGTGCCCAAGGTCATACAGCAGGTAAGGCCAGAGCAGAATCTGAACTTCTTGTGTTCATAGCCTGTTTCTTTGCTGGCCTATAGTGCCTCCCAGTGAACGGAAGCGGAAATACAGGACAAATGCAAGAGAGAGTGATGATGCCAATAGTTACTGAGTGATTGTCTGGGCCAGTATACAGAGGTCAGGAAGCTGTTGCCTCCCTAGACATTCACACCCATGCCCTTGGCTTTGAGGACCCTCTGCATTAGCCCACACCTGTCCTCTGAGCTGCAGACTCCCATTCCCAGCTGCCTATTGGACACCTCTACTTAGATATTTCATGGACACCTGAAAGGTAACATATGCTAAGCAGAGCCCTCATTTTACCCCATAAACCTGTCCCTCCCCCACCTCAAGTCTTTCCAGTCTCATAAATGGCCCTACCATCCAGACGTTACTGGAGCCAGGAACCTGGGAGTGGTCCTGATTCTTCTCTTTTCTCTCTCTGCTCATATCCAATCCACCACCGACTCCCATTTATTTCCAAGCAAAACCTGTCGCAGATATGTCCACTTGTTCATCTTCACCATCACCTCAAGATCTCATCACCACTACCTCCAGCTTAGATGAATTCTCACTGGTCTCCCTCAACCACTCCTGCCCCCTTCAACTGACTTTCTCTAGAGCTTCAAAAACAAGCCTCCTGAGACACAAGAAGGCTCACTTCTCTCTTTGAAACCCTTCAATCACTTCTAACTGCACTTTGATTAGAATCTAAAAGTATTATCAAGGCTTATCATTAGGATGACTCTACTTCCTGGTTAGCCCAGGACAGTCTTGATTTTCACCTTTGTGGATCACTTATCACCAATTAACTATTTTTAGTGCCTCTCTCACTCTCAAGAGCATCACAGTTTGGGCCTCAAATAACACGGTCATCCAAGCTATGAGACCCCCATGATCCACCCAACCTATCTCTCTTTTTTTTTTTTTTTTTTTTTGCGGTACGTGGGCCTCTCACTGTTGTGGCCTCTCCCGTTGCGGAGCACAGGCTCCGGACGCACAGGCTCAGCAGCCATGGCTCACAGGCCCAGCTGCTCCGTGGCATGTGGGATCTTCCTGGACCGGGGCACGAACCCGTGTCCCCAGCATCAGCAGGCGGACTCTCAACCACTGCGGCACCAGAGAAGCCCCCACCCAACCCATCTCTTCAATTTCATTCCTACCAGTGCTCACCATGCACTGATCACGTGGCGAAACCTCAGGTCACTTCAGGCTCTTTCCCACCCTGGGACTTGGTCTCATCATGCTCTTCCTGCCTGTGATGCTCTCCTGCCCACTTTCCACATGGGCATCTCCTCAGATCTCTGCTCAAATGCCCCCTCCTCACAAGGACAGCCACCCTCTGAAAGTGTCTCTCTTGTGCCTTATGAGCCCCCTGTCACTTTCTTCATCTGCTTATTGCTTATCTCCATAATTAGGATCAAAAGCCCATGGGGATGGGGATCATCCCCTTCTTTCCCCTGCTATATTAATAGCAGGTAGCATGCCATATGATAAGTACTCATAAATGTTAAGTATGTGATAAGTACTCATAACTGTTTGTTGAATGATGATAAGTACTCATAAATGTTTGTTGAATGATGAATGGCTGGCTGGCTGGTTGGCTGGCTAAATGGATGACTACATCATTGTGAGCCCAGAGAAGTTCACAGAACAGTAGGATCCACTAGATTTGAGATTTAGGAAAGGGATTTGGGGGAATGAAATGAGGGGGAAATGTTTGATCACCATCTTGGCCACTTTTCCTTGGGCAGTTCTCATACAACCCATATAATATCACTATAATTCTCTCCATGTATGTATATGTTCTCTCATTTGACCCCTGCACTGAAACTCTGGGTAATCATGGATTAGTGGATCCATGGATTAGTCAAATTCATTTCACCTGCCTTCACTAAACCAGGTCATTTAAAGACTTGCATCTGCACATGTCCTAAACAATAACATGTCTGCCAGAGTTATTTTCCAGGACTTGGAGTCAACCGTGACTAGTTGGAGTTGAGCTGGTTAAGACTGGGTAGGACCACCGACCCTTTAACTGGGCATGCCCAAGGGTCTGCTTGGTGACCTTGACGTCAGAGGGCAGAAAACCCTCAGATAGTGCTAACTGCCTCCATTTTTGAACGTGCAGAGGCCTGTAGCTTAGTTACACCTGCGGCAGAACTATGATTACTGCACCTTTTTCCAGTCACCTTTCTCCATGCTCCCCACGCCTCAGACTGCCCTGCTCCTTTATTTTTTATTCCATAAATGCCCCAAGTCCCTTGCCTTTTGGGAGGCGGTTCTGAGACTTGTTCTATCTCCTTGCTTGGCTGCCTTGCTAATAAACCCTCTCTTTACTGCAGACTTCGGCATCTCAGCATTTCAGTGTGCTGCGCAGTTGGACAAACCGAACCTGATTCGATAACAGCACCAATTCTCTGAGGTAGGTCTTTAAAAAGACTTGCGGTTCAGAGAGCTGTCCTGGCCAAACTCAAGGAGTTAGAGCCAGGGTGAGGGAGTTTTTGTTCTGTCTGGGAGCAGGGGAGGAATTAAGAGCTTGGAGTCAGAATGCTTGGGTTTGAAGCAGCCCAGCTCTACCACTTATTAGTAGCATTACTTTCAGCCAGTAACTTAACCTCTGGGTACCTCAGTTACCACATTTGTAAACTGGGGGTAATAACCATACTCACTGTAAAGCATGTTGTGGGGATTTAATGCAGTGATGCCCGTGAAGCACTTAGGCCAGTGCCTGGCACAAAGGAAGAGTTCTGTATATTGTTTTTTCTAACAAGAAGCACTGGTGGTACTTTTGTCAGCACATTTTCTGTCCCCATGGTCACCACCAGTGGCCCAACACAGCTCTCACCTCAATCTGAAGCTGATACCTTTCCTGGACTCTCTTGCTCAGGCCTGCAGTGGTCACCAGCCATCCGTCCGGGGTCACTCGGAAGGCAGAGCCATTGTTCCCCTTGGTGATTCGGAATGAGTAGGGGGGACCATTCTCTGGGGAGTCCGGGTCACTCAGGATCAGTTGCAGGACTTTGCTGCCAATGGGGGAGTTTTCCTGAGACCAAGAGAGACAGGAAATCAAAGAGCAAAATGAGTCCCAGTCCTTTCTTTCACATCTTTCTGGGTCCCCTTCTCTGGGATGAGTCCTCAGCACTCTGGCTGCTCCCAGGTCATGTCTGCATCTTGAGATGTCATTCATTCATTCTGCCCATCTGTGAATTAGTTGTTGACTTTTGAACTTCCTGGGGCAGTGCTGGTTTTTAGAAACAAAGCCCATTGGGGCTGGAAGGGTCTTTAGAGTCCCTTTATCCTATAGAGGTGACTTGCCGAAGTCACATAGCTGATGACTCATGTATATAAATTAGTGCCTGGGGTCCATGTGGGAACTCTGTGATTCATAGGTCCATTGAAAACCTATAAATGGTTTTCTGATTAGAGGACCAATGAGAAAATTCAAAGATGATTAGGAATTAACAGAGAAAAATTGATCCCCTGGATATTGTTCCAGTCATTGTTCTATAACACGGGAATTCAGTATGCTGTAACACAGTGGTTGTTAACTGTCTTTTTTAGCATCAAAACCTTATCTACAAACAGGATCTTATGAGCAGAAACTGGTAATTGCCTATCCAACAGGCATTCTTTCCTTCCTTTCTTACAAAACCCGACTTTAGTTCAGGTGTTGGGCGGCAGTATCCTCAGCAAAGATATACCCCTCCTAAGAGGAGATGAACTATGATTGGTTTAAGTCAGTTACGATAATCTGAGTCCCTGTGCCAGTTTTTGGATTTAAGGGCAATCATGTAATCCATTTCTGATCATTGGAGGAGCCTACCAGGTGGGGGTTCTGAAAAGTCTTCTTCTTTGATAAAAACAGATTCTGCAAAAGAAGTCCCCATCTGTTTGCCTTTGAAGATGGTTTAGCAAGTATGTGATGCTGGAGCTGCAGCAGCCATTTTGTTACCATGAGGGAGAAGGTACAGGAATTTTGAAGAAGGTAACCCAAATTTGTGATATCAGTTTCCTGCTGAAATAACCAATTCTGGAATAGAATTTCCCACTAGCAGACCTTTTGTTATGTGAAATAATAAGGCCTTATTATTTAATAAGCTTTTAGTCAGGTGATCTGTTATTTGCAGCCAAAGCATCCTAACTCATACTCATGATACAAAACAGGTGAAAGTGGGGTGACCGTGGTTGATGCATAGTGCGACACAGAACTCTGTTCTCTACCTACTTCCTCACCTCCCTCACCCCTTGTGGTCACAATTCCCCACAGAATCTTAAGACTCTCTCCAAATCCCATTCATAAACCATTAGTATGGTGGAAATAGCTTGGGATCTGGAAGCTCTTCTGGGTTCAAATCCCAAATTCGCCACATTTTGACTGTGGCACATTTCTATACCTCCATTTTAAAAAAATCTATAAAATGGGTACTGTCTACTTCCATATGGCTGTGTGAGTCCCCTATGAGATAATGGATGTGGACGTGCCTAGCACAGTGCCTGATAATTTTTAAGTGTGTAATCCATAATCCCCTTCAGCAGACCGTGTTGCCATTAGGGATATCAATGTAAGGTCACAGTCACTGTTTGGGTGGACTGGTATCAGTGCTGAGTGCTCTCCACTAGGAGGGATATGAAGGGAAGATGGATTCAGGATGCTTTGGGAAGCTTGAGCATACCTGGATGGAAGTACTGTAGTTGAGCTGGAAGAATCTTGGTGGGTTGTCATTGACATCAGCCACTTGGATAGCGATGTCTGTGTCCTCATGCAGTGGGGGCTTCCCACTGTCTGTGGCTCGGAGCCTCAGGGAGTAGCTAGAAATCTACAGCAAGATGCCCAGGGGAGAGTTAGCAACAAGACCACTCAGTTCTGCCCCCTGATTCATGACTAATGTTTTTAGAAAAATAAGTTGAAGACACTCCCCTGTGCCTGCCCCCATTACTCTCCCATAGCCTTTTAGGGCTCAGGTTCTAGAGTCAGGCAGAAGTAGGTTTGACTTCCAGTTTAACCATTTACTAGCTGTGAGACCTTGGGAAAGTGACTAAACTTATGTGAGGATGGTATTAGGACCTACCTCCTAGGATTACTTTAAGGACCAAATGGCGTAATGTATGTACATCACTTAGCAAAGTTCCTGGCACAGAGCAGGTGCTCAATAAGTGATAACTTGTTGTAATGATCTAATGATCCCTGGTTAATAGTGAGAAGCTGGCCTGAGCTCTTTCAGAAAGGTTAAGGGTTACTCAGCCCCTCTCCTGATGCTGGCCTCACAGGTCACAGGGGACCCACAGAGAAAAGGAGTGGGAGACCCTGAGGGCAGGTCTGGAGAAGTGTCAGGATGGGGTGTTGAACGCAGTTCAGCCTCTGGACCTGCAGCAGGGCTATATTCTGCTCTGATGAGCTCAGATTGGGCCCCTCCCACATGATTCACCTGTTCCCAATCCAGGGCCTTGGCCACCTGTAGCTCCCCTTTCTTGGGGTGGATGGCAAAGTGCCTGAGCTGGTTCCCTCCTATGAGGCTGTAGGTGATGGCACTATTTAGGGGTCCATCTTCGTCAGTCGCTGACACCTGCAATAGAGGTGGGTGACAGTTGTGATTGGAGAGGCAAGAAGGAACAGAAAGGAATCTTGGCCCCTGAGAGTGTAGGGGGCACAGATATGTCCCTGCCCCATAGACTGCCCTTGGGCTGACAATCCTTGGACCATAGTCGTCCTTGCCAAGGGAATCTCCTCATTTACATCCTAGTGTGGATGTCAGTGTGCATGGTTCATTCGTTTATCCATTCATTCATTCATTCACTCATTCACTCATAACTGACAGGGTGCTAGGGTCCTGTGCTAGGAGTTGAGGAATGTGCCAAAATGAATAAGCCCTCAGGAAGCTTAATGTCTAGTTTTATGGACAAGTCTAATTTGGGGCAAAGTATGATCAACTTTATGGTGATAAATGTCACCTGGGGAGATTAGAAGAGGCTTCATGAAGCCTTGAAGGCTTCTGGGAGTGGAGCCAGCACTCCAGGCAGAAGAAACAATATGAGCCCAGAGGTAGGAAAGTACAGAGGATGTTTGGGGAAAGGTACCTCTTCCTGTGTGGTTGGAGCACAGGGTGCATATCAGGGGGTGGAGGGAGATGAGAACCTCGAATGTGGACATACAGAGTTTGGTTTCACTCCATGAAGTGGGGAGCAATTACATGTTTAAATGCAAAGAGGTGTTGTTTGGTGTCCCTTCTCTTCCTCCCTTCCCACGCTGACACTCAGTGTCCCTCTGGCCGTCCTCTGGGGCCTCTCCCATGCCCCATTCTTTTTTTTTTTTTTTTTTTTTTTTTGCGGTACGCGGGCCTCTCACTGTTGTGGCCTCTCCCGCTGTGGAGCACAGGCTCTGGACGCGCAGGCTCAGCGGCCATGGCTCACGGGCCCAGCCGCTCCAGGGCATGTGGGATCTTCCCGGACCGGGGCACGAACCCGTGTCCCCTGCATCGGCAGGCGGACTCTCAACCACTGCGCCACCAGGGAAGCCCCCATGCCCCATTCTTTCCGTACCTGATCTAGATCTTATCAAACGTGGCTCTGAGAAATTTTATCATGAGGGAGTTTGGTTGAGTGGCTACAAGTCAGAGTCAAGTCTGTAGTGTATTAATTGATAAAATAATCCATGTTCATAGATGACTGGGGGAGGGGGAGATAAGAACCCACCCCAGAGTCCATGCCCCTCAAAAGGGCAAAATTGCAGATCCTTACTGTGAGCACGACATCACCCACGATGGCATTCTCTAAGACCCTCGTGCTGTACAGATCCTGGGAGAATCTGGGCCGATGTTCGTTGACATCAGTGATATTGACCACTATTGTGGTCATGTCACTGAGGGAGGAGGAGCCCTTCCGGCTGCACTCAATGGATAAGAAGTACTTGGGGCTTGTCTCAAAGTCCAGGCTCTTATTGACGTACAGGATCCCTGAGGAAACAAGAGGTGATGGGAGCATTGAGGCAGAGTACTGAGGGGGTCTTGAGCCAAACCCCAGGAGAAGCAGCTCAACTGGGTCGGGAGAGACAGACCTCCTGCATCATCTCCTCCATCATCTCACCTCCCTCTTCATTTTCTCTCTCCCATAGCCTCCCCCTTCCCCTCCATCTCCTCTCATTTTCCTTATTACCATTCTCAACAGCAGTGTTTCCCTCATTTATTTCTGTATTATTTCATTGAAATCTCATTTAATTCTATAATACTGACTCTATCTCACGTAGATCTGTAATAACCCTGTAGAGCAGGAACAAGTGTGATTTCCATTTTCTAGGTAAGTCAGCTGATGCTCCTAACATCTACGTGACTTGCCCAAGCTCAGTCACCTAGTAAATGACAGAACTTAGATTATAGAGTTTTATAATACCCAAAGCTGTTGAACAAATTATTAGGGCAGAGATTTATTATTCTGAACACTGGAAAATAAAAGAACAAGGATTTATCCTGCCATTCCTGGATAACTGAATAGTTAATGGTAGAAAACTCTTCTTTATAAAATAATTCCAGTTAGTAAATGAATGAGGAACGATAAGGTTAGAAAAATCACCATTTTGCAGCCCCTAATGAAATAATATATCTGGGAAATAATCATTAAAGGCTGTTAAAACCATTAGAAAAAGAGCTGGATGGGTCAGGCTGACAACCCCTGAACTCACCATCAATCTTGACCTCAGAAAAAAGAACCAATCAGCCATTATGTGCCTCCTCATGTGGTGCAAAGGAGAACCCAGCATCATCTATGAAGCTTTGTTGGCAAAAAAACTGAGCTTGAACCGCATCAAGGTCTTTGATCCAAATGTCATTTATAATAAATATAGGGGCTAGAGGGATATGTTATATGACACCATAAAGATACAACTAGCCAATCCAAAATTATTTTAAAAATCCTGCCTCACACACGACCCCAATATTTCATTAAATAAATGGCAGCAGGAAATAAAGAGGGAGAGGAAAACGTTAGAGTTTAAAAGATGCTTAAGATACAGCCTATCAACCAGATGCAATATGTGGACATTTGGGGGATATTGACAAGCAAATCAACTTCTAAAAGACATTTATGAGATAATCTGAAAAATTG